>NC_083229.1:9299644-9599644 GCF_032191835.1 Heteronotia binoei
GTGACTTAACACCGGCTATACTTAATTCATACTTAAGCCAGTTTGGTGGAGTGGTGAAGTCTGTGGACTCTTACCTGGGAGAACCGGGTTTGATTCTCCACTCCTTCACTTGCAGCTGCTGGAATGGCCGTAGGTCAGCCATAGCTCTCTCTCGCAGAGTTGTCCTTAAAGGGGCAGCTTCTGTGAGAGCTCTCTCATCCCTACGGACCTCACTGGCTGGCTGTCGTGTGGGAGGAAGGTAATGGAAACTGTGTGACACAGAGCGTTGGACTGGATGGGCCATTGGCCTGATCCAACATGGCTTCCAACATAGAAAGTCAGTTTGGTGTAGTGGTTAAGTGTGCAGACTCTTACCTGGGAGAACCGGGCTGGCTCCCCACTCCTCCACTTGCAGCTGCTGGAATGGCCTTGGGTCAGCCATAGCTCTCGTAGGAGTTGTCCTTGAAAGGGCAGTTTCTTACGGAGCTCTCTCTGCCCCACCCACCTCACAGGGTTTGATTCCCCAAACCTCCACCTACAGCTGCTGGAATGGCCCTGGGTTAGCCATAGCTCTGGCAGAGGTTGTCCTTGAAAGGACAGCTGCTGTGAGAGCCTTCTCAGCCCCACCCACCTCACAGGGTGTCTGTTGTGGAGGGAGAAAATAAAAGAGTTTGTGAGCCGCTCTGAGACTCTGAAATTCAGAGTGGAGGGCTGACCCAAGGCCATGCTAGCAGGTGCAAGTGGAGGAGTGGGGAATCAAACCCAGTTCTCCCAGAGAAGAGTCCACACACTTAACCACTACACCAAACTGGCACCATTAAAAGAGCAACAAGATTAAAGCAACAGGGAGGACATCCTGATGCTGGGAAAGACAGAAGGCAAAAAAAGAAGGGAACGGCAAAAGAGGAGATGGCTGGACAGTGTTACTGATGTAACTAACATGAATTTGAGCAGACTTCAGAGGATGGTGGAAGACAGGAGGGCCTGTCTATGATCACCATCTTCAAGTACTTGAAGAGCTGTCATATAGAGGATGAAGAAGAAAAAGAAGATATTGGATTTATATCCTGCTTCCAATCCGAAGAGTCTCAGAGCGGCTCACAATCTCCTTTACCTCCCTCCCCCACAACAGACACCCTGTGAGGTAGATGAAGATATTGGATTTATATCCCGCCCTCCACTCCAAAGAGTCTCTGAGCGGCTCACAATCTCTATTATCTCCCTCCCCCACAACTGACACCCTGTGAGGTAGGTGGGGCTGAGAGGGCTCTCACAGCAGCTGCCCTTTCAAGGACAACCTCGGCCAGAGCTATGGCTGACCCAAGGCCGTTCCAACAGCTGCAGGTGGAGGAGTGGGGAATCAAACCCAGTTCTTCCTGATAAAAGTCCGCACACTTCACCACTACACCAAACTGGCTCTCCGGGATGACCCCGCTTTGCTATTGAGATCTGACAGGATCAGGCTAGCTTGGTCCATCCAGGTCAAGGCAGAAACAAACAGAGGTCGTACACTTACTCGAAATTCACACAGGAAGTGACAATGGGTAGCTCTAGGGATCGCTGGAATATGAGTAGATTAGCGGGTTGGAGCATCTTCCCTATGAGGAAAGGCTTGCGAATGCTAAATGGGAATATGGGCAGTCAATGTGTTGGGTTGGGTTTAAGATGGCTGGCCTGGTTAGGCAGCTGTCCTTAGCAGAGTGCTAAAAAGGCAAATGCAATTTTGGGCTGTATCATCAACAGAAGTAGAGTGTCCAGGTCACGTGATGTGATGGCATCGCTTACTCTGCTCTGGTAAGACCTCACCTGGAGTCTTGTGTTCACTTTTGGGCACCACATTTTTAAAAAGGATATAGACAAGCCGCCAGGAACGGGTCCAGAGGAGGGCGACGAAGATGGTGAGGGGTCTGGAGACCAAGTCCTGTGAGGAAAGGTTGAAGGAGCTGGGCATATTTAGCCTGGAGAGGAGGCGGCTGAGAGGTGATATGATCAACATCTTCAAGGACTTGAAGGGCTGTCATAAGAACATAAGAGAAGCCATGTTGGATCAGGCCAATGGCCCAGTCCAACACTCTGTCACACAGTGGCCCCCCCCAAAATTATATATATATATATATACACACACACACACATATATATATACACACTGTGGCTAATAGCCACTGATGGACCTCTGCTCCATATTTTAATCTAACCCCCTCTTGAAGCTTTCTATGCTTGTAGCCGCCACCACCTCCTGTGGCAGTGAATTCCACGTGTTAATCACCCTTTGGGTGAAGAAGGACTTCCTTTTATCCATTTTAACCTGGCTGCTCAGCAATTTCATCGAATGCCCACGAGTTCTTGTTTTGTGAGAAAGGGAGAAAAGTACTTCTTTCTCTACTTTCTCCATCCCATGCATTATCTTGTAAACCTCTATCATGTCACCCCGCAGTCGACATTTCTCCAAGCTAAAGAGCCCCAAGCGTTTTAACCTTTCTTCATAGGAAAGTGTTCCAACCCATCATGTGGAATTATTTTCTGTGGCCCCAGCCAAAGATGGAACAACACTTGAATCATCGTCAACTCCTGTTCCATCTCAATTTGTCTTAGAATTCAATCTGGATCATCCTAAACCAGGGGTGGCCAAACTATGACTCAGGAGCCACATGTGGCTCTTGCACACATATTGTGTGGCTCTCAAAGCCCCCACTCCCCTGTTTGCTGGCTTGGAGAAGGCATTTCTCTCTTTAAATCCCTAATCACTTGAAGAATGCATTTAAAGTTAAAGTTGCTTTCTTTCCACCTCTCCCTCCTTCATCCCTCTCCCATCTATTTGCCTTCCTTCCTCCCTCCCTGCTTCCCTCCCTGCTTCCCTCCTTCCTTCCTTCCCTTCTTTCTTCTTTCCTTCCTTCCTACTTTCCTTCCTTCCTTCCGCCCTCCCTTCCTTCCTTATTTCCTCTCTTCTTCCTTCCTTCCTCCCTCCCTCCCTTCCTCCCTCCCTCCCTTCCTCCCTTCCATCCTTCCTTCTTTCCTCTCTTCTTTCCTCTCTTCTTTCCTTCCTTCCTTCCTTCCTTCCTTCCTTCCTTCCTTCCTTCCTTCTTTCCTTCCTTCTTTCCTTCTTTCCTTCCTTCCTCCCTCCCTCCCCCCCTCCCTCCCTTCCTCCCTTCCTTCCTTCCTTCCTTCCTTCCTTCCTCCCTCCCTCCCTCCCTTCCTTCCTTCCTTCCTTCCTTCCTGTGGCTCTCAAACGTCTGATGTTTATTGTATGTGGCTCTTACATTAAGCAAGTTTGTCCACCGCTGTCCTAAACCTTCTCCAAGACAGGAGGTCTTGCAAATATCAGATTTCCCCGATGCAGTGTAATTATTATAAATGGGTTGTTGATTCTCCTGTTTCAATTTTTTTTTGGGGGGCGGGGGGGGGGGGTTAAAGCTAGGAATCCATGGGGGACAGTGTTTAAAAAACTCCTTTTTTGCAAATGCTTTGATGGAGCATTGTCCCTTTCTTGCTCTGATCTTCGGCACTGCTGTGGTATTTCATTCGCAGCTCCAGTTTCAACAATAAACTTAATGATTTTTTAAAAAAAAGTCTGTTTCAATTTTTAGGTCTAATACTTTTTTAACATTTCTAATCAAGGTGAGTTGGACCATAAGGAAGGCCAAGCACAGGAGAATTGATGCTGTGGTGCTGGAGAAGACTCTTGAGAGTCCCTTGGACTGCAAGAAGATCCAGTCAGTCCTAAGGGAAATCAACCCAGACTGTTCCCTGGGAACTGAAGCTGAAGCTGAAACTCAAATACTTTGGCCACCAAATGAGAAGGGAGCACTCCCTGGAGAAGACCCTGATGCTGGGAAAGACAGAAGGCAAAAGAAGAAGGGGATGGCAAAAGATGAGATGGCTGGACAGCGTTACTGATGTAACTAACATGAATTTGAGCGGACTTTGGAGGATGGTGGAAGACAGGAGGACCTGGCATGACTTGGTCCATAGGGTTGCAAAGAGTTGGACTTGACTGTGCAACTGAACAACAAGCATCTCAGTGGGGTATAATGTCTCAGAGCCCGCTTTCTGGATCAGCCATTTTTTCCCCTGAGAACACATCTCAGTCTGGAGATCAGGTCTATTTCTGACAGATCTCCAGCACCTGCTTAGAGGCTGGCAAGCAAAACACCCAAAGCAAAACACCCTAAATCACATATTTATTTCATATTTTTTTTCTCCTCAGAACACTCTCATCTAAGATAAGCTTCACAAAAGGCCCACAAGTTGAAAATGCCCTAATCCTTGCCTTCTAGGCTGGCTCGTTTATTCTTCTGCCGGAAGCATCCAGAGACTACAGCTAAACTCAAGGAGAAGTATATTGTAGTTAACAAGCTGTTTGACTTAACAGGTTCTTTTCAAGTGCGCAATTCAACAAATGGAGAAGAGGCACTTCCCGAGGCAGTGTTTGCGGTGCTCAATTAGTACACCTCACTCCTAATCAATAGGAGAATTTCGCAGAGTAGCGGGGTGGGCAACGGTCTATTGACTTGTTGTTAAGACCCTATTACAAAATGGAGAAGGATGCCATTGAGTTCTGCCCCTGGCGATTTGGCATAGATTACCTGTCAGGAAACTATTGTTTGGACTTATTGCGTTAAGTGACAGACTCTAAATCCAGGCAAGACTGGAAGTGAACATGGTTGACTGGCATTGTGACCGGAGGAGAACTAGAACTCCCCTTACAGGTGCAGCTGAAACACCAGAGATGGGAATCCATAGACCTGAGGTGTTCCAAGACTTGAGGAGATTGGATGAACATCTGGAGCAGAGATCCACCAGTGGCTATTAGCCATAAGGTATAGATGGAACTCTCTGTCTGGGGCAGTGATGCTCTGTATTCTTGGTGATTGGAGGGGGCAACAGTGGGAGGACTTCTAGTGTCCTGGCCCCATTGGTAGACCTCCTGATGGCACCTGTTTTTTTTTGGCCACTGTGTGACACAGAGTGTTGGACTAGATGGGCCATTGGCCTGATCCAACATGGCTTCTCTTATGTTCTTATGTGACACAGAGTGTTGGACTGGAGGGGCCATTGGCCTGATCCAACATGGCTTCTCTTAGGTTCTTATGTGACACAGAGTGTTGGACTGGAGGCGCCTAATATGAAAATATTAGGTGTTTGATATGAGGGAGCTGCATTGAAATGGACCCTTTCATTAATAAAAATCTTGCTAGGTGGTCCTTGGGGAGTTATTCTGTTGCAGCCAAGTCTACTTTGCAGGGTTGTTATGATGTTTAAACAAGATAATGCCTTGAGCTACTGGTGGAAAAAAACATGATTAAAATATACTACATGGTAATTAGCAGAAACATCCATTGCAAAATTCCATTTGTTGGCTAAATGCGTCTCATTATAATTCAGGCCATTCCTAACTATGGGGTGACATGATCAAGGTTTACAAGATTATGCCTGGGATAGAGAAGGTAGAGAAAGAAGTATTTTCCCCCTTTCTCACAATATGAGAACTCGTGGAGATTCAATGAAATTGCTGAGCCGTTGGGTTAGAATGGATAAAAGGAAGTACTTCTTTACTCAAAGGGTGATTAGCACTTGGAATTCATTGCCGCAGGAGGTGGTGGCAACTACAATAATCGCTTCAAGAGGGGGACTGGATCAACATCTGGAGCAGAGGTCCATCAGTGGCTATTAGCCATAGGGTATAGATGGAACTCTCTGTCTGGGGCAAGTGATGCTCTGTATTCTTGGTGCTTGGGGGGGGGGCAGTGTCCTGGCCCCAGTGATGGACTTCCTGATGGCACGTGGTGTTTGGGGGGGGGGGGGTTTGCCACTTTGTGACACAGAGTGCTGAACTGGATGGGCCATTGGCCTGATCCAACATGCTTCTCTTATGTTCTGGACTGAAATGAAGCGTAGGTAAGAGAAAGACAACAACATGACATGGATTGACCCAATAAAGGAAGCCACGGCCTTCAGTTTGCCAAACCTAAGCAAGGTTGTTAACGACAGGACATTCTGAAAGTCATTAATTCCTAGATTTTCTATAAGTAGGAAGCAACCTGATGGGTAAGGTGATGAACAATGGAACAAAAATTATTTCAGATACATCTTTTCAGAATGAACTGGCTGAGACGGAGAAGGAAAAAAGATCTTGGGATAGTAATAGATAGCTATTGAGCTATCAAAATTTCAATTTAGTGTGCGGGGAGCAGTGAAAAGGGCAGACTCAATACCAGGGATTCTTAAGAAAGTAACTGAAACCGAAACAGCCAATATTGTAATGCCCCTTCTATAGAGCTTGTAGTGTGGCCTCATTTGGAATACTGTGGGCAATTCTAGTGACTGTGTCTCAAAAAAGGATCTTGTAGAGTTGGGAAATTGAAGAAGAGGATAACCAAGATGATCAAGACTTCAGAGATACTTTCCTCTCAGGAGGATTTTCGGATATTTCAGTTTAGGGAGAATATGACTAGGGAGGAATATGATAAACATTTATAAAATTATCCATCAGGTGGAGAACATGGATACAAATTTCTCTCCCTCTCTCCCATAATACTCAGCATTTAAAATTTTTATTTTTTTCAAGCAAAAGAAGGGAAAGGGGAAGTGGATATAGAAAAGCAATAATACATCTATTCAGAAAGATAGAGTACTTTCTGCATGTCACTATATCATTCAAATGATATAGAGAGAGCCAGTTTGGCGTAGTGGTTAAGTGCGCGGACTCTTATCTGGGAGAACCGGGTTTGATTCCCCACTCCTCCACTTGCACCTGCTGGAATGGCCTTGGGTCAGCCATAGCTCTGGCAGAGGTTGTCCTTGAAAGGGCAGCTGCTGGGAGACCCCTCTCAGCCCCACCCACCTCACAGGGTGTCTGTTGTGGGGGAGGAAGGGAAAGGAGATTGTGAACCGCTCTGAGACTCTTCGGAGTGGAGGGCGGGATATAAATCCAATACCTTCATCTTCTTCTTCAAATACAAGAAAGTTCCATCATATTATTATTATTACACAGTTAATCTCTTGTCACATTAATCATATAAGATTATATTGTAGGTTCCCATTTAAACTGTCAATTTAGTTTACATTCCAATCAAATCATCTGAAGAATATTCACCACAATTCACATTAGAGCAGTTTAGGTATCTAACCATACATATAACTTCCTCCAGTATTTTCTTGCTTCTTCTTTGGATTTCCCATAATACTCAAATTGAAGAACACCCAATGAAGATGGTGGGCAATAAATCCAGGACAGAATAAAATATTAGTTAGCATGTGATCAAATTGTGGATTTCCCAGTGGATATAATGTTGGCCATGAACATAGAAGGCTTTTAGAGGGAAGTGAACAGAATTTTGGGTTATCAGAGAGCCAGTTTGGTGTAGTGGTTAAGTGCACAGACTCTTATCTGGGAGAACCGGGTTTGATTCCCCACTCCTCCACTTACAGCTGCTGGAATGGCCTTGGGTCAGCCATAGCTCTTGTAGGAATTGTTCTTGAAAGGGCAGCTGCTGTAAGTGCTCTCTCAGCCCTACCTACCTCACAGGGTGTCTGCTGTGGGAGGAGAAGGGAAAGGAGATTGTGACCGCTCTGAGACTCTGAGATCCAGAGTGAAGGATGAGATATAAATCCAATATCTTCATCATCATCTTCTTCTTCTGATGGGGACTGAAAATCTCCTAAGAATGGAATCTTTGGAGAGTGACTCCTATGGTTTTATACCCCTCTTCAAACTCCACTACCAAACTTCCAGGGATTCCCCGACCTGTAGTTGGCAACCATAGAACAGATTAGTGGAGAACAGGTCTTTCTTTCCTCTGTTCCATGGCCTTCCAGGGCAACTGGTTGGCCACTGTGTGAAACACTACCTAGCCTAGATGAAGCATGGGTCTGATCCAATAGGAGTCTTCCTTTGTTCTTATGTTCACCCATATTTTGAAATTCCTAAAAAAAAGACTAAAGGTAGTCCCCTGTGCAAGCACCAGCTGTCTCCGACTCTGGGTGGGTGGAACTCGCTATGCAAGATAAATTCATTCTTCAGTTATCACCCTGATCTTTGGCCTCATGTGCAAACTTTTCCGTCTTTGGTTCCCAGAAAGAAACCTGGACTTTCCGTTTGCCCTCGGTTTCTTTTGTGAAAACCATGCTTCGAACAGACTTTCCTGGTCCGAAAAACTTCACGGGAATGAGGTACACAAAAAGGGGGTAACGAGAGAGATTTTTTTTTTCCCCTACACCCTTTTGTGGTTTAGTAAAAGATGGAAGAGCAATTGGGGTCTTGCCTTGTCGAGCACTTTGGCTGAATCTTGATTGCTGAAACTGCCGGGATATACAGATGGAGGATAATCTTGCTATTCAACACAATAGACCTATGATGGTTGATAAATCACTCTTGACACCCCCCCCCCCCACCAATTTGATTATTATGCTTCTAAGTCCCTAAAGAGTCCATTGCCGACTTTATCATGGGCCATCTGAACAGGCTTTTCTCTGCGACGTGTAATGGAAAATCTTTCGACTCGTCTCACGGCCTTGCGATGGATCTCATTATAGCATGACGTGGTTTGTTCTCCCAGACGTACGGCTCAGAAAAAGCTCTCAAATCTTCCTTCGACTCAACAGTCCTACAAAAGCTCCGGATTTTGATGCAATGACCCAAAGAGAAGGAGATCTCAAACAAGTATGATTTCCTTTCCCTGGTAGGGGACTTTGGGGAGTGGGGGCCAGGAGACTTTGGGGGTGGAGCCAGGAGACATTGGGGCGGAGCCAGGAGCACAAGCAGAATTGAACTCCAAGGGAGTTCTGGCCATCACATTTAAAGGGACAACACACCTTTTAAAATGCCTTCCGTCCATAGATAAATAATGAAGGATAGGGGCACCTTCTTTTGGGGCTCGTAGAATTGGACCCCCTGGTCCAATACTTTTGAAACTTGGAGGTATTTTGGGAAGAGGCACTAGATGCTATACTGAAAATTTGGCACCTCTACCTCAAAAAACAGCCCCCCCAGAGCCCCCAATACCCACGGATCAATTCCCCATAATTCCTTATGGGAATTGTTCATGGAGGGGCATAATGGCTGTGGGGGTGGGGCTTCCCCCGCCGGCCAGCTGGCTGGGGGAGGGGGGAAGCCTGTAAAACCGGGGGATCCCCACTGGGACCTGGGGATTGGGAAGCCTATTCCCTGGGGAACTGAAAGGAGGAACGATGGGAAACGGAGGAAATGTGCTAGAGCTCCTGCTTCCATCCCAATTTACAATTAAGCACAGAAGACCCTTCCGAAGGCTAACAGAAGCCTCTGGCGAGTGGCCCCCTGCTATGACGGATGGTCATAAGAACATAAGAAGAGCCCTGCCGGATCAGACCAGTAGTCCTTCTATTCCAGTGTCCTGTCTCAAACAGTGGTCAGCCAGTTCCTCTAGAGCAGGGGTGGGGAACCTCCATCCCGAGGGCCGTATATGGCCCTCGAGGTCACTTGGCGTGGCCCTTGGGGATTGCTGGGCCGAACTGAGCCATGTGGCAGCCTCTCTGGGCTTGGCTGGCCAGCGAGGATTGTGGGGCCCAGCCGCGCCGTGCAGCAGCCTCCCCAGGGCCAGGTAGGGATCACAGGACCCAGATGTACTGTGCGGCAGCCTCCCTGGGGCCTGGCTGGTTGGCCAGAATTGCTGCAGGGCCTGGAAAAGTTACTGTCACAGTTCAGTTTGCACTTCCTTATCCCAGATGGTGTGGCCTAATATGCTAATATTAGGGGATGTGGTCTAATATGCTATTGAGATCCTGCTGGGCGTTTTCTACAAAAAAGCCCTGGACCTAGGCATTTGCCTAGGGTGGCGGGTCAGCTGTTTGTGTATGTGTGTGTGTGTGCCAGATTAGGCTCTCCCCACATGACTAAAAATAGAAAAAACAATTATTTGCATTAATTTTGCTGGCCTGAATCGTTCTCCCTTGGCGGAGCACTGTTTTTTAAGTTGATAATTTATGGCCCGTGAATGATGCTATAAATATCCATATGGCCCTTGGCAGAAAAAAGGTTCCCCACCCCTGCTCTAGAGGGATGGTGGCTCAGTGGTAGAGCATCTGCTTGGTAAGCAGAAGGTCTCAATCCCTGGCATCTCCAACTAAAAAGGGTCCAGGCAAATAAGCGTGAAAAACCTCAGCTTGAGACCCTGGAGAGCCGCTGCCAGTCTGAGTAGACAATATTGACTTTGATGGACCCAGGGTCTGATTCAGTAGAAGGCAGCTTCATAGGTTCATCTGTTCAACACCTTCATAAGAACACAAGTGCCCTGCTGGATCAGACTACTGGTCCATCCAGTCTAGGATCCCATCTCACATAATGGCCAACGAGTTCCTATGGAGGACCAGCAACAAGGCGCAGCGGCCAACACCTTTATCAAAATGTAAAAGCCCTAACTGATCAGCCCAGTGGTCCATCTAGTCCAGGGTTCTGTCTCACACATTGGCCAACCAGTTCCTCTGGAGGGCCAGCAAAAGATCATAGCATCCGAGGACTTCATAAGAACATAAGGGCCCTACTGGATCAGAGCTGTGGTCCATCTAGTCTAGCATCCTCTCTCACATAGTGGCCAACCAGTTCTTCTGGAGGGCCAACAACAGGGCGTAGAAGCTGAGATCTTCTGCTGAGAAGAACATTCAATAGAGTCCTGCTGAGTCAGACCAGTGAACCATCTAGTCTAGCACCCTGTCTCACACAGCGGCCACCCTGTACCTCTGGAGAGCCAACAACAGGGCATAGAGGCTGAGACTTTCCTCTGATGATGCCTCCTAGCACTAGCATTCTGAGGGTGACTGCCTCTGAACAGGGTTCCCTTGTTTAGACCATACGCTGAACATGAGTCAACAGTGTGATGTGGCGGCTAAAAAGGCAAATGTGATTTTTGGCTGTATCAACAGAAGTAGAGTGTCCAGATCATGCAAAGTGATGGTATCTCTTTACACTGCTTTGGAAAGACCTCACCTGAAGTATTGTGTTCAGTTTTGGGCGCCACATTTTTAAAAGGATATAGACAAGCTGGAACGGGTCCAGAAAAGGGCGACAAAGATAGCGAAGGGTCTGGAGACCAAGTCCTATGAAGAAATGTTGGAGCTGGGCATGTTTAGCCTGGAGAAAAGGCGGCTAAGAGGTGATATGATCACCATCTTCAAATACTTGAAGGGCTGTCATCTAGAGGATGTTGTGGAATTGTTTTCTGTGGCCTCAGAAAGTAGGACCAGAACCAATTGGTTGAAATTAAATCAAAAGAGTTTCTGGCTCAACATTAGGAAGAACTTCCTGACTGAGCAGTTCCTCAGTGGAACAGGCTTCCTCAGGAGGTGGTGGGCTCTCCTTCCTTGGAGGTTTTGAAACAGAGGCTAGATGGCCATCTGACAGCAATGAAGCTCCTGTGAATTTAGGGGGAGGTATTTGTGAGTTTCCTGCATTGTGCAGGGGGTTGGACTGGATGACCCTGGAGGTTCCTTTCCCACTCTATGATTCTAGGATTCTAGTCATCATGGCTAGGAGCCACTGATAGACCTTTCCTCCTTGAATCTGTCTAATCCCCCTTTAAATCTGTCTACGCCCGTGGCCTTTTTTAAAAGGCTACTATAGAGAGATGCCCCTCCATGAAAAGAAAGAACCCCTCGTAGCTCTCACCACAGCCAGACCTTCTCTTGATGTTGCCTTCTGACATTGGTATTCAGAAGCTGACTCAATGTGGAGGTTCCCCTCAGTCACCATTGCTAGTAGCCATTGATGGACCCATCTCTCTTCTTGTGTTTTGGATGACTAATGCCCATGGGCTGGATCCTGACTAAATGCTCTGCTAACAAAAGTCCGTTTAGTCAAAGCGATGGTATTCCCAGTAGTAATGTATGGCTGTGAGAGCTGGACCATAAGGAAGGCCAAGCGCAGAAGAATAGATACTTTCAGGATGTGGTGCTGGAGAAGAATCTTGAGAGTCCCTCGGACTCAGTCCTAAGGGAAATCAACCCAGACTGTTCTCTGGAAGGTCAGATGCTGAAGCTGAAGCTCCAATACTTTGGCCACCCAATGAGAAGGGAGCACTCCCTGGAGAAGATCCTGATGCTGGGAAAGACAGAAGGCAAAAGAAGAAGGGGATGGCAAAAGAGGAGATGGCTGGATAGCATTACTGATGTAACGAGCACGAATTTGAGCAGACTTTGGAGGATGGTGGAAGATAGGAGGGCCTGGCGTGACTTGGTCCATGGGGTCGCAAAGAGTCGGACTCGACTGTGCGACTGAACAACAACAACAAAATGCGAACACATGAAGTTGCCTTAGACCAGGGTTGTTATGCAAACCGGATCTGACATAAATAAAACCTTGTTGGGCAGGGCCATGTGTGTTCCTATCTTAGATTAGGTAGCAGAGATGTAAACTTTATAAAGGACACAGACAAGCACAATTAAAGATTTGAAAAAACCCTTAAAACATGCTTAAAACAATAGCACTCATTGGTCTTAAAGGTGCTTTCTTTGTATCTTTCCCATGGGATCCAGGGAACTGGGCAAAGGAAGCTCTGGCTCTTTCCTCCCTTCCCCAGGGGACTAGGAGGGGGAGGAGCCTCAGCTGACAGAAGGAGGAGAGGCTTGGCTCAGTAGCTCTGCTGTGTGATTGAGAGACCCTGGCAAAGCAAACTCTGTCTCCCCCCCTTCCACCAAGGAAGGAGCCACACACCCCTGATGTAGCCAATCCTCCAATTGCTTACAAAAAGACTCTTGGAGGATTGTAAACTCTTGAAGGATTGGCTACATCAGGGGTGTGTGGCCTAATATGCAAAGGAGCTCCTGCTAGAATTGTCCCCCTGGGTACATGCAACATTGTGAACCCCTCCCTCCATACCTAAACCTCCAATCCTTCTGGGGACTGATAGTGCGACTCGTTATAAGGCAGCTTTATATCTGCCAACCATACTGCTGTGTCCAGAGATAAGAACATAAGAGAAGCCATGCTGGATCAGGCCAATGGCCCATCCAGTCCAAAACTCTGTGTCACACAGTGGCAAAAAAAATTATATATACATATATATATAAATATATACATATATACATATACATACAGCCGCCCTGAGACACTTAGGTGAGAAGGGCGGGGTATAAATCTTAATATAAATAAAAATAAATAAATATATATATATATATATAATATATTATATTAGCCACACACTGTGGCTAATAGCCACTGATGGATCTCTGCTTTTTTTTCAGGCCTGCGCAGAGGAATTTTTTAGGTGAAGCGCAGTGTGCGCGGTACTGGCTCCACCCTTTCACCTGGGGGTCATCTGCCATGGCCCAGTAAGCCGGGACGCCGGCAGCGAGTCCTCCAGGTGGTAGGTGTTACATTAACGAGCTCTATCTGCCCGGGTTTGATGTTAGAGTTTTCCTTCTCTTAGGCTGACGAAGTTGGTGGGCCCAGCCTGCCCATCCGGTTATACCGCCGGACAATTCGGTCGCACCATGACGTAGCAAACTCTGTGAAAACGGGGGGGACCAGCGAGAAGGTGTTGCTACGGATGCAGTAATGCAGGAGAGGCCATTGCAGTGACCATCTGCCAGGCATAGCCAGACAGTGACCACGCGGCGTTCACTACACCGGGAGAGGAGAGGCTATGTATTGCGCATGCACTTTCCCTGGGGGGGTAGGATTCTCAGAGGGAGCCCACCCCCAGGTGAAAGGGTGGAGCCAGTACCGCGCACACTGCGCTTCACCTAAAAAATTCCTCTGCGCAGGCCTGAAGGGCATATCCACACACACAACCCACAACGCATCAAGTCCTGCAGCGATAGGCAAGGGGCGAAACGGCAGGTGGAAGGTGCCACTGGAAGCCGCAGTCCCGATCCTGCATGTAGGCGGTTCAGGATATTGGTCGCCTGATGCTAACCCGGAGACGAAGGCATCTTTCGGCAGCACCCTGAACGACCAAGCAGCCTTATCTAGGGACAGCACTGCTTGCTCCACACGGAGAGGGGCCTAGAAAAGGTGGCCTAAACAAAGCTCGTCTCCCCCACCCCAGTTGGCTAGTCGCGGTCAACGGGCATCCTTACTTGCGGTCGAAAAATAACAACAAAGAAAAGGCATGCACCTGCCTCACAAAGTGTGCAAAGACTAAAGCTTGCGTGTTGGAACATCAGAACCATGCTTGACACAGTAGGCAGTGGTCGCCCTGAACGACGCTCTGCTCTAGTTGCCCACGAACTTCTCAGGTTGAATATCGACATAGCAGCTCTCAGTGAGGTCCGTTTCCCTGAGGAAGGTAGTCTTCAAGAACACGGTGCTGGCTATACCCTCTACTGGTCGGGTAAGTCAAAGGTTGAGAGCCGCCTTTCTGGCGTTGGCTTCATGGTCAGGAACTCCATTGCCTCCAAACTCGAAAACCTTCCAACAGGTCACTCAGATCGCATCATGTCCATGCGCCTCCCACTTCAAAACAAGCAGCATGCAACACTCTTCAGTGTGTATGCCCCAACCCTTCAAGCAGATCCTGCAGAAAAGAACAAGTTCTATGCTGATCTACGCAACCTCGTACGGAAGACCCCTACAGAGGACAAGGTGATCATCCTTGGCGACTTCAATGCCAGAGTAGGTAAAGACTCGGAAGCCTGGAAAGGAGTACTTGGCAAACACGGCATTGGCAACTGCAATGACAACGGGCGCCTCCTGCTAGAATTCTGCATGGAGCACCAGCTCACCATCACCAACACTATCTTCCAGCAGAAGAACAGTCTGAAGACAACCTGGATGCACCCACGGTCCAAGCATTGGCACCTTATCGACTACATTCTGGTGCGCCAGAGAGACCTTCGAGATGTCCTACACACCCGAGTAATGCCCAGCGCAGAATGTCATACGGATCATCGTCTTGTACGCTGCAATCTCCGTCTTCACTTTAAACCCACACCCAGGAGAGGAGGTATCCCTCGGAGGAAGTTTCAGGTTGGCAGCCTCCAGTCAGCCGAAGTTAAAGCTGCCTTCCAGGCAAAACTCCAGTCAAGAATTGAGGACCTCAGTTGCCCCACAGACCCTTCTCCAGAAGCACTCTGGGAACACCTAAAAACTACCGTCCTGCAGATCTCTGAAGAAGTCCTCGGGTTCTCCACAAGGAAGAACAAGGACTGGTTTGATGAGAACAATCAAGAGATCCAAGAATTACTGGCAAAAAAGAGATCTGCCTACCAAGCCACATCTTGTTCAGCCCTCCTGTCCTGGGAAAAAAGCAACCTTTCGCGCTGCATGTAGCAACCTCCAGCGCAAGCTTCGAGACATTCAGAACGAGTGGTGGACCAAGCTTGCAGAGAGAACCCAGCTGTGTGCAGACACTGGTGATTTAAGAGGGTTCTACGAAGCCCTGAAGGCAGTATATGGTCCATCATATCAGGCTCAGAGTCCCTTGCATAGTGCAGATGGCCAAGTGCTCCTCACAGACAAGGCATCCATACTGAACCGGTGGTCGGAGTATTTTCAGGTTCTCTTCAGTGCCAACCGCGTAGTTCAAGATTCAGCAATCCACCTCACCCCACTTCAACCGGTGAAAACAGAGTTGGATGAGATCCCCACCCTAGAAGAGACTGTTAAAGCCATCAAGCAACTGAAAAGTGGCAAGGCAGCAGGAGTTGATGGAATTCCACCAGAGATCTGGAAGCATGGGGGCACAGTACTACATAGCCTCACTTCACAAAGTACTTGTCACCTGCTGGGAACAAGGCAAATTACCACAGGACTTTCGCGATGCAATCATCATCACCCTATACAAGAACAAAGGGGAAAAGTCAGACTGCTCCAACTACCGGGGGATAACCCTGCTCTCCATCGCAGGCAAAATCCTTGCCAGAATACTCCTGAACAGACTGGTGCCCACCATTGCAGAAGAACTCCTCCAGAGAGCCAGTGCGGCTTCAGAGCTAACAGGAGCACCACCGACATGGTATTTGTTCTCAGGCAGCTCCAAGAGAAATGCAGGGAACAGAACAAGGGTCTGTATGTGACTTTTGTCGACCTTACCAAAGCTTTCGATACAGTTAGCAGGAAAGGCCTGTGGCAAATCTTGGAACATTTAGGATGTCCCCCAAGGTTCCTCAGCATGATCATCCAGCTACACGAAGACCAGCGAGGCCAAGTCAGACACTGCAACGACCTCTCGGAGCCCTTCCCAATAGGCACAGGTGTAAAGCAAGGCTGCGTTCTCGCGCCAACTCTCTTTACGATCTTCTTTAGCATGATGCTTCAAGAGCCGCAGTAGATCTAGATGAGGACGATGGTGTCTACATCCGCTATCGCACCGATGGCAGCCTGTTCAACCTGAGGCGACTAAAGGCACACTCCAAGACAATGGAAAAACTCATCCGAGAGCTACTGTTTGCTGATGATGCTGCACTCGTCTCCCACTCGGTATCAGCTCTGCAGCATATGACGTCCTGCTTTGCAGAGGCTGCCAAGCTATTCGGCCTAGAAGTTAGTCTGAAGAAGACAGAAGTTCTCCACCAGCCTGCACCCCAGGAAGATTATCACCCTCCCTGCATCACTGTGGGTGAATCAGTTCTGAAGACAGTCCAGCAGTTCAGCTACCTGGGGTGCATCATCTCCTCAGATGCCAAGATCGACAAGGAGATTGACAACAGGCTGGCAAAGGCAAACCGTGCATTTGGCCGACTGCACAAAAGAGTGTGGAGCAACAAGCATCTGAAAAAAGGCACAAAGATCAATGTTTACAAAGCGGTTGTGATGACAACCCTCATCTATGGCTCCGAATCGTGGGTTTTATACCGTCATCACCTGCGACTCCTTGAGCGCTTTCATCAGCGCTGCCTTCGCACCATCCTCAACATCCACTGGAGTGACTTTGTGACCAACACTGAAGTCCTCAAGAGGGCGGAGGTTACCAGCATCGAGGCACTGCTGTTGAAGACGCAGCTGCGCTGGGCAGGGCATATTTCTAGGATGGAAAACCACCGCCTTCCCAAGATTGCCCTGTATGGCGAACTCTCCACCGGCCATCGAAATAGAGGGGCACCAAAGAAGAGGTACAAGGACTCCTTGAAGAAATCCCTTAGCACCTGTCACATCAACCATCACCAGTGGTCTGACCTAGCCTCAGATCGCAAAGCATGGAGGCACACCATCCACCAGGCTGTCTCTTCCTTTGAGAACACACGCATAGCTGGTCTTGAGGACAAAAGGAGATTGAGGAAGAATCGCACTGCTACAGGACCAACCCTAAATCAGACTTTTCCCTGCAGCCGCTGTGGCCGGACCTGCCTGTCCCACATTGGTCTTGTCAGCCACCAGCGAGCCTGCAGCAAACGTGGACTATTGCACCCTTCTTAAATCTTCGTTCGCGAAGCCAAGCCGAGAGAGAGAGGGATCTCTGCTCCATATTTTTATCTAACCCCATCTTGAAGCTGTCTATGCTTGTAGCCGCCACCACCTCCTGTGGCAGTGAATTCCACATGTTAATCACCCTTTGGGTGAAGAAGTACTTCCTTTTATCCGTTTTAACCTGACTGCTCAGCAATTTCATTGAATGCCCACGAGTTCTTGTATTGTGAGAAAGGGAGAAAAGGACTTCTTTCTCTACTTTCTCCATCCCATGCATTATCTTGTAAACCTCATCCCGCAGTCGACGTTTCTCCAAGCTAAAGAGCCCCAAGCATTTTAACCTTTCTTCAAAGGGAAAGTGTTCCAACCCTTTAATCATTCTAGTTGCCCTTTTCTGCTCTTTTTCCAATGCTACAATATCCTTTTTGAGGTGCAGCGACCAGAATTGCACACAGTACTCCAAATGAGACGGCACCATCGATTTATACAGGGGCATTATGATACTGGCTGATTTCTTTTCAGTTCCCTTCCTAATAATTCCCAGCATGGCGTTGGCCATTTTTATTGCAATCCCACACTGTCTTGTATAGGGGTTATGGATACCACCAGTGTAACGTCTTCACCAAACATCCTTGGGCAGACAAGATGAAGCCTAGAGCAAACCTTACCAGCTCCTTCAGGTCTCTCCTCACGGCCTTTGTACGTGGAGGTACAACCAGGCCTCAGATTCAGTGGGAGGTCACAGGAGGAGCACAGCTCCTGAACCTTTCTGAGAGTTCCATCTCCTTGTCCATTGACTAGTAGGTGCAGCTGCATAACAATCCCTGGATGAGCTCTGTGACGGAACCGGCCTGATTCTGCCTTCAGACCCGGTCCCGTCAACTCCCTATTGAGTCGCCAACTCCTGGAGGGAGCTATTTCTCCTCTGGCCACTTGGGCTCGCTGCCACCACCTGCTCAGTCTAGGGGTTCAGATCGAGAGGAACAGGACTCCCAATCCCCCTCTCCAGCTATGAGGCCAGGCCTCAAGGTCCTCTGCCACCCTGTACTTGGGTATCACAGAGACCACAGCGCTTCTTCGGGAACCCCTGGAGGATTGGCACCTTATCCAACTGCATGCCTTCCCCCTTCCCCGGGGCCCGCTTCATAAAGCAGCGTGGTCTAAGCGGTCGGGATCTATGTGGTACAGAGTTTGACTGCCAGCATTCAAAACAGAAAAAAAATGTTTAATAGGAAGAGAAAGAAAATTAAAAAAACAAAAACAAAAACAGTTACATGTAAAAGTTTAGCACAGCACCTGAATAGCAACCAGAGGACAAATAAAGGTGGGTTTAAACGCATCTGCTCATCCCTGGTGTAAACTGGCCCTACCTTGTGAATGACTGCCTTGGGGCCACCCCCACAGGCAGGAGCCCAGGCTACCAACCTCTCTCCTTGAGCACCAGCTGAAAAACTGGCCTTTTCCCGCCTAACTCAACTAAATAAAACAAAAGAACTTCCTGCCCCTCTAGGAGGCTTTCCCCCTAGAGGCGCTGGTTTAACTCTGGAAGGGAGGAGGGGTTGGAGGGAGGCTAGGCCAAAGCCTACTTTAGTAGTTTAATGATCCCTCCCAATGAAGCACCAACATTGACTAAGATGGCGTTTCTCCACAAGCTCCACTACCTATTTTTCTGCAAAATGACCGCTGGGTACAACACAAGTTTGTTAAATGCAATTAGAGTTCCTAGGTCCCCCCCCCCCTTGCCACTCTAGGGGGTGGGAGGGGAAGGGTGTTAGATCCAGGCTGTGAAATTCCTAGTGATTTGAGGATGGAGCGTGGGGAAGACAGAGTGGTCGGGGGGCACAGTGCTGCAGAATCCACCCACCAAGCATTCCTTTTCTCCAGTGGAATTGACCTCTGTAGGCTAGGGTTGCCAAGTCCAATTTAAGAAATATCTGGGGACTTCGGGGGGTGGAGCCAGGAGACTTTGGGGGTGGAGCCAGGAGACATTAGGGGTGGAGCCAAGATCAAGGCTGTGACAAGCATCATTGGACTCCAAAGGGAGTTCTGGCCATCACATTTAAAGGGACAGCACACCTTTTCGATGCCTTCCTTCCATAGGAAGTAATGAAGGATAGGGGCACCTTCTTTTGGGGCTCATAGAATTGGACCCCCTGGTCCAATTGTTTTGAAACTTGGGGGATATTTTGAGGAGAGGCACTAGATGCTATACTGAAAATTTGGTGCCTCTACCTCAAAAAACAGCCCTCCCAGAGCCCCAGATACCCACGGATCAGTTCTCCATTATTTTCTATGGGAATAAATCTCCATAGGGAATAATAAGAGTTTCCAGGAGACATTTCCCTCTCCTCCCCCCTGCTTTCTGATGACCCTGAAGCGGGGGGAGGGCCTCCAAACTGGGGATCCCCTGCCCCCACCTGGGGATTGGCAACCCTAACTGTAGGCTGAAGTTGAGCTGTAATTCCGGGGGATCCCCAGATCCTAGCTGGAGACTCCCGCCCCTAAATGAAGTGGGGCTTCAGTCGACGATATTTCAAGTTTTCCCTCCCTTGTCATTTGGCATTTGGAACTTTTTTTTCTTTTTCCCTCTACCCCTTCTCCCGATGTTGCTTTATTATCGCTTTTCCTTTTGTTCCCATAGCCTTGATGCTGTACAAAATCAATTTTTACAAGACATTAAAAGGCAGTTAAAAGGTGCTATATAATTGCTCCCCCCCCCAAACCCTTTCTAGGAAAGGAAGCTAACTGGACACTGCAATTTCCGTGGTAATGAACTCCACATTTTGGGATGCGTTCAGGCCTTTTTCCGTGCCGATGCCGAACACTAAGTTAATTGGTTTCCATTTCTGTTTGGTAATTTTTAGCAAGCCGTTTAAATGGACCGAATTAGCACATGCACGCACACCCGTATTGGGGAATCTTTCAAGATGACTTTCAACGGGTTTTGACTCAAAAACGAGGATGAGGATCTGGTAGAAACATGAGATGATGAGCATCATGCCCTTGGAAACTGACTTTTAATTAGCGTTGCCAACTGATCTGGAGAAACATGTTCTGTCTCTTTTATAGAAGTATGCGTGGCTGTGATTTACCAGGTGATATTCCTGTACCCAGGGTTGGAATTCTAGCAATCAATCAATCATTAGGGTTTGTAGAATCTTTCGGGATCAAGTGCCGTGTTCTACTGGAGAAAGTTTTCCTTCCAGACGTTTCGTTCTCAGCTGACTCAATGCACAGCAGCCAAGAAGGTCTGAGCGCCTGCTCCGGCTGCAATGCCACTGAGGATGTTCTCCGCAGCTGAGAACGAAACGTCTGGAAGGAAAACTTTCTCCAGTAGAACACGGCACTTGATCCCAAAAGATTCTACAAACCCTAATGAAGTTACCAGCCGTGAAAACCTGAAATCTTTGATAATCAATCAATCAATCAATCAATCAATTCTTATTTGTATCCCGCCCTCCCCGCCGAAGCAGGCTCAGGGCGGCTAACAACATAATCAATACATTAGTTTTACAAGGTATTTAAACGTAACTAATTAACACATTAATTAAAATTCTACTAAAACTCTAAAATCAATAAAATCATTAAAATTAATATACTGGTGCTATTGTTTAGGTTTCACTAGCAGTTTCCCTTAGTCGGTGAAGGCCAATCGAAACAGGGTGGTCTTGCAGGCCCTGCGGAACTGTTTAAATTCCCGCAGGGCCCGCAGATCCCCCGGAAGCTGGTTCCATAGGCGTGGAGCCATAACAGAGAAAGCCCGATCACGGGTACTCTGAAGCTTTACCTCTCTCGGCCCGGGGATAGTTAGCAAGTTCTTCCCAGCTGACCTCAGCGCTCTCTGGGGTTCGTATGGGGAAAGACGGTCCCTCAGGTAGGCAGGTCCTCGGCCATATAGGGCTTTAAAGGTAATGACCAGCACTTTGTAACGAATCCGGTATATAACTGGCAGCCAGTGCAGTTCACGCAGCCCCGGCTGTATGTGCTCCCACTTTGGGAGCCCCAACAGTAGTCTAGCAGCCGCGTTCTGCACCAGCTGCAGCTTCCGGGTTCGGCACAAAGGCAGCCCCATGTAGAGGGCATTACAGCAATCCAGTCTCGAGGTGACCGTTGCATGAATCACTGTTGCCAGATCCCATAGCTCTAGGAAGGGAGCCAACTGCCTTGCCCGCCTCAGGTGAAAAAAGGCCGACTTGGCAGTGGCTGCTATCTGGGCCTCCATTGATAATGAAGGCTCCAGTAAAACTCCCAGGCTCCTGACCCAGCACGCCGCTTTCAGCGCGCCCCGTCGAAGACCGGGAGAGGTATTTCCCCTCCCAGAGCGCCCCGACCTAGGCAAAGGACTTCTGTCTTCACTGGATTCAATTTCAGCCCACTCAGCCTTAACCAGGTTGCCACAGCCTGCAGAGCCGGGTCTAAGTTCTTTGGGATGCAGTCAGGTCAGCCCTCCATTAACAGATAGAGCTGGGTGTCATCCGCATACTGGTGACACCCAAGCCCATACCTCCCGGCGATCTGGGCAAGGGGGCACATATAGATATTAAATAGCATCGGTGAGAGAACTGCTCCCTGGGGCACCCCACAATTTCGTGTGTGCCTCTGGGACAGCTCGCCCCCGATTGCCACCCTTTGTCCCCGATCTTCGAGGAAGGAAGAGAGCCATTGTAGGGCTGACCCCTTAACCCCAACATCGGCGAGGCGGCGGGTCAGTAACCGATGGTCGACCGTGTCGAACGCGGCCGACAGGTCTAACAACATCAGCACCGCCACACCGCCCCGATCCAGATGCCGCTGGAGGTCATCTGTCAAGGCGACCAGCACTGTCTCCGTTCCATGGCCCGGACGAAAGCCAGACTGGCAAGGGTCCAGGACTGGCAAGCAGGAGCTTCTTTGCATATTAGGCCACACCCCACTGATGTAGCCAATCCTCCAAGAGCTTACAAAAAGAGCCTTGTCAGCTCTTTGAGGATTGGCTACATCAGGGATGTGTGGCCTAATATGCAAAGGAGCTCCTGCTAGAATTCCACCCCTGCTTGTACCCTTGTGACATGAAAAGTTTCAACAGCCCATTTTCAGGTCATCTTTTTCCCAGGACAGCTGGCAACTCAGCCTCTAATTGAACAAATATATATTTAAAAATTCCAATTAATACATAGGAATGTAAAAAGATCCTTGCTGGATCAGAGCAGTGGTCCATCTAATCCAGCATCCTGGCAGTGAATTCCACATGTTAATCACCCTTTGGTGAAGAAGTACCTCCTTTTATCCATTCTAACTCGACTGCTCAGCAATTGCATTGAATGCCCACGAGTTCTTGTATTGTGAGAAAGGGAAGAAAGGACTTCTTTCTCTACTTTCTCCATCCCATGCAGAATCTTGTCAACCTCTCTCATGTCACCCCCGCAGTCGACGTTTCTCCAAGCTAAAGAGCCCCAAGCCTTTTAACCTTTCTTCATAGGGAAAGTGTTCCAAACCTTGAATATATATATTTTTGGCCACTGTGTGATACAGATGTTGGACTGGATGGGCCATTGGCCTGATCCAACATGCCTTCTCTTATGTTCTTATGTGACACAGAGTGTCGGACTGGATGGGCTATTGGCCTGATCCAACATGGCTTCTCTTATGTTCCTATGCCTTCATTTTTGGCATCATCAAGCTGACCTCTGTATTCAAATTCCCTATGCCTAGCTTTCTTTTCCGATGAGTTGGAACTTTCATAGATGACAATGACTTACAGTGCAAACACACACACAAAGAGAACAAAAACAGGGGATGAGGTGGAGTGTTTCTAGAGATTAAACGCACCCAGATGTTCTGATTCCCTCATATTTGGTGCTGCATGATCTTCTGGAAGCCAGTGGGGAAATTTCAGACTCCTAGCTTCTTTTTCTGAGGAGTTATGCTGACCATGGATAGACAGATTAATCATATGAGGAGGGACGGTGGCTCAGTGCTAGAGCATCTGCTGCATAAGCAGAAGGTCCCAGGTTCAATCTCTGGCACCTCCAACCAAAAAGGGTCCAGGCAAATAGGTGTGAAAAACCTCAACTTGAGACCCTGGAGAGCCGCTGCCAGTCTGAGTAGACAATACTGACGTTGATGGACCGAGGGTCTGATTCAGTAGAAGACAGCTTCATATGTTCATATATATGTTCATATGTTGGGGAGGGATGGTGGTTCAGCGATAGAGCATCTGCTTGGTAAGCAGAAGGTCCCAGGTTCAATCCCCGGCATCTCCAACTAAAAAGCGTCCAGGCAAATAGGAGTGAAAAACCTCAGCTTGAGACCCTGGAGAGCCGCTGCCAGTCTGAGTAGACAAGACAGACTTGCATGGACCGAGGGTCTGATTCAGTAGAAGGCAGCTTCATATGTTCATATGTTCATTTTATGCAGATTAATTTATTTTAAAAGAAATGGATACACCCAGTTTGGACCACCCAGTTCAGAGTCCCCAAGGTGAAAAATGTGACTTTCAAGTTGTTCTATTTTGCCAAATAATTGGTCAACGGCAGGTCTTCTTTTGTAGAAAAAGCCCAGCCGGAACATATTTGCATATTAGGTCACACCCCCTGACACCAAGACAGCCAGAACTGTGTTCCTGTGTGTTCCAGCTCAAAAAAAGCCTTGGGGATTCTCCTTTTACAGAGAACCGCCATGTTTTTGCCGGGGAGAGCAAGACCCCCGTTATCTCCACAGCTGTCAATCAATCTCTTCTCCTCCCCCTCCCCTCGCTTCATTCCCTACTCCTCCATGGTTGGCTCTGCTCAGCCTGTCGCTTCTCTTCAATATGGCCGCCTCTTCAGTGCCTGCCGCAAATTGATTGTGATGGCCAGATGTGCAACCGCAACGCGAGCGGAGCCGCTTTTTACGTCGTCCAAATTGCGAGCGCTTCAGCCGACGCATGGGCTTTCTAAATGATAATTACCAAACCATTTTAAGGGCAGGCCGTGGTCAAAATCAAGGATTCCTCCCCCCCCCTTTATCCCAACACCTGGGCACCTTCTGTCTTCTTGTGTTTATGCAGATTGCTTTCAACGCATCTGCTCTGCTTGGCTCTCTCCGAAGCGCGCATTTGGAGTGGCGCTGGTTTGATAGCCTACTGAAATCAGGAGCTCAGATGGGGCTGGAGGTGGGAAAAGGTCTGTTGTGCTATTAAAATAAACGTTGCCAGCTAAACTCTGGCTAGCTACTGATGCATCTAGGGGCAGGCGATGTTACATACACAGAGAGCCAGCTCACTCACGCGAACATGAAGCTGCCTTTGCATATTAAGCCACACACACCCTGATGTAGCCTGGGGGAGGGACGGTGGCTCAGTGGTAGAGCACCTGCTTGGTAAGCAGAAGGTCCCAGGTTCAATCCCTGGCATCTCCAACTAAAAGGGTCCAGGCAAATAGGCGTAAAAACCTCAGCTTGAGACCCTGGAGAGCCATGAATGGGGCTGTGGCTCAGTGGTAGAGCACCTGCTTGGTAAACAGAAGGTCCCAGGTTCAATCCCCGGCATCTCCAACTAAAAGGGTCCATGCAAGTAGGGGTGAAAAACCTCAGCTTGAGACTCTGGAGAGCCATGAATGGGGCAGTGGCTCAGTGGTAGAGCACCTGCTTGGTAAGCAGAAGGTCCCAGGTTCAATCCCCGGCATCTCCAACTAAAAGGGTCCATGCAAGTAGGGGTGAAAAACCTCAGCTTGAGACTCTGGAGAGCCATGAATGGGGCAGTGGCTCAGTGGTAGAGCATCTGCTTGGTAAGCAGAAGGTCCCAGGTTCAATCCCTGGCATCTCCAACTAAAAGGGTCCAGGCAAATAGGCGTAAAAACCTCAGCTTGAGACCCTGGAGAGCCATGAATGGGGCTGTGGCTCAGTGGTAGAGCACCTGCTTGGTAAACAGAAGGTCCCAGGTTCAATCCCCGGCATCTCCAACTAAAAGGGTCCAGGCAAATAGGCGTGAAAAACCTCAGCTTGAGACCCTGGAGAACCATGAATGGGGCAGTGGCTCAGTGGTAGAGCATCTGCTTGGTAAGCAGAAGGTCCCAGGTTCAATCCCCGGCATCTCCACTAAAAAAGGATCCAGGCAAATAGGTGTGAAAAACCTCAGCTGGAGAGCCGCTGCCAGTCTGAGTAGACAATACTGAATCTGATGGACCGAGGGTCTGGTTCAGTATGAGACAGCTTCATATGTTCATATAGTCAATTCTCCCAGAGTTTACAGTAGTCCCTGTAAGACAAAGATATTGGAAGAAGATATTGGATTTATATCCCGCCCTCCACTCCGAATCTCAGAGTCTCAGAGCAGCTCACAATCTCCTTTATCTTCTTCCCCCACAACAGACACCATGTGAGGTAGCTGGGGCTGAGAGAGCTCTGACAAAAACATGTCCTTTCAAGGACAACCTCTGCCAGAGCTATGGCTGACCCAAGGCCATTCCAGCAGCTGCAAGTGGAGGAGGGGAGAATCAAACCCAGTTCTCTCAGATAAGAGTCCACACACTTCACCACTACACCAAACTGGCTGAGCCTTGTAAGCTCTTGGAGGACTGGCTACATCAGAGGGTGTGGCCTAATAGGCAAAGGAGTTCCTGCTACAAAAAAGCCCCGGACAGCAGGGGTCCTAACACAGTGCCTGTGGTTGCCCTTAGCACCTGCCGACACTGTTCCTGGTGCCTCCCCAATGAGCAGGCCAGGCGGGGCTTCCGTCCAGCAAGGCTTCTCATTGGTCCCTGGAGATTTGCTGGGCTGTACAGAAAAGGTTGCTGCGGCAACAGCTGACACAGCATGAGGATCTTCACTGTGTGGCTGAGAGGAAGCTCAGGAAGGGCTGCCCATCCCCCGGTCCGGGTGGGGAATCCATTATTCCCTATGGAGACCGATTCTGGCATAGGATATAATGGCGAATGGATCCACGGGTATCTGGGACTCTGCGGGGGAGGGGGCTGTGTTTTGAGGTAGAGGCACCAAATTCTCAGCCTAGAATCTGGTGCCTCTTCTCAAAACGCCCTTCAAGTTTCAAAAAGATCAGACCAGGGGGGTCCAATTCGATGAGCTCCAAGGGAAGGTGCCCCTATCCTGCATTATTTCCTGTGGAGGGAAGGCACTTAAAAGGCATGTGGTCCCTTTCAATGTGATGGCCAGCACTCCCTTTGGAGTTCAATGATGCTCGTCACACCCTTGCTTCTGGCTCCACCCCCATGTCTCCTGGTTCCACCCCTAAAGTCTCCTGGCTCCACCCCTAAAGTCCCCAGATATTTCTTGATTGGACTTGGCAACCCTATTCATTCCTCCGATGCAAGGTCGCGTGATACAGCTTTGCTCAAGGTTGCTACAACAAGAAAGGTTGAAACGCTTGGGACTCTTTAGCTCGGAGAAACGTCGACTGCGGGGTGACATGATAGAGGTTTACAAGATAATGCATGGGATGGAGAAAGTAGAGAAAGAGGTACTTTTCTCCCTTTCTCACAATACAAGAACTCGTGGGCATTCGATGAAATTGCTGAGCAGACAGGTTAAAACGGATAAAAGGAAGTACTTCTTCACCCAAAGGGTGATTAACATGTGGAATTCACTGCCACTGGAGGTGGTGGCGGCCACAAGTATAGCCACCTTCAAGAGGGGTTTAGATAAAAATATGGAGCAGAGGTCCATCAGTGGCTATTAGCCACAGTGTGTGTGTATATATAAAATTTTTTGCCACTGTGTGACACAGAGTATTGGACTGGATGAGCCACTGGCCTGATCCAACATGGCTTCTCTCATGTTCTTATGTGACACAGAGTGTTCGACTGGAGGGGCCACTGGCCTGATCCAACATGGCTTCTCTTATGTTCTTATGTCACACAGTGTGTTGGACTGGAGGGGCCACTGGCCTGATCCAACATGGCTTCTCTTATGTTCTTCTGTGACACAGAGTGTTGGACTGGATGGGCCTTTGGCCTGATCCAACATGGCTTCTCTTACGTTCTTCTGTGACACAGAGTGTTGGACTGGAGGGGCCATTGGCCTGATCCAACAGGGCTTCTCTTATGTGACACAGAGTGTTGGACTGGATGGGCCGTTGGCCTGATCCAACAGGGCTTCTCTTATGTTCTTAAGTGTCTTTTGTCTAGACTCAATTGGGCATGGGTGGGAGGGCTCACACACCACATAACATCATTGCTGTTTGTGGAAGATGTGGGAGGGGGGGAACAGCATGCGTTTCCCTTGGAGAGGATCATTGAAATTCAAGCCGTGGCTTATCCAATTTGACATTAATATTGGTTATTTGTAGGTAAGCGTTTGCCCCGTCCGACGAACGGAATCGCCTTGGGGGGAGAGGGGGAACGACGGGAGGGAGGAACATGCTAGGAATAGCAATGCGCAGCTCCATTAGGCCCGAGTCTCGATTTGTAAATCACTTAAATGGTAATAAAACTCAGGGGATGGGAATAAAAGTGGCAAAGCTCAGCTTTCCACATGCTAAATAATTCAAAGGCGGCGTGTGGATACAGGGCCTGAAACACAACCAAGGGTGGGTGCGGGAGAATTAAGACAGAGAGTCGGTGCAGATGTTTCCCTTTTTTAAGGGCAGATGTGTCAGATCGGACGAACAGATGCGCCCAAGCAAAAATGCACCGAGGCTGCCTTCTACGGAAGTTGACGCTTGGCCCGTCAAGGTACATCAAGATGGGTAGCTGCGTTAGTCTTTCTGTAGCAGTGGAAAAGGGCAAAGAGTTGAACATATGAAGCTGCCTTCTACTGAATCAGACCCCCCTCGGTCCATCAAAGTCAGTATTGTCTTCTCAGACTGGCAGCGGCTCTCCATGGTCTCAAGCTGAGGCTTTTCACACCTATTTGCCTGGACCCTTTTTTTGGAGATGCCGGGGATTGAACCTGGGACCTTCTGCTTCCCAAGCAGATGCTCTACCACTGAGCCATCGTCTCTCCGAGTTCAGGAGCACCTTAAAAACATTAGTGGGAAGGGAGGACCTTTCGGGAGTGAGCAGTGAGGCTCCTGAAAGTTCAATCCCTGCCACAAATTTTGGAAATCTTTAAGGTGCTGCTACAGAGCCCTGTGGCACAGAGCGGTAAAGCTGAAGGTTTTGTTGTTGTTGTTGTTCAATCACACAGTCGAGTCTGACGCTTTGCGACCCCGTGGACCAAGTCAACGGCAGGCCCTCCGGTCTTCCACCATCCTCCGAAGTCTGCTCAAATTCGTGTTTGTTACATCAGTAACGCTGTCCGGCCATCTCATCTTTTGCCGTCCCCTTCTTCTTTGGCCTTTTGTCTTTCCCAGCGTCAGGGTCTTCTCCAGGGAGTGCTCCCTTCTCATTGGGTGGCCAAAGTATTGGAGCTTCAGCTTCAGCATCGGACCTTCCAGGGAACTGTACTGCAGTCCTAAACGCTGCTCACGACCTGAGTTCGATCCCGGCGGAAGCTGAGTTCAGGTAGCCGGCTCGAGGTTGACTCAGCCTTCCATCCTTCCGAGGTCAGTAAAATGAGTCCCCAGCTTGCTGGGGGGAAAGTGTGGATGACTGGGGAAGGCAATGGCAAAGCACCCCATAAAAAGTCTGCCGTGAAAATGTTGTGAAAGCAGCGTCACCCCAGAGTCAGAAATGACTGGTGCTTGCATAGGGGACTATCTTTACTTTAGTGGGCCCCGTGGTGCAGAGTGGTAAAGCTGCAGTACTGCATTGTGAACTCTCTGCTCACGACCTGAGTTCAATCCCAGCAGAAGCTGGTTCAGGTAGCCGGCTCCAGATCGACTCAGCCTTCCATCCTTCCGAGGTCGGTCAAATGAGTACCCAACTTGCTGGGGGGAAAGTGTAGATGACTGGGGAAGGCAATGGCAAACCACTCCATAAAAAGTCTGCCGTAAAAACGTTGTGAAAGCAACGTCACCCCAGAGTCAGAAACGACTGGTGCTTGCACAGGGGACTACCTTTACCTTTTTTTTTTAAAGGTGCTACTGAACTTTTTCTCTTCTCTGTTGGTCTATCCAGGTCAGTCTTGTCTATTCAGACTGGCAGGGGTTTTCTCGGGTCCCAAAATAAACTGGGAGAAAACCGTATACAACAGAATCAAGAACAAAAAGCAAAATGTTCATGGTAAACACAAGCTATATGCAACTGTAATAATTGTATAATAAAAAAAAAAATAAAGAATAATGTGACTGAATTTCTTAAACATGACGAAGGAAGGGACCGATTTTTTTGGATGTGTCTATGCAGGTACTTTGCCGTCGTGTCTGCATTGCATTTTGTTTGCTATATGTATGGGATTTGTATCCTTCGCAGTGTTTAAGAAATGCATGTAGATCGATCGATCCAAGCGGGCAGCCGGGTTGGTCTGAAGCCGTTGAACAAAGCAGGAGTCAAGTGTCACCTTTAAGACCGAGTTTTATTCAGTACATAAGCTTAGAGAGGACACGAAAGCTTACGTTCTTAAGAAATTCACCGTCACTTTATTCTTTTTTTTATTATACAATTATTACAGTTTCATATAGCTTGTTTACTGTGAGCCTTTTGCTTTTTGCTCTTGATTCTCTTGGCAGAGGTCTTTCACATCACTTACTACGGGGTCCTTTTTAAATGGAGATGGCGGGCACTGAACCTGGGACCTTTTGCGATTAAAACAATTTTATTGGTTACATATGGTAATAAATCTATTTTTTACATCTTTAAAAACCTCTTTTATCTACCCCATATATTACTTTCTACCCACCCCTCCCCCCGTTACTTGACCCCCGCCGGTGTTATTTACTTAAAATGCAAATATTTAAAGGTACCCTTAACTATTAACACAAAAATTTATATTCTTTTTTTTAAAACTTAATCATTATCAAAAATTGTCCAATGTACTTTTATTTTCCACTTTTTTTCTACATATCTTCTAACCTTTTTCCACTCCATCTTAAAAACTTCTAAATCATAGTCTCTTAATATTCTTGTTAATTTGTCCATTTCACTCCATGTCATAACTTTTATAATCCAATCCCATTTCTCTGGTATTTTTTCTTGCTTCCACAACTGCGCATATAATGTCCTAGCAGCTAAGAGCAAGTACCAAATTACAGTTCTATCTTCTTTTGGAAATTTTTCCATTTGTAATCCCAACAGAAAAGTCTCTGCCACTTTCTTGAATTCATATCCCAAGATCTTAAAAATTTCTTGCTGGATCATCTGCCAATACTTTTTGCTCTTTCACAAGTCCACCACATATGGTAGAAAGAACCTTCATGTTTTTTACATTTCCAACATCTATCTGGCATCTTATTGTTCATCTTTGCCAATTTTTTAGGAGTCATATACCATCTATACATCATTTTAAAACAGTTCTCTTTAATACTATGACATGTCGAAAGCTTCATAGAATTCTTCCACAAGTATTCCCAAGTTTCCATCTGTATTTTTTTATTTACATTAATTGCCCATTTAATCATTTGAGATTTCACTACTTCATCCTCCATAGACCATTTTAAAAGTTTTGAACCTGGGACCTTTTGCATGCCGAACAAATGTTCTATCGCTAAGCCAAAGCCCCTCCCCAGTACATGTAGCTGCCTTATACTGTATCAGAGAATCAGTCCTTCAAGGTCAGTATTGTATACTCAGACTGGCACCAGATCTCCGGAGTCTCAGGCAGAGGTCTTTCAATCTATGTTCTGCCTGGTTCATTTTAACTAGAGATCTCAGGGGCTAAGCCTGCAACCCTCCACTTGCCCAACAGTTGCCCTACCAATGAGCCCCTGAGATCTTTCTCATCAAAAAAGAGAACACAGGCTGTGGCAAATCAAATGCAAGACTGTGATCAGGCAGGCAAAAAGGGACTATGAGGAGCATATTGCAAAAAACATAAAGACCAACAATAAAAAAATTCTTCAAATATATTAGAAGCAGAAAACCAGCCAGGGAGTCAGTGGGGTTCTTGGATGACCAAGGGGTAAAAGGATTACTGAAGGAAGATAGGGAAATGGCTGACAAACTGAATGCATTTTTTGCCTCCGTCTTCACTGTGGAAGATGAGAAGTGTTTGCCCACTCCAGAATCGCTAATTTTGGAAGGGGTGTTGAAGTACCTGAGTCAAATTGAGGTGATGAGAGAGGAGGACAAATTAAAAACTGATAAGTCACCAGGCCCGGATGGCATACATCCAAGAGTTCTGAAAGAACTCAAAGATGAATTCGTGGATCTCCTAACAAAAATATGTAATCTTTCATTGAAATCTGCATCCGTTCCTGAAGACTGGAAGGTAGCAAATATCACCCCCATCATTAAAAAGAGTTCCAGAGGAGATCCAGGAAATTACAGGCCAGTCAGTCTGACTTCAATACTGGGAAAGTTGGAGGAAACCATTATCAAAGAGAGAATGAGTAGGCACATTGATGAACACAAGTTATTAAAAACTTATTGAAAGAATAGTTAATTTCAGAAAGTATCTCGAAAGTATCTCGAATGTTTAGAGCAATGTTAGCTCTAAACTGAGTGTGAGTTAGCTCACAGTTTTTTTAGCCTCTGGCTCACACATTTTTTTTGTCTTAGCTCAGGGAGGATGGCCCCAGAGCAAACTAATTTATGCAGTAGCCAAGTCGCTTGCTCATAACTTTAATGCCAGTAGATCAGGAAGTAGAGTCTTCAGTAGAATGGACGAGGGACCTTGCCATGAATCTTGTCATTTCTGTATTCCTGTTACTTTCTGTAACTGTCATGGGAATGCTTGGGAGAGTTTTGCTGTGCTCAGTTGCATCCCTCTGTAACTTACCAAGTAACCACTCTGACCTGGTGGAGAGGCCTGTACTTGGACTTCAAGGACAGGACATCTCTCAGACTGTCATGGTATTTACTGAGTGAGAAGTGGGGGGCTGAGTGAGAAGTGCCTATATTTGCTCTGCACAGGCTTTTGGGGCTTTAGGTTTTGGCAGGCTCATAATGGCCCGGAAGGGGGAAAAAAGATCTGGCCATCCCTGGGAGAGCCAGATCTGACACAGAGACTGTTTTCGCACACAGCTTACCTCGCAGTCCTGTTTGGTGTAGTGGTTAAGTGTGCCAGTTTGGTGTAGTGGTTAAATGTGCAGACTCTTATCTGGGAGAACCGGGTTTGATTCCCCACTCCTCCACTTGCAGCTGCTGGAATGGCCTTGGGTCAGCCATAGCTCTGGCAGAGGTTGTCCTTGAAAGAGCAGCTGCTGTGAGAGCCCTCTCAGCCCCACCCACCTCACAGGGTGTCTGTTGTGGGGGAGGAAGGGAAAGGAGATTGTGAGCCGCTCTGAGACTCTTCGGAGTGGAGGGCGGGATATAAATCAAATATCTTCATCTACCTCACAGGGTGCCTGTTGTTGGGGGTGGGGGGAAGGTAAAGGAGATTGTGAGCCGCTCTGAGACTCTTCGGAGTGGAGGGTGGGATATAAATCCAATATCTTCTTCTTCTTCTGTTCCCTCCACAGCATCTGGTCAGATTTCCCACCATCTGCGCCGAAGTTACAGGAAGTGCCACAGCTTTTGCGTAGCAAACGTAAACCGCTAAAACCCAGTTTACGTTTGCTACGCAAAAGCCGCGGCACTTCCTGTAACTCCGGCGCAGGTGGTGGGAAATCCGACAGACGCTGCGGAGGGAACAGGATTGTGACTGCGAGGTAAGCTGTGTGCGAAAACGGTAAGAGAGTCATACTACTGTACGTGTATATCAATAAAATGGACCTTTACTGAATACCAGAAAGGCCTGATTATTGAGGACCACTGCAGGAGCTGACAGAGAACATAAGAACATAAGAGAAGCCATGTTAGATCAGGCCAATGGCCCATCTAGTCCAACATGCTGTGTCACACAGTGGCCAAAAAACCCAGGTGCCATCAGGAGGTCCACCAGTGGGGCCAGGACACAAGAAGTCCTCCCACTGTGCCTTCCCGCCAGCACCAAGAATACAAAGCATCACTGCCCCAGACAGTTCCAACAATACGCTGTGGCTAATAGCCACTGATGGACCTCTGCTCCACATGCTTATCTAGTCCCCTCTTGAAGCTGGCTAGGCTTGTAGCTGCCACCACCTCCTGTGGCAGTGAATTCCATGTGCTGATCACCCTTTGGGTGAAGAAGGCTTTCCTTTTATCCGTTCTAACTCAACTGCTCAGCAATTTCAATGAATGCCCATGAGTTCTCGTATTGTGAGAAAGGAAGAAAAGTACTTTGTTCTCTACCTTTCTGTCACCTGCATAATCTTGTCAACCTCTTTCATGTCGCTCCCCAGTCGACGTTTCTCCAAGCTAAAGAGCCCCCAAGCATTTTAACCTTTCTTCATAGGGAAAGGGTTCCAACCCTTTAATCATTCTAGGCTGAAGTCTAGTAGCAGCTTAGAAACGAGCAAGATTTTGGGGATGTTTCATGAGCTTGTTGTTTTTCCATGCCATGTGCCTGAATGTGGTGCCTTCCATGAAGATCGTTCCAGAAGGTGATCATGTTGTTCTGCAGAAGAGCAACTAGATGCAAGTCGGGTAGCACCTTAGAGACCGACAGAAGAAGACATTGGATTTATGTCCCGCCCTCCACTCTGAATCACAGAGAGGCTCACAATCTCCTTTACCTTCTTCCCCCACAACAGACACCCTGCGAGGTGGGTGGGACTGAGAGAGCTCTCACATCAGCTGCCCTTTCAAGCACAACCTCTGCCAGAGCTATGGCTGACCCAAGGGCCATTCCAGCAGCAGCAAGTGGAGGTGACATGATAGAGGTTTACAAGATAATGCATGGGATGGAGAAAGTAGAGAAAGAAGTACTTTTCTCCCTTTCTCACAATACAAGAACTCGTGGGCATTCGATGAAATTGCTGAGCAGACAGGTTAAAACGGATAAAAGGAAGTACTTCTTCACCCAAAGGGTGATTAACATGTGGAATTCACTGCCACAGGAGGTGGTGGCGGCCACAAGTATAGCCACCTTCAAGAGGGGTTTAGATAAAAATATGGAGCAGAGGTCCATCAGTGGCTATTAGCCACAGTGTATGTGTGTATATAACATTTTTTGCCACTGTGTGACACAGAGTGTTGGACTTGATGGGCCGTTGGCCTGATCCAACATGGCTTCTCTTATGTTCTTATCTTTCCCTTTATTTGTCAGCTTCTTTGACCAATGGTCTTAAGCTCAGCATAATAAACAGAGCATTGAATAAAACTGCAAACAAAGGCAAATTTACAGAAACAAAATTCCACAACAGTTTAAATATCAAATTAAAATCAAAAATTACCTAGCAAGTGGAGGAGTGGAGAATCAAACCCGTTGCTCCCAGATAACAGTTGTGCACTTAACCACTACATCAAACTGGTTCTCCCACCAAACTGGCTCTCCAGACGAACACAATTTTCAGGATGCAAGCTTTCAAAGAAGCTTTGACCATTGAAAGCTTATACCCTAAAAATCTTGGCTTTGAACCTAGCTAGGGATAGGTTGTGGTCTTTATATTCTGCTCATAGGACTTACCAAAATTTTCTGATAGGCAATTGTGAGAACCCAATTTCTAGCCTAAGCGTTCTCATCCAGAATTCCTGCTCTTTTTTGGTGTAGTGGTTAAGTGTGTGGACTCTTATCTGGGAGAACAGGGTTTGATTGCCCACTCCTCCCCCTACAACTGCTGGAGTGGCCTTGGGTTAGTTATAGCTCTCGTAGGAGTTGTCATTGAAAGGGCAGCTGATGTGAGAGCCCTCTCAGCCTCACCCACCTCACAGGGTGTCTGTTGCGAGGGGAGAAGACATAGGAGATTGTAAGCCGCTCTGAGTCTCTGATTCAGAGAGAAGGGCGGGGTATAAATCTGCAGTCTTCTTCTTCTTCTTCATGCCTTTTCTTTAAGGAATGAGCACCCTTTCTCGCAATCCCTATTGCCTCAAATACAAATCAACTTTTTTTTTCCCCTGATACAGAAAGAGACTTTAAAAGCTGCAGTAAAACATTAACATTCCCCACAACAAAAAAAAAGAAATCCAATGCTGATAATATACATTTTCAATTCCTTCTGGCAGCCCGCATCTACCCTACAGGAACAGCCGGCGTAGAACATGCTGAATTGTCTCACTGTGAAATGTAGTACTCTTCCGAGCACTGGGGAATATATCTCTCTGACGGATAGCGTCAGAATGCTTCAAGTCATTTGTTGCCTAAAACACACACGTCTCCCAAGCCTGTTAAAATATGTAAACTTCAGCAAAGGGAAGAGTGCCACTAAATTAAATGTTTCTGTTCTCCGGAGGTCGACAGCGCCACAGCGGTGCCCCTGGCGCCACGCAAAATAAACAAGAGAGAGGGCACTTTACACGTACTTCTTATTAAGGATTAATAGCAACTATAATCACTAACTGAAACTGTTCAAGATTTTCCATTCCTTGGCTCCATCGACAAGCAAAAGGGAGACTGCAACCAAGAAATCATAAGGAGACTGAAGGGCATAAGGAGTGGGTGGCTTGCTGGTTTTGACTGGGGTGAGGCAGCCCAGGAGAGCCCCAGGCGAGTGAGGCCTGCTTGGGCTGGCTGGATCTGTAGCCAGCCCAAGCAGGCCTCGCTCACCCAGGGCTCTCCTTTCTTGCATTGGGTTGCTTTTGGCTGGAGGGCAGCATATGCTAACGAGTTGTGCTAATGAGCTCCGCCACCTATTTTTCTAAAAAATGACCCAAAGTGTACCATAGGGTTGCCAATCCCCAGGTGGGGGCAGGGGATCCCCCGGCATGGAGGCCCTCCCCCCCCCGCTTCAGGGTCATCAGAAAGTGGGGGAGGGGAGGGAAATGTCTGCTGAGAACTCTATTATTCCCCATGAAGACTTATTCCCATAGGAAATGATGGAGAATTGATCTGCGAGTATCTTGGGCTCTGGGAGGGCTGTTGTTTGAGGTAGAGGCACCAGATTTTCAGCATAGCACCCAGTGCCTCTCCCCAAAAGACCCCCCAAGTTTCAAAAAGATTGGAGCAGGGGGTCCAATCCTATGAGCCCCCAAAGGTGCCCCTATCCTTTATTATTTCCTATGGAAGGAAGGCATTTAAAAAGATGTGCCATCCCTTTAAATGTGATGGCCAGAACTCCCTTGGAGTTCAATTATGCTTGTCACAGCCTTGATCCTGGCTCCACCCCCAAAGTCTCCTGGCTCCACCCCCAAAGTCCCCAGATATTTCTTGAATTGGACTTGGCAACCCTAGTGTGTCCATATATCATTGCCAATCAAGATACCGTAATCATTATTGGGGGGGGGGGGGGGAACCAACAACCTGGAGACAGTTTAAGGCCTCCAGAACTGCACACACCTGGAGTCTTGTGTGCAGTTTTGGAGGCCTCACTTCAAGAATGGAGCGGGGACAGAGGAGAGTAAGACTTAAGAACATAAGAGAAGCCATGTTGGATCAGGCCAATGGCCCATCTAGTCCAACACTCTGTGTCACACAGTGGCCAAAAAACAACAACACAAGTGACATCAGGAAGTTCACAATTGGAGCTTGAAACCCTTCCACTTTGCCCCCCACCCCAAGCACCAAGAATACAGAGCATCACTGCCCCAGACAGAGAGTTCCAACAATATGGTGTGGCTAATAGCCACTGATGGACCTCTGTTCCATATTTTTATCCAATCCCCTCTTAAAGCTGCCTATGCTTGTAGCCGCCACAACCTCCTGTGGCAGTGAATTCCACATGTTAATCACCCTTTGGGTGAAGGACGTCCTTCTATCCATTTTAACCCGACTGCTCAGAAATTCCATCGAATGCCCACGAGTTCTTGTATTGTGAGAAAGAGAGAAAAGTACTTCTCTCTCTACTTTCTCCATCCCATGCGTTATCTTGTAAACCTCTCTCATGGCACCCCGCAGTCGACATTTCTCCAAGCGAAAGAGCCCCCAAGCGTTTTAACCTTTCTTCATAGGGAAAGTGTTCCAACCCTTTCATCATTCTAGTTGCCCTTTTCTGGACTTTTTCCAATGCTATAATATCCTTTTTTAGGTACAATGATCAGAATTGTAGACGGTTGGAGACCAAGCCCTAGGAGGAAAGGCTGAGAGACTTGGGAACATGCCATCTGGAGAAGAGGAGGGGGGGGGCAGAATCATTCTCTTGAAGTATTTGACGGGCTGTCCCTTAGAGGAGGGCAGGGAACTGTTCTTGTTGCTTAGAGCATATGAAAGCTTACATTCTGAATCAAACTTAGTTGGCCTTAAAGGTGCCACTTGTCTCCTGCTTTGTTCTATTATAATCTCAGTTAGGAATGCATTTATGGGAGCTGTGAATTCAGCCTAAATGACAGAAGCCATCTTTGGATTGTGTGAAAACGTGCAAAAAAGCGTATACGTTTCTCAGTTTCAAAGTACTCTTTGTCAGGAGGCTTGGGCTGAAGTATGAACAGATGTATTTTTCAGCAGCATGAATCTCTTTTTTATTTATTTTTTAAAAAAGAGCTGTGTACAAGAATATACAGCATCGTGAGTACTGCCTCATGTATTTCATTGCTTGTATTAGCCACAGTATATATATGTGTGTGTGTGTGGAGTGACTTTGTGACCAACACTGAAGTCCTCAAGAGGGCGGAGGTTACAAGCATCGAAGCACTGCTGTTGAAGACGCAGCTGCGCTGGGCAGGGCATATTTCTAGGATGGAAAACCACCGCCTTCCCAAGATTGCCATCTATGGCGAACTTTCCACCGGCCATCGAAATAGAGGGGCACCAAAGAAGAGGTACAAGGACTCCTTGAAGAAATCCCTTGGCACCTGTCGCATCAACCATCACCAGTGGTCTGACCTAGCCTCAGATCGCAAAGCATGGAGGCACACCATCCACCAGGCTGTCTCTTCCTTTGAGAACGCACGCATAGCTGGTCTTGAGAACAAAAGGAGATTGAGGAAGAATCGCACTGCTACAGCACCACCCCAAATCAGACTTTTCCCTGCAGCCACTGTGGCCGGATCTGCCTCTCCCGCATTGTCTTGTCAGCCACAGCGAGCCTGCAGCTACAGCACCAACCCCAAATCAGACTTTTCCCTGCAGCCACTGTGGCCGGATCTGCCTGTCCCGCATTGGTCTTGTCAGCCACCAGCGAGCCTGCAGCAGACGTGGACTACTGCACCCTTCTTAAATCTTCGTTCGCGAAGTCAAGCCGAGAGAGAGAGAGAGAGAGAGTGTGTGTGTATATGTGTGTGTGTTAGGGTTGCCAATCCCCAGATGGGGGCAGGGGATCCCCCAGTTTGGAGACCCTCCCCCCGCTTTAGGGTTGTCAGAAAGCAGAGGAAGGGGAGGGAAATGTCTGCTGGGAACGCTATTATTCCCTATGGAGATTTATTCCCATAGAAAATCATGGAGAATTGATCCACAGGTATCTGGGGCTCTGGGGGGAGGCTGTTTTTTGGGGTAGAGGAACCAAATTTTCAGTATAGCATTTAATGCCTCTCCCCCAAATACCCCCCAAGTTTCAAAAAGTTCAATTCCTTCCTTCCATAGGAAATGAAGGATAGGGGCACCTTCTTTTGGAGCTCATAGAATTGGACCCCCTGGTCCAATCTTTTTGAAACTTGGGGGGGTATTTTGGGGAGAGGCACTAAATGCTATACTGAAAATTTGGTGCCTCTACCCCCAAAAACAGCCCCCCCCCAGAGCCCCAGATACCCGCAGATCAATTCTCCATGATTTTCTATGGGAATAAATCTCCCTAGGGAATAATAGAGTTCCCAGCAGACATTTCCCTCCCCTCCCCCCCCCACTTTCTGACGACCCTGAAGCGGGGGGAGGGTCTCCAAACCGGGGGATCCCCTGCCCCCACCTGGGGATTGGCAACCCTAACAGAGTGATAGGCAGGCCTTTTTTTTGTAGCAGGAACTCCTTTGCATATTAGGCCACACAGCCCTGATGTAGCCAATCCACCTGGAGGTTACAGGGCTCTTTTTATAGGGCCTACTGTAAGCTCTTGGAGGATTGGCTACATCAGGAGTGTGTGGCCTAATATGCAAAGGAATTCCTGCTACAAAAGAGCCCTGATGATAGGTACAGCTACGATTGCATTTGGTAAGTCCTGTGAATGGCAGGAAATTAGCATGCAGATAATAAAAGAGTTAAACGTGCATTGATGGAGTGACTTAGTATGTGTAACGAAATAAGAAACCCAATATCTCTGTTAAGCCCTGGGTGCTCCATTGTCCTGAGTGTTGTAATAACTTGTAATTCAGCAATCTGCTATTCTAGTCTGTTTCTGAAATTCCTTTGCATAAAAAATATTAATTATAGTGACTGGCAATATCTCTCTCTCTCGGCTTGACTTCGCGAACGAAGATTTAAGAAGGGTGCAGTAGTCCACGTCTGCTGCAGGCTCGCTGGTGGCTGACAAGACCAATGCGGGACAGGCAGATCCGGCCACAGTGGCTGCAGGGAAAAGTCTGATTTGGGGTTGGTGCTGTAGCAGTGCGATTCTTCCTCAATCTCCTTTTGTCCTCAAGACCAGCTATGCGTGCGTTCTCAAAAGAAGAGACAGCCTGGTGGATGGTGTGCCTCCATGCTTTGCGATCTGAGGCTAGGTCAGACCACTGGTGATGGTTGATGCGACAGGTGCCAAGGGATTTCTTCAAGGAGTCCTTGTACCTCTTCTTTGGTGCCCCTCTATTTCGATGGCCGGTGGAAAGTTCGCCATAGAGGGCAATCTTGGGAAGGCGGTGGTTTTCCATCCTGGAGATATGCCCTGCCCAGCGCAGCTGCGTCTTCAACAGCAGTGCCTCGATGCTTGTAACCTCCGCCCGCTTGAGGACTTCAGTGTTGGTCACAAAGTCACTCCAGTGGATGTTGAGGATGGAGCGAAGGCAGCGAAGACTGGCAATATAGTGGGGTTATTAATGGCATACTCTTATAAAATCCATGTTAATATTACAGTGACTAATTCATATTTCCTTGTTGCAACCTCTGCCCCACAGAGGAACTATTCTTGTTGTGAAACTGTTGAAAGTCCAAAATAATAAACTTGGGGGGGGGGGAGAATATAGTGACAGTTAAAACAAGCCATCAATGGAGGGATGATTCATGCCCATCTGTGATCTTTGACAGCCTTCTGATTTTAATATTTGACAGCATTTAACTACTGACACGCGATGGAAGTTCAGATCACAGCACTTCACAGACTTCTACGATATTTAATATCTGCCAGTTGGCAGCTTGCGAGATTTCATCTTTTCGACGCTTGACAAAAAACCCCAAAAAACAAAAAACGCAGATGGCAAAAAAATCTCTCTTTTTTATTACATCACCGCATGCCAGTTTACAAAGATTAAACTGGAAACAAGGAGAAAGTTTGGTATGTCTTAATTTCCAAATTGTCTTCTGTTTTCATGAAATCAATCACAGGAGCAACAGACTCTCAAATCGCTCTCTATTCCCCTCCCCATCTGGCATACCATCCATTTTTGCCAGTCTCCAAATCTTACTCAGCATCAAAGTTTTGTGACAGTGCCGTTGACTGGTGACTAATGCTTTCACCATGGTTACAGAACTCTGCAGGAATCCAAAATGTTCCGTTTCTAACTCCTCCACGGAGTTACAAGCGAAGGTAACTGATGTTTTGAAAGAGGGCGAAATTGTCCAAAGGGAGGGCTACCAGCGTAGGGGACAAAATTTGGGAGATGATGTGGGACTAGATCAGGGGTGGCCAAATTTGCTTAACTTAAGAGCCATATAGAATAAATGTCAGATGTTTGCGAGCCGCAAGACATGAATGTCAGATGTTTGAGACCCACAAAATTACGGCAGGCAGGCAGGAAGGAAGGAAGGAAGGAAGGAAGGAAGGAAGGAAGGAAGGAAGGAAGGAAGGAAGGAAGGAAGGAAGGAAGGAAGGAAGGAAGGAAGGAAGGAAGGAAATAGACTTCCCAATCTCCAGGTCCCAGCAGGGGATCCCCTGGTTTTACAGGCTTCCCCCCCCCCCCACAGCCAGCTGGCTGGAGGGGGAAGCCCCACCCCCACAGCCACCATGCAGCTCTAGACCTTGGGTCGGTTTGAAAATGTGTGTGTGTGCCTTTAAAGTTGAGCAGGAAGTACTTCATGGGAAGGGTCAGCAACACGGCCCCTCGGTTTGTTTTCCTTTCGTTTCAGAGCAACTAAGTGTGTGTGTGCGAGAGAGAGAGAGAGAGAGGGAGGGAGCAGCGTAGCCCCTGTTCTTTTCAGATGTCCTTGTGGAGGAACCAGACCCAGTAAGTCTGTGTGTGTGTGTGTGTGTGTGAGAGAGAGAGAGAGAGCGTTGCCAATCCCCAGGTTTGGAGCCCCCCCCCTGCTTTAGGGTAATCAGAAAGCAGTGGAGGTGGGGAGGGAAATGTCTACTGGGCAATTATTCCTTATGGAGAATGATTCCCATAGGGAATAATGGGGAATTGATCCGTGGGTATCAGGGGCTCTGGGGGGGGGGGGGCTGTTTTTTGAGGTTGAGGCACCAAACTTTCCATATAGCATCTAGTGCCTCTCCCCAAAATACCCCCCATGTTTTAAAACAATTGGACCAAGGGGTCCAATTCTATGAACCCCAAAAGAAGGTGCCCCTATCCTTCATTATTTCCTGTGGAAGGAAGGCATTTAAAAAGGTGTGCCGCCCCTTTAAATGTGATAGCCAGAACTCCCTTTGGAGTTCAATTATGCTTGTCACACCCTTGATCTTGGCTTTGCCCCCAATGTCTCCTGGCTCCACCCCGAAAGTCCCCAGATATTTCTTGAATTGGACTTGGCAACTCTAGAGGGAGGGAGGGAGGGAGGAAGGAAGGAAGGAAGGAAGGAAGGAAGGAAGGAAGGAAGGAAGGAAGGAAGGAAGGAAGGAAGGAAGGAAGGAAGGAAGGAAGGAAGGAAGGAAGGAAGGAAGGAAGGAAGGAAGGAAACGGCAAATAGATGGGGAGAGAAAGGTAGAAATAAAGCAACTTTAACTTTAGATGTATTCTCCAAGCTGCCACCTGGTTTGGCTCAGAGAAGTAATTTAAAGAGACAGATGATGGGGGGGGTGGGGGGGGCTTCAAGGGCCACACAATATGTGTGAAAGAGCCACATGTGGTTCCCGAGCCACAGTTTGGCCACCCCTGGGCTAGATCATTTTTGTCTGGGTGCCATGATCACTCTTAGCATTTCTGTCCAAAGAGTTTTACTTTTTTTTAATTATAAGATCAAATGTCACATTTCAAAAGCATATCCCAGAAGGCAGTGGGGTGAAATAACTTGGTTAGGATTAGAATTTGGATAGTAGAGGGCTCAAAACCCCTCACAGTGCCTCATTTACTTCATAGGAAGAGAAGAGCAGGTTTTTATACCCCACCTTTCTCTACTCAAGGAATCTCACAGTAACTTACAAACTACCTTCCTCTCCCAAAAACAGGCACCTTGTAAAGCAGGTGGGGCTGACAGAGTTCTGAGAAGAAGAAGAAGAAGAAGAAGAAGAAGAAGAAGAAGAAGAAGAAGAAGAAGAAGAAGAAGAAGAAGAAGATATTGGATTTATATCCCGCCCTCCACTCCGAAGAGTCTTAGAGCAGCTCACAATCTCCTTTACCTTCCTCCCCCACAACAGACACCCTGTGAGGTGGGTGGGGCTGAGAGGGCTCTCACAGCAGCTGCCCTTTCAAGGACAACCTCTGCCAGAGCTATGGCTGACCCAAGGCCATGCCAGCAGGTGCAAGTGGAGGAGTGGGGAATCAAACCCGGTTCTCCCAGATAAGAGTCAGCACACTTAACCACTACACCAAACTTGGGTCAGAGACCTGTGACTGACCCAAGGGGCACCCAGCAGGTTTCATGTGGAAGAGGAGTGGGGAATGGAACCCAGTTCTCCCGAATAGGGTCCACTGCTCTTAACCACTACATGTCACTGGTCAGACAGAGCAGAGGGTGGGTTCCTGGAGAGCAGCCAAAGTCCAAGAAAGAGAAACCAAGTCAAGAGCCCAGTCCAAGAGTTCAGAGCCAAACAAGCCGTTACCGAGGTGTTGTCCAAGAGGTGTAGTCAAGCAGTCCAAGGGTTCCTCTCAAGTAGGTGTCTAACAGAGCTGAAAGCCATAGTCAAAAGCCAGTCGAAAGATCACATGAGGGAGGAAGGCTCCAAGGCTGTGATTGCAGAGTTAGTGGTAAAGAGACCTGTTTCTACCTGGTCATTACCTTCAAAGCCCTTTATGGCCAAGGACCTGCTTATCTGAGGGACTGTCTGTCCCCACACATTCCCCAGAGGGTACTAAGATCAGGAACTCGACATCTTTTAGTGATCCCTGGGATGAGAGAGGCGAGATTGACGGCTCCCAGGGATCGCGCCTTCTCGGTAACAGCCCCCTACTGGTGGAACCAGCTGGCGGAAGAGGTTAGGGCCTTGCGGGACCTCACCCAGTTCCACAAGGCTTGTAAGACCACACTCTTCCGGCTTGCTTTCAGCTGACTTTGAGACTTATAACAGCAGGAGGAATCCAAGAAATACTGATGTCATCGAACCTGAATAACACCAGAATGTTATTAGCACCAACTGTTTTAAATTGTTTTAAATTTTAAGTGATCTTATTATGATGATGCACTAATTATTGTTATTATGACTATTGTAAACCACCCTGAGCCTGCCTCGGCGGGGAGGGTGGGGTATAAATGTAATAAATCTATTAACCTATAAACCTTGTTGCTATGTCCCTTGGCTGGTTTTTATAGGCATGTGCCTGAGTGTCAAACTTGCAGTCAGCTGCTCGGGGTTAATTCTGCAACTACCCAAGCAGCTGGCATCAGGTGAGAAGGAGAGCACTCTGTCGTCTTTACTGTAGTTCTGCTTGTAACCTTTGTCTGTGGCACTCAAAGGCCTAGCAAAAGAGGGAGGAGTGTTCTCTCTCAAAATACTGAGCTGGGGAGAGGCTGCAGCTAGGAGAGTTCCCTCATCGAAAAAGGGGTGAGTTAGTTTGAAATCAGAAGGGAACATATTTAGTTGTATCAGGGCTTTTATCCTTCTTTGTACCACCTATATTGCTTTTTCCTTTTTTTTCACTATTGCACTAAAAATTTCATAACCCATTTGTTCTTGAGCACTTACAATAAACTTATTGTTGTTATACTGCCTGAGTCCTAGCACCTCTTCAGTCACAGATAAAAAGTACTTGCTGAGAAGGAAGACACAGGGGTTGGGTGGATACTCTGGGACCTCCCAGACAGACCCATATGAGAGTGGTGGCAGCCTGTAAAGGCCATCCCTGGTCCCCTGCTTGTGACAGTTGTGCTTGGGTTTTTTTCATATGTTTTGCCACCTGGCTGTCGGAATCCTTTGGCCACCAGCCTCTATCTTTGCAGAAGAAGAAGAAATAATAATAGCTTGAATCTACATTATTCTAATAATAATAATAAATAAATTTTTATTTATACCCCGCCCTCCCCACTGAGGCAGGCTCAGGGCGGCTTACAGGACATGGCATAAGCCATGTTATAACAATAAACACAGGATAATACAATTAAATACAATTCACAATTAAACATTAAATAATCTAAAACCAGTCTAAAACAATATAATTTAGTGGTGCTACTATCTCAGTTGCGTTAAAGATGGTGTGATGCTTATGCCAGGTTCTATCTCAGAAGGCTAGTTGGAAGAGGGAAATGGAATTACAGCCAATTCTCTCTTCCTACTGCAGTTCCCAAATTTGCTTCTCGTACAATTCCACCAGGAGCTATATTGCAGGGAGATCTCTGGGGTGCTGTTGTGAGAGAAGGGGAGACAAGAAAGGTGTGTTCCACTGACAGAAGTTTTGATCCGTTTTCAATGCACTTCCCAACAGGATTTTGACAGTTCACACAGTGAAATCGAGTTGGAAAGTTTAATCTGAATCTATCCCACTGTTTGCACTGCATTAGTCTATTCTGATCCATTTTGAATTTTATTTGTCTTTTGTTTTCTGCTTTGAATCCTTTTGCTTAAAAGGAAAATCAGGCAATTAATATAGATGTAGAATATTTAAGAAGTTTTGAATTGCTAAAATGATTGAAGCTACCTTATCATGAGCCAGGTCCATTTACTGTTGCATTGTCTACTCTGACTGGCAGCATCTCACAAGCAGAAAAAAAAGTAGCATTATGGACAGGGGAATTTGAGTAATTCACTCGTTTTGTTACCACAATTAATTCTGCTTCTTCTTTCTCTTTTAAAAGAGGAGTTTCTCTTTGATTTCTCTTTGTAGAAAAACAAACGTACCCTTTTGTAACTTCAGCTCTTGCCATTGTTTTATGGTATATGCTCCAGCAGGAGGGTAGGAAGGTTTGGGAACATGTTGCCGACATTTGACCAACAATAAAAATTTCTTCAAATATATTAGAAGCAGGAAACCAGCCAGGGAGGCAGTGGGGCCCTTGGATGACCAAGGATAAAAAGATTACTGAAGGAGGATAGGGAAATGGCTGAGAAGCTGAATGCATTTTTTGCCTCAGTCTTCACTGTGGAAGATGAGAAGTGTTTGCCCGCTCCAGAACCGCTAATTTTGGAATGGGTGTTGAAAGAACTGAGTCAGATTGAGGTGACAAGAGAGGAGGTCCTACAACTGATAGACAAATTAAAAACTAATAAGTCACCAGGTCTGGATGGCATACATCCAAGAGCTCTGAAAGAACTCAAAACTGAACTTGTGGCTCTCCTGACAAAAATATGTAATCTTTCATTGAAATCTGCCTCCGTTCCTGAGGACTGGAAGGTAGGAAATGTCACCCCCATCTTTAAAAAGGGTTCCAGAGGAGATCCGGGAAATTACATGCCAGTCAGTCTGACTTCAATACCGGGAAAGTTGGTAGAAACCATTATCAAGGACAGAATGAGTAGGCACAATGATGAACACAAGTTATTGAGGAAGACTCAGCATGAGTTCTGTAAGGGAAGATCTTGCCTCACTAACCTGTTACAGTTCTTTGAGGGGGTGAACAAACATGTGGACAAAGGGGACCTGATAGATGTTGTTTACCTTGACTTCCAGAAAGCTTTTGATAAAGTTCCTCATCAAAGGCTCCTAAGTATGCTCGAGATTCATGGAGTAAAAGGACAAGTCCTCTTGTGGATCAAAAACTGGCTAATTCATAGGGAACAGAGAATGAGTATAAACGGGCAATCTTTGCAGTGGAAGACGGTAAGCAGTGGGGTGCTGCAAGGCTCAGTACTGGGTCCCATGCTCTTTAACTTGTTCATTAATGATTTGGAGTTGGGAGTAAGCAGTGAAGTGGCCAAGTTTGCAGACAACACTAAATTGTTCAGGGTAGTGAGAACCAGAGGATTGTGAGGCACTCTAAAGGCTGGGTGAGTGGGCGTCAACATGGCAGATGAGGTTCAGTGTGGCCAAGTGCAAAGTAATGCACATTGGGGCCAAGAATCCCAGCTACAAATACAAGTTGATGGGGTGTGAACTGGCAGAGACTGACCAAGAGAGAGATCTTGGGGTCGTGGAAGATAACTCACTGAAAATGTCAAGACGGTGTGCGATTGCAATAAAAAAGGCTAACGCCATGCTGGGAATTATTAGGAAGGGAACTGAAAACAAATCAGCCAGTATCATAATGTCCCTGTATAAATCGACGGTGCGGTCTCATTTGGAATACTGTGTACAATTCTGGTCACCGCACCTCCAAAAGGATATTATAGCATTGGGAAAAGTACAGAAAAGAATGATTAAAGGTTTGGAACACTTTCCCTATGAAGAAAGGTAAAATGCTTGGGCTCTTTAGCTTGGAGAAACATCAACTGCGGGGGTGGCATGATAGAGGCTTACAAGATTATGCATGGGATGGGGAAAATAGAGAAAGAAGTACTTTTCTCCCTTTCTCACAGTACAAGAACTTGTGGGCATTCAATGAAATTGCTGAGCAGTCGGGTTAGAATGGATATAAGGAAGTGATTAACATGTGGAAAAAAGGTGATTAACATGTGGAATTCACTGCCATAGGAGGTGGTGGTGGCTACAAGCATAGCCAGCTTCAAGAGGGGATTGGATAAAAATATGGAGCAGAGGTCCATCAGTGGCTATTAGCCACAGCATATTATTGGAACTGTCTGGGGCAGTGATGCTCTGTATTCTTGGTGCTTGTGGGTGGGGGGCAAAGTGGAAGATCTAGCCCCACTTGTGAACCTCCTGATAGTACTTGGGGGGGGGGGGGTTGCCATTGTGTAACACAGAGTGTTTGACTAGATCAGCCATTGCCTGATCCAGCATGACTTCTCTTATGTTCTTATGTTCATCTACAGAGTGACCATTCTGAAATTCTGCAAATTTCTACCCTTCCTCTCTTTGCATTTCTCTTTGATCAAAACAGATCAGAAACTGACTCCAAATTCTTAGAAAGAGATTTTTAGTAGTAATAGATGATGTGAAGAAGTAATCGATGTGAAGTAGTAGTACTATTTTAAGTAGTGATAGGTGATGTAAAATTGTTGGGTTTCAGGGAGAATCTAGATAAAGAGGAATTAAGAGAGTTTCTCTGAACAATGCCAAAAAAAAAATCATCTCTTTCCACACTTCATACTTAAAACCCTTTAACTGAAGATGCTGTGGCTTGAAAGCCCTCACGAATGCAAAACATGCATTATAGCATGGAGTAAAAGGCAGAAAGTGAAGAAGACCTAAAGAACCTCTTCTTGAGGGTGAAAGAGGAGAGCACAAAAGTAGGCTTGAAACTCAACATCAAAAAAACTAAGATTATGGCATCTGGCCCCATCACACCTTGACAAATAGAAGGGGAAGACATGGAAGTAGTGACAGACTTCACATTTCTGGGATCCAAGATCACTGCAGATGGTGACTGTAGCCATGAAATTAAAAGATGTTTGCTCCTTGGGAGGACAGCTATGGGGAACCTGGTCAGTATAATAAAAAGTAGAGACATCACCCTGCCAACAAAAGTCCAAATAGTCAAAGTGATAGTATTCCCAGTAGTAATGTATGGCTGTGAGAGTTGTACCATAAGGAAGGCTGAGCGCAGAAGAATAGATGCTTTTGAGATGTGGTTCTGGAGAAGACTCTTGAGAGTCCCTTGGACTGCAAGAAGATCCAATCAGTCAGTCCTAAGGGAAATCAACCCTGACTGTTCCCTGGAAGGTCAGATGCTGAAGTTGAATCTCAAATATTTTGGCCACCAAATGAGAAGGGAGCACTCCCTGGAGAAGACCCCGATGCTAGGAAAGAGAAGGCAAAAGAAGAAGGGGACGGCAAAAGATGAGATGGCTGGACAGCATTACTGATGTAACTAACAGGAATTTGAGTGGACTTTGGAGAATGGTGGAAGACAGGAGGGCCTGGTGTGACTTGGTCCATGAGGTTGCAAAGAGTCAGACTCGACTGTGCGACTGAACAATGACAAAAGGATCCCTTAGCATTAGCAGATTCGTTTTAGCTTGATTCCATACTGGCCTGAATGGCTCCATTAAAAGATATTACTCGAACAACTTTCTGTGTTCTATTTTGAGGTCCTTTGAGGTCCTATCCCCTGGCGTTCATGTTTATGAGCATCCAGCCATGCCGGTGGCAGCAAAGTTTATCATAAAAGGGGGAGTTAATCTGTGAATTTATTTGGTCAATTAAAAAAAGTTTGTCCAGCCTCCTGTTCAGTTCGCTCCACTGTCTGGATTGATCACTCAAAGTCCTAGAAGGGTCTCCAGTGAATCGTTCGACCTCCACGGAGAAACTTCTATTGAATGTTCTTGAACAGTCAGGAAAGTTCAAGGATGGGTAAAACAAGCAAATCTAATGGATTTCTTCGGCTGGTGGAGTGAAAAAACAAATTATTGACATCTTTTAATATTTGGCAAATGCTAACCAGAGGCGCTAATGAAATCTCATGTCCCATGATTGATTAGACACATAATTTATCTGAAAGTCTGTCGAAATATTTCATGGCCATTAGGTTTCTCCTCCGTGTTAATTCAGCTACTTTGCAAGGCAAAGAATTACAGGGACACAGACGCTTCCCCCCCCAGCCTGAAGGTTATAGGTAGGGATGTCATGAATATCTGTGATTTTCCATCGTTGAAGCAAACGGGCATGTTCCCCGTTACTGATAAGTGTCCTAAACACAGAGGTTGGTTTATGCATATTATTTATTTAACTGAATCATTTATACCCTGTTTTTATCCCCAGTAGGGACCTGTGTTCCCTGTAAGCTGAGTTAGTGTGAGCTAGCTCACAGGTTTTTTTGCCTCCAGCTCCACATTTTTGTCTTCGCTCAGGGAAAATGGCCCCAGAGCAAACTAATTTATGCAGCACCCCAATCGCTCGCTCACAGCTTTAATGCCAGTAGCTCCTGAAGTAGAATTTTTGCTGACAGGACTCCACAGCTTAGAGGAGAAGAACAAGATATTGGATTTATATCTCGCCCTTCGTTCTGAATCTCAAAGTGGTCGCAATCTCCTTTACCTTTGTCCTGTGAGGTGGGCGGGGCTGAAAGAGCTCTCCCAGAAGCTGCCCTTTCATGGACAACACTTGTGAGAGCTATGGCTTACCCAAGGCCATTCCAGCAGCTGCAAGTGGAGGAGTGGGGAATTAAAACCCATTCTCTCAGATAAGAGTCCATGCATTTAACACTACACCAGTCTGGCTCTCACAGAAAGAGTGTTGATGGGAACTCAAAGTGGCTTACACCATTCTCTACTTTATCCTCCGTGGTAGGGCATCTGCTTTGCATGCAGAAGGTCCCAGGTTCAGTCCTTGCTATCTGCAGTTAAAAGATCTGGCAGTAGACGTATGTGAAAAACCACTACTTGACACTCTGGAATGCCACTGCCAGTCTAAGTAGACAAGACTAACACTGATGGACCAAGGATCTGATTCAGTATAAGGAAGTTTCATGTGTTCACAACAACCCCATGAGGTAGGTACAGCTGAGACTGTGCGACTGCCCCAAGGCCACGTAGCAAGCTTTCGTGGCATGACTGGTGATTTGAACCCGGGTCATCCAGCTATTAGTCCATCACTCTTAAGCTCTATACTGCATTGGCTCTCATCGTCTCTAGAGGCATGCACACATAAGCAGTCTATTTAATTGTGCAAGCTGTTCCACAATTAAGTCAATGGCGCATGAGATGGGCAGCAATGATTCAGAATGCCATTAATTGATACTGCCATTTGCGCTTTTGGGCGAAGATGGCGCGCAATTAGACTAATCACGCAGGCGACAGGTGACAATCCATCAGATCCACGTGGCTGCTGGTGCAATGGGAAACATAACTGCTGGTGCAATGGGAAACACAATGGGCAAGTGCATACGGTGACATGCATTTTATTGCGCAAAATGGAAATATTCCCTCGCAGATTGTGTGGATAAGTATCCGAGAGAAGTGCAAATACGCACGAAAAAAGCGGGACAGATTTTTCACAGCCCTTGTTACGACTTCGCCATCGAGAGATTTTTGAAAGCAATGAATCTGCAGGGAAGAATGAAACAGGTGGCACAGAGAGGGCAAAACGAGAGAATAGTCGGCAGCCATCTTCTGCAACTTCCCGCAAAGTTGTTTTGGAGATCGGCACTCCGCTAATGCAGCCATTAAGACATGCAAATGTAGCAGAGGAAATCAGCGTCAGAAAAGTGACCTATAAAAGGACTCAGGGAAAACATATGCCACCTATCTGCGGGAATTATTTCCTGTCTAAGACAAAGCACGTTTTAATGTCTTTTTAATTGGCAATACTGGATAATTGGACAGGTGCCTTTTTGAAAAGTCCCCCCCCCCTTTTTTTCTGGGGTAGAGGTGAAAAATAGATTTCAGAAGGGACATATGAAGTGTTTCCATTTAGTGTGTGGGGGGGGGGAGCCGTCTGACCCCATGAATCCTGCAAACGTGACCATTGAGCCAATGTAATTTTTGTGATCTTAAATTGCACATCCCATAAACAATGGGGTTTTTTTTGTCTGTTTCCCCTTTTATTATTGAAAAGAGAGATAAATATATACATTCACTACTACAATCAAAAAGTTACAAAGCAATACCACTCAATCTTTAAGAATATATATATATATATATATATATATATATATATATATATATATATATATATATATATATATATATATATATATATATATATATATATATATATATATATATTTAAAAAATACAGAAATTAAGACACCAAGACATGTTTAAATTCTCATTACACCAATCGCTAAAGTAATTCAAGAAACACCATGCCCATTATATCCAGGGCTTGTTTTGCAGAAACTTATTTGCATATTAGACCACACCCCCTGACATTATCATTTTTTAGCATAGGACTTGTTTGAAGAAAAAGCCCAGAAGCTCAATTGCATATTAGGCCACACCCTCCGATGCCAAGCCAGCTGGAACTTATCTGCATATGAATGAACTAATTTGCATATTAGGCCACACCCCCTGAAATCTCCAATTTTTCGCACAGGGCTTTTTTGTAGAAAAAGCCAAGCAGGAACATAGCCGCCCTGAATAGGGGTGCCAAGTCCAATTCAAGAAATATCTGGGGACTTTGGGGGTGGAGCCAGGAGACATTGGGGGTGGAGCCAGGAACAAGGGTGTGACAAGCATAATTGAACTCCAAGGGAGTTCTGGCCATCACATTTAAAGGGACAGCACACCTTTTAAAATGCCTTCCTTCCATAGGAAATAATGAAGGATGGAGGCGCCTTCTTTTGGGGCTCATAAAATTGGACCCACAGGTCCAATCATTTCAAAACTTGGGGAGTATTTTGGGGAGAGGCACTAGATGCTATACAAAAAATTTGGTGCCTCTAAATCAAAAAAAGCCCCCCCCAAAGCCCCCAATACCCGCAGATCAATTCCCCATTATTCCCTGTGGCAGGGGTGGCCAACAGTAGCTCTCCAGATGTTTTTTGCCTACAACTCCCATCAGCCCCTGCCCCCTCTCTCTCTCACACACACAAACAGCTGGCTGGGGGCAGGGAGAAGAAGATGAAGTAATTGGATTTATATCCCTTCCTCCCCCACAACAGACACCCTATGAGGTAGATAAAGATACTGGATTTATATCCCGCCCTCCACTCCGAAGAGTATCAGAGCGGCTCACAATTTCCTTTACCTCCCCCCCACCACAACAGACACCCTGTGAGGTAGATGAAGATATTGGATTTATATCCCGCCCTCTACTCCGAAGAGTCTCAGAGCGGCTCACAATCTCCTTTCCCTTCCTCCCCCACAACAGACACTCTGTGAGGTAGATGAAGATATTGGATTTATATCCCGCCCTCCACTCAGAAGAGTCTCAGTGCGGCTCACAATCTCCTTTACCTCCCCCCACCACAACAGACACCCTGTGAGGTAGATGAAGATATTGGATTTATATCCCGCGTCCACTCTGAAGAGGCTCAGAGCGGCTCACAATCTCCTTTCCCTTCCTCCCCCACAACAGACACCCTGTGAGGTAGATGAAGATATTGGATTTATATCCCACCCTCCTCTCTGAAGAGTCTCAGAGCGGCTCACAATCTCCTTTCCCTTCCTCCCCCACAACCTTGCCAATTATAATTATTGCTATTTATTTGTATAGCACTATCAATGTGCATGATACTTCACAGAATAACAATAAAAAGACAGGTCCTCTCTCCAAGAATTACACAATCAGTAATAATTCCTTCCTCTGCACAGTTCAAAAAGACACCCTGTGAGGTAGATGAAGATATTGGATTTATATCCCGCCCTGCACTCCGAAGAGTCTCAGAGCGGCCTACAATCTCCTTTAACTTCCTCCCCCACAACAGACACCCTATAAGGTGGGTGGGGCTGGAGAGGGCTCTCTCAGCAGCTGCCCTTTCAAGGACAACCTCTGCTAGAGCCATGGCTGACCCAAGACCATTCCAGCAGCTGCAAGTGGAGGAGTGGGAAATCAAACCCAGTTCTCCCAGATAAGAGTCCGCACACTTAACCACTACACCAAACTGGCTCTCCAAGCCTGTAAAAGGAAGCCTGTAAAAATGGGAAATCCCCCACTGGGACCTGGGGTTTGGGAAGCCTAAAATAATTTTTACAATGCATATTAGGCCACATTCCCCGACACCAAGCCAGCCAAGCCAGTTTAGTCAAAATACAAACATGGCTAAAGCATTAGCACTCTTACAGTATTTCCTCCCGCTTTCACTGTCTATTATGTGTTGGCACTGGGACAGCATGCAGGGAAAGAAGAAGAAGAATTGCCGATTTATACCCTGCCCTTTTCTCTGAATCAGAAACTCAGAGTGGCTCACAATCACCTTTATCTTCTCCCCCCACAGCAGACACCCTGTGAGGTGGGTGGGGCTGAGAGAACTCTTACAACAGCTGCCCTTTCAAGGACAACCTCTGCGAGAGCTTTGGCTGACCCCAGGCCATTCCAGCAGTTGCAAGTGGAGGAGTGGGGAATCAAACCCGATTCTCCCAGATAAGAGTCCACGCACTTAACCGCTACCCCAAACTGGCTCTCCTACACATAATGCACAGTTTGGGACATCTGACAATAATGGTAATGACCAGAGGCTCACGGGATGGATAATAGCCCTGAACAGGCTGGTTCCAGCCCGTGGGCTGTAAGTTTGACTTACTTGCACTTCAGGGTTGCCATGTTTCAGCTGGAATTTGATAGCATAGTAGGCCCTGTACGAAGAGTACTGGAAGCTCCTGGAGGAGTGGTTACATCAGGGGTGTGTGGCCTAATAGGCAAAGGAGGTCCTGCTAGAATTCCACCCCTGCTTTCCGCTACCAGTATTGCACAAATACGTCTTTTTATCCAAGCTTTCACTGGATGAGAGGATACAGTCAAAATTTGGGACAATGATCTCATAGAAGAAATATTCAACCACTGTATGGCTTTAAATCTGTCTTTTATATTAGCTCAGTGCGTTTAAAAGGGCAGGGTTTGGGGAGGGGGGGAATTCAAGGGACTATATTGCCATAGAGTTCATCTTCCGAAGCAGCCATCTTCTCCAGGCAAACTGATCTCTGTTAACTGGAGATCACTTGTGATAGCAGGAGATCTCCAGCCACCACCTGGAGGCTGGCAACCCTAGGGGCAAAACTGAGGACTGAATTCAGTGAAGGATTGGATGTAGGTTATTAATAAATTGAAACTTAATTCAGACATGGTGGGATTGCTGTGGGTAGGAAGAAGAGCTGAGGCTGGAAGTGTAGTTCAAGCCATTCTCCACAGAGGGCGCACTCTTCCTGAACGATTGCATATGTCTTCGACCTGTCTTACCAGTAGCATGTGCAAAAAGGATCTGGGGGGTCTTAGTGGATCATACGTTGAACATGAGTCAACAGTGTGATGTGGTGGCTAAAAAGGCAAATGCAATTTTGGGATGTAGCAGCAGAAATATAGTGTCCAGATCACGTGAAGTGATGGTATCACTTTATTCTGCTCTGGTAAGACCTCACCTGGAGTATTGCATTCAGTTTTGGACACTACATTTTAAGAAGGATATAGACAAGCTGGAATGGGTCCGGAGGAGGGCAACCAAGATGGTGAGGGGTCTGGAGACCAAGTCCTATGAAGAAAGGTTGAAGGAGCTGGGCATGTTTAGCCTGGAGAGGAGGCGGCTGAGAGGTGATATGATCACCATCTTCAAGTACTTGAAGGGCTGTCATCTAGAGGATGGTGTGGAATTGTTTTCTGTGGCCCCAGAAGGTAGGACCATAACCAATGGGTTGAAATTAAATCAGAAGAGTTTCCAGCTCAACATTAGGAAGAACTTCCTGACAGTTATAGCCGTTCCTCAGTGGAACAGGCTTCCTCGGGAGGTGGTGGGCTCTCCTTCCTTGGAGGTTTTTAAACAGAGGCTAGATGGCCATCTGACAGCAATGAAGATCCTGTGAATTTAGGGGGAGGTATTTGTGAGTTTCCTGCATTGGACTAGATGACCCTGGAGGTCCCTTCCGACGCTATGCTTCTATGAAGCTTGCAGGTACTTTTGGATTCGAGGATGTCTTTGGATATACAAATGTCAGAACTGCGTCTCCATTTTAAGAAAACATCAGGAAGCAGGTGAGGTGTGTTTTAACAATTTATTAATAACATATGGTTACAATAATTAATTGTTTCTTTTCTATACTAACCCATATGATATTTCAACCCCCCCTCCAATATTTGACTTCCCCGAAGTTATAAATTTAAATTCAATTATAAAGGTACCGCTAACCAATCAAAGTTCAATATTTTTCTTCTCTCATTAATACTAAAAAATTGCCCAATGTCTTTTTACATTCCACTCTTTCTCCATATATCCTTTAAATTTCTTCCACTCCTTTTTGAATATATCTAAATCACAGTCTCTTAAAGTTTTAGTTCATTTGTCCATCTCACTCCACGATAAAACTTTCACAATCCAGTCCCATTTCTCTGGTATTTTTCCCTGTTTCCACAGCTGCGCATACAAGGTCCTAGCAGCTGAGAGCAAGTACCAAATTAAAGTCCAGGAAGCCGGTGAGGTGAAAGAGCTCAGCCTGATAATCAAGAGAGAGATTGTTAGTGAGCAGACAATGTTGTCTTCGAGAGACCAAGGGCTTGATTCAATGTAATGAAGCTTCACATTCTTCAGGCAGGAAAACACAGCTGGGAAATAAAAGATATTAGCGCTAAAACAGCTTTTCAGTGAGCTGCCACAGAACAGCTTGTGAAAAAGTGGGTTAAGTTTTGATCCTCTCCTCCGAGGGCTACATTCACACCTGAAACCGATTGGTTTGTTTTTTTCTCTCCTGGAGCATCTCTGGCTTTTCTTCTACGTGACCTCTCTTTTCACAGGTAAACGTGATGGCTGCAAATTCCTCCCTGGATTGGTGGACATCGGAGGTGTCATTCCATTTACATCCTGGACCCCATCCTGTGCTCCATTTACAGCTGCATCAAAAGCCGTCTCTCCGGCGAGCCTTCCAAACTAGCAGCTCCAACAGAAAGACCGCTTCTGTCGTCAGCGCGTTCCTCCTCTGCACAAGAAGGGACGTGTTGCATTTCATATTATACAGCTGCTGTGTGCAAGTGTGACTAACACATGGAAAGGCGATTAACACATGGCATTCACTGCCGCAGGAGGTTGTGGCGGCTACAAACATGGACAGCTTCAAGAGGGGGTTGGATAAACACATGGAACAAAAGTCCATCAGTGGCTATTAGCCACAGTGTATTGTTAGAACTCCCTGTCTGGGGCAGTGATGCTCTGTATTCTTGTGCTGGGGGGGGGGGGGGGAGAGTGGGAGGGCTTCTAGTGTCCTGGCCCCACTGGTGGACCTTCCGATGGTACCTGTTTGGGGGGGTTTTGGCCACTGTGTGACACAGAGTTTTGGACTGGATGGGCCATTGGCCTGATCCAACATGGCTTCTTTTATGTTCTTATGTAAGATTATGCATGGGATAGAGAAGGCAGAGAAAGAAGTACTTTTCTCCCTTTCTCACAATACAAGAACTCTCGGGCACTCCATGAAATTGCTGAGCAGTAGGGTTAGAACAGATAAAAGGAAGCACTTCTTCATCCAAAGAGTGATTAACACATGGAATTCACTGCCACAGGAGGTGGTGGCGGCTGCAAGCATGGCCAGCTTCAAGAGGGGATTGGATAAGCATATGGAGCAGAGGTCCATCAGTGGCTGTTAGCCACAGGGTATTGATGGAACTCTCTGTCTGGGGCAGTGATGCTCTGTCTTCCTGGAGCTTGCTGGACAAGAGTGGGAAGGCTTCCAGTGTCCTGGCCCCACTGATGGACCTCCTGATGGCACCTGGGTTTTTTTGGCCACTGTGTGAGACAGAGTGTTGGACTGGATGGGCCATTGGCCTGACCCAACGTGGCTTCTCTTAGGTTCTTACATGGACAACCTGCCCTTGCAAAAGAGAAGGCACAATCTATATGGAATGCTGGAGTGGATCACTGTTCGTGTTGTTTTCTTGGGTTTTCCAGTCAAACACTTAGGCGGTGGAAGTGAAAAGTGCCATCACATTTCAGCTGATTTATTTATTCATTTATTATTATTTATTTTATTTACTTTCCATTTATATCCTGCCCATTCCAAACGGACTCAGGGTGGCTAACAGTCAAAATATAAAACCAACATCTCAGTTTCCGATATAAAACGATAAGACATAATCATTTACAATTTGAAACACTTTAAAACAAAATATCGGTGCTTTGCAACATATTAAAAGCTTAGGCGGCTCAGATCGTACTAGGCTTTCCATTTATCCGTTGGTGGTCCTTCTGGTGGAGTCGCCCAGCAGAATAAGAGTGGCAGCCTGCTCCCCTAGATGTTATAGGCTTTTTGAACAGTTCGGTTTTACAAGCCCTGCGGAATCGGGGGAGATCCCGCAGGGCTCTTATGGCCTCGGGGAGAGCATTCCATAGCATTGGTGCTCCCACTGAGAAGGCCCTGCCCGGATAGAGCCCAGTCTGGCCTTCCTTGGTCTGGGGATGGACTAGATTTTGAGTTCCCAAACGCAGTGCTCTCTGGGGAACATATGGGGAAAGGCAGTCCCTTAGATAGACAGGTCCTCGGCCATATAGGGCTTTAAAGGTCACAACCAGGTCAATAGTTTAAAGGTCAATACTCTGAAATGGACTCGGTGCTCGATTTATGGGGGCCCCGTAGGGTTTTCAAGGCAAGGGACACACAGGTGTCATTTGCTATTGTCTTCCTCGGCAGAATCTTCCTTGGTGGTCTCCCATTCCTGTACTAACCACCAGTATAGATCCTGCATAGCTTGCGAGCAGAGATGCCAGCCTCCAAGTGGGACATGAGGATCCCCCGAAAATATACCTCCGGACTACGGAGATCAGTTCCCCTGGAGGAAATGGCTGCTTTGGAGGGTGGACTCTACAGCATCGTCCCCCACTGAGGTCCCTGGCCTCCCCAGGCTCCACCCCCAAATCTCCTGGGATTTCCCAATCTGGATCTGGCAGCCCTACCTCCCCCATCTTGCTGCTGGCCTTTGGGCTACTCTTGGGCTCCTTTAAGGAATGTAGGTTCTGGAGATGGCCTGGAGGAGGGGGTCACATCAGCCTCAGGCAACCTTAGGCTTGCCAATCCCCAGGTCCCAGCGATGGTTCTTCCACTTTCCCAGACTCCTTCCTGCTCCCAGTCAGTTGGCCGATGGGGGGGGGGGAAGCCCCGCCCCCGCAGCCACCATGTGACTTCCCCCCTTCGGAGGCTCCAGTCTCCGATTGGAAAGGCTTCCTCTTGGGATGGGGTGCCTGTGTTACTTGGAAGAAGCTGGCTTCAATTCATGAGTAGAGAAGCCAATCCCTTGCTTCAGAGTCACCAGAAACGGGGGTGGGGGACAGGACGTCTGCTGAGCACTTCATTATTCCCTATGTGGCGATCGATTCTCAAAGGGTATAATGGGGAATTGATCTGGAGGTTTCGAGGGCTCTGGGGGAGCTGTTTTTTGAGGTAGAGGCACCAAATTTTCAGTATAGTATCTAGTGCTTCTCCCCAAAGTACCCCCCAAGTTTCAAAACGATTGGACTAGGGGGTCCAATTCTATGAGCCCTAAAAGAAGGTGCCCCTAACCTTCATTATTTCCTATGGAAGGAAGACATTTAAAAAGGTGTGCTGTCCCTTTAAATGTGATGGCCAGAACTCCCTTGGAGTTCAATTATGCTTGTCACACCCTTGTTCCTGGCTCCTCCCCCAATGTCTCCTGGCTCCACCCCCAAAATCCCCAGATATTTCTTGAATTGGACTTGGCAACCCTAGGCAACCTGCTTTCCAGCTAAGCAACGTATAAGCCATTCAGCTACGAGATGAATACCCCCAGCCCTGTACGATAGAAAATGCTGTGGAATTACAGCCGAATGCGCTTTACCATTCCCAATGCGACCATCTGAAATTGGGCCTGAGGGAGAGCAATTGAAGGTTAATATAACTGTAAGGTTCGTATACATATAATTTAAAAAAAAAATGTTTTTTTTTAAATTACTGGGTGAAATATGAAAGATGATGATCTGAGAGGTGGAGTCCAGGGGCGGGGGATGAGTCTGGATCCACAGTTGCTCAGTTATCCCTAATTGAGAACTGTGTGTGTCTCGCTTTCTTCCCCTTCTCCCCAAAAATCCCCTGGGTCAGCACTCTGCCCAGTAATTCCAGGCTCACATCTATTAGAGGCACTCTGAGGGGGGGGGGGGGAACACTCCTGTTTCGAGAATCTAAGGATGGCTTGAGAACTGGAGTGTGTGTGTGTTTTCCTGCAAAAGAGTAAACCGCCTCCCCCCCAAATACTCCTGCTTCTGCAACTTCAAAAACTGCAAATGGAAGACTTTTCCATTTAGTAAAGAGATTAGTAAGGGAGGGGCAGGACAGAGGTCTATAAGATATTGGATTTATATCCCGCCCTCCACTCCGAAGAGTCTCAGAGCGGCTCACAATCTCCTTTACCTTCCCCCCCTACAACAGACACCCTGTGAGGTGGGTGGGGCTGGAGAGGGCTCTCACAGCAGCTGCCCTTTCAAGGACAACCTCTGCCAGAGCTATGGCTGACCCAAGGCCATCCCAGCAGGTGCAAGTGGAGGAGTGGAGAATCAAACCCGGTTCTCCCAGATAAGAGTCCGCACACTTAACCACTACACCAAACTGGCTCTGATGATATACATGATATACAGGGTGGAAAGAATTGACCGAGATAAATTGTTCCCCTCTCTCAAAATGCTAGAACTCAGGGGCATCCAACAAGACTGATGGAGAATACGTTCAGGACAAACAAGGAAGAAGAAGAAGAAGAAGAGAAGAAGATATTGGATTAATATCCCGCTCTCCACTCCGAAGAGTCTCAGAGCGGCTCACAATCTCCTTTACCTTCCTCCCCCACAACAGACACCCTGTGAGGTGGGTGGGGCTGGAGAGGGCTCTCACAGCAGCTGCCCTTTCAAGGACAACCTCTGCCAGAGCTATGGCTGACCCAAGGCCATGCTAGCAAGTGCAAGTGGAGGAGAGGGGAATCGAACCCGGTTCCCCCAGAGAAGAGTCCTCACACTTAGCCACTACACCAGAAGATATTGGATTTATATCCCACCCTATACTCTGAATCTCAGAGTCTCAGAGTGGTCACAATCTACTTTACCTTCCCCCCACACACAGAACAGACACCTTGTAAGGTGGGTTGGGCTGGAGAGAGCTCTCCCAGCAGCTGCCCTTTCAAGGACAACTCTATGAGAGAGCCATGGTGGAACCAAGACCATCCCAGCAGCTGTAAGTGGAGGAGTGGGGAACCAAACCCGGTTCTCCCAGATAAGAGTCCGCACACTTAACCACTACACCAGAAGATATTAGATTTATATCCCGCCCTATACTCTGAATCTCAGAGTCTCAGAGTGGTCACAATCTCCTTTACCTCCCCCCCCCCCAACTCCCACAACAGACACCCTGTGAGGTAGGTGGGGCTGAGGGAGCTCTTACAGCAGCTGCCCTTTCCTATGAAAGCTACGGCTGACCCAAGGCCATTCCAGCAGTTGCAAATGAAGGAGTGGGGAATCAAACTCGGTTCTCCCAGATAAGAGTTCATGCGCTTAACCACTACACCGAGCTGACTCTCACACCAATGAGTGATTCAAATGTGGAACCCACTGATGGAGGATATAGCGCTGGGCCACAGGAATAAACAGCTTTAAAAGAGAATTAAGATTCGTGGAGGATAAGTCTATCAAAGGCTCCTAGCCATGGGGACTGAGGCGAACCTTCACATTCAGAGGCACTAATCCTAAGAGAAGCAATGATGGATCAGGCCAATGGCCCATCCAGTCCAACACTCTGTGTCACACAGTGGCCAAAAAATTTTTATATACACACACACACACACTGTGGCTAATAGCCACTGATGGACCTCTGCTCCATATTTTTATCTAACCCTCTCTTGAAGCTGTCTATGCTTGTAGCCGCCACCACCTCCTGTGGCAGTGAATTCTGCATGTTAATCACCCTTTGGGTGAGGAAGGACTTCCTTTTATCAGTTCTAACCTGACTGCTCAGCAATTTCACTGAATGCCCACGAGCTCTTGTATTGTGAGAAAGGGAGAAAAGGACTTCTTTCTCTACCTTCTCCATCCCATGCATAATGTTGTAAACCTCCATCAGGTCAACCCGCAGTCGATGTTTCTCCAAGCTAAAGAGCCCCAAGTGTTTTATCCTTTCTTCATAAGGAAAGTGTTCCAACCCTTTAATCATTCTAGTTGCCCTTTTCTGCACTCCGAAGAGTCTCAGAGCAGCTCACAATCTCCTTTACCTTCCCCCCTCCCACAATAGACACCCTGTGAGGTAGATGAAGATATTGGATTTATATCCCGCCCTCCACTCCGAAGAGTCTCAGAGCGGCTCACAATCTCCTTTACCTTCCCCCCTCCCACAATAGACACCCTGTGAGGTAGATGAAGATATTGGATTTATATCCCGCCCTCCACTCTGAAGAGTCTCAGAGAGGCTCACAATCTCCTTTACCTTCCTCCCCCACAACAGACACCCTGTGAGGTAGATGAAGATATTGGATTGATATCCCGCCCTCCACTCCGAAGAGTCTCAGAGCGGCTCACAATCTCCTTTACCTTCCTCCCCCACAACAGGCACCCTGTGAGGTGGTTGGGGCTGGAGAGGGCTCTCACAGCAGCTGCCCTTTCAAGGACAACTCCTGCGAGAGCCATGGCTGACCCAAGGCCATTCCAGCAGCTGCAAGTGGAGGAGTGAGGAATCAAACCCGGTTCTCCCAGATAAGAGTCCGCACACTTAACCACTACACCAAACTATTGGCCTGATCCTGCAGGGCTCTTCTTGACGTTCTTAAGAAGACGCGGATGCCATTGGTAGCGCGGGTACACTTGCAGAGGAGTCAATCACTCAGGAAAGGGGCCGGAGTCCAGTGGCAGAGCAACCACAGTGTATATATTACAAGACTGGGATCTCCTGGTTCCTGTGCAAGATTATCAACAAATGCAGCATCTTAAAAATATATACGGACTAGAGAACCAGTGTGGGGTAGTGTCACCAAAGCAGGGGAGGAACCAGGGAGAGCCTTTACTGACTGCCACCCCTCTGATATGGGTCTGTCTGGGAGGGCCCAGAGCCCCCACCCGACCTCTGTGTCTTCCTTCCTACCAAATACCTTCCATCCATGAAGAGATGTGAGGACCCAGGTAGTATAACAATAATAAGATTTTTGTAAGTGCTCAAAACAACAAGTGGTTTTAATTAATAGTGCAACAATGAAAGTGGAAAACAGTAAGGGTGGTGGCAAAAAGAATAAAAGCCTTGACACGACTAATTACACATTCCCTCCTTCTGATTTCAAACTGACTTACTCCTCTTTGGATGAAGGAACCCTCCTGCTGCAGCCTCTCTCCAGCTCAGCTTATCCAAAGAGAACACACTTTCTTCTCTAGTTAGTCCTTTTATTGTTTCCTCTCGGGTCCCACCCCTCTATTCTTCACTGGGCAAGTTTTCCCTCCAAAACTTCTGCCCAATCAGAGAGACAGAAGGGATCCTAAGAAATGTAGGCCTGGTTGCTACTGTAACACATGCTTCCTTGGAGCCTGTAGGCCACACTAGGCCTAAGATTAGGATTGCCAGCCCCCAGGTTGGGCCTGGAGGTCTCCTGCTCTTACAACTGACCTCCAGTTGGCTGAGATCAGCTCCCCTGGAGAAAATGGCTGTTCTATGTTTTCCTTCCTACCAAATACCTTCCATCCATGAAGAGATGTGAGGACCCAGGTAGTATAAGAATAATAAGATTTTTGTAAGTGCTCAAAACAACAAGTGGTTTTAATTATTATTGCAACAATGAAAGTGGGAAACAGTAAGGGTGGTGGCAAAAAGAATAAAAGCCTTGACGCGACTAACTACACATTCCCTCCTTCTGATTTCAAACTGACTTACTCCTCTTTGGATGAAGGAACTCTCCTGCTGCAGCCTCTCTCCAGCTCAGCTTATCCAAAGAGAACACACTTCCTTCTCTAGCTAGTCCTTTTATTGTTTCCTCTCAGGTCCCACCCCTCTATTCTTCACTGGGCAAGTTTTCCCTCCAAAACTTCTGCCCACTCAATCAGAGAGACAGAAGGGATCCTGAGAAATGTAGGCCTGGTTGCTACTCTAACACGGGCTTCCCTGGAGCCTGTAGGCCACACTAGGCCTAAGATTATGATTACCAGCCTCCAGGTGAACATATATGAACATATGAAGAACATATGAAGCTGCCTTATACTGAATCAGACCCTTGGTCCGTCAAAGTCAGTATTGTCTTCTCGGACTGGTAGCGGCTCTCCAGGGTCTCAAGCTGAGGTTTTTCACACCTATTTGCCTGGACCTTTTTTAGTTGGAGATGCCAGGGATTGAACCTGGGACCTTCTGCTTCCCAAGCAGATGCTCTACCACTGAGCCACTGTCCCTCCAGGTGGGGCCTGGAGGTCCCCCACTTTTACAACTGACCTCCAGTTGGCAGAGATCAGTTGGGAGAAAATGGCTGCTTTGAAGGGTAGACTCTATGGCATTGTGCCCTGCTGAGGCCTCTCCCCTCCCTAAACTCCACCCTCTCCTGGATCCACCCCCAGACTCTCCAGGTATTTTCCAACACAGACCTGGCAACCCTACCAAAGGTCATGACAGGGAGGATAGAGAGTCAGACTTGGACTGCTAGAGTTTCCAACTCTGGCTTGAGAAATACCAGGAGATCCGTTGGTGGGTCGGAACAGGGTGGGATGAAGCCCCAAGTAGTATCCCACATGTCTTCTCAGAAGGAATACTTCTGCTCTGCTTCTGAAAGGAGATTTCCAGATGTTTCAGAAAGTTCATTCCAGAATAAAGACTGCGTGGACAAAAATGTCTTTGTACCTTGGTTTTTGGGGCTATTCAGAAACAGATTGACTTTTCCCTCATTAGCCTACTCAGAAATTATCCTGAAATTATCCTGTCATGAGTCCCTCCCCCCGCTTCAGGGTCCTCAGAAACGTCTGCTGGGCACTCCATTATTCCCTATGGAGACTTATTCCCATAGGAAATAATGGAGAATTGATACACGGGTATCTGGGGTTCTGGGGGGGGGCTGTGTTTTGAGGTAGAGGCACCACATTTTCAGTATAGCACCCAGTGCCTCTCCCCGAAATACCCCCAAGTTTCAAAAATATTGAACCAGGGGGTCCAACAGAAACAGATTGACTTTTCCCTCATTAGCCTACTCAGAAATTATCCTGGACAGGAGGCTAAAATCGTTTTCCACCTGTGTATATGGGGAGAGAGAAACAGTAGAAGTAGGGGGGAAGAAATCAAAACTGAGGGAACACCCTCAAAACCGCTTAGTGAAGTCCAGTCACTCCCTAACCATTAGGGATGCCAGACACCAGGTGGACCTGGGGATCATCTGGAATTATAGCTCATCTTCAGGGTGGACTCTATGGCACTGTACCCCACCGTGGTCCCTGTCCTCCCTAGAGTCCACCCCCAAATCTCCAGGTAGTTCCTAATCCGGAGCTGATAACCTTATCCCACCATCACTGGGGTGGCTGCGGGAACCCTTGAACCCTAAATCCTGGCTAGGGTTGCCAATCTCTAGGCGGGGGCAGGGGATCCCCCGGTTTGGAGTCCCTCCCCCCGCTTCAGGGTCCTCAGAAACCGGGGGGAGGGGAGGGAAATGTCTGCTGGGCATTATTCCCTATGGAGACTTATTCCCATAGGAAATAATGGAGAATTGATCCACGGATATCTGGGGTTCTGGCTGTGTTCTGGGGGCCTGTGTTTTGAGGTGGAGGCACCACATTTTCAGTATAGCACCCAGTGCCTCTCCCCGAAATATCCCCCAAGTTTCAAAAATATTGGACCAGGGGGTCCAATTCTATGAGCCCCAAAAGAAGGTGCCCCTATCCTTCATTATTTCTTACGGAAGAAAGGCATTTGAAAGGTGTGCCGTCCCTTTAAATGTGATGGCCAGAACTCCTTTTGGAGTTCAATGATGCTTGTCACACCCTTGCTCCTGGCTCCACCCCCAAAGTCTCCTGGCTCCACCCCCAAAATCCCCAGATATTTCTTGAACTGGATTTGGCAACCCTAATCCTAGCCATATTGTCAAAGTCCTCTAATCCCACTATAGCAGGCATAGAACGTTAGAAAACCTCAGGCTGCGGGCACGTGTTTCCAGATTTCCGTCCCTTTGCTATATTTGATCTTAAAAGTCTGTGACTTCCCGACTACAGTTTAACCTAAAGCCAGAATTCTGGAGCCCAGCCCGTGGAGAGGCTGACAGGATACTGGAAGTTTGTGTCAAGCCCACAAGGTCTCTTGTCTCTTATAATCAACATTTACTTTAGATTGGAGACACGGTTGTTAAATACGGTTCTTCCCTGGGTTCTAGGAATGCCTCGGTCTTGGCAGCGAGATGGAAGAACCAGCGATCGATAAGCAGATATTTCCTGGGAACTGATTGAATTGAGAAGTTGTCACTGGGAGAACTAATTCGGACTTTTTGTCTCTCAAGTGTTGAATTGTGGTTTAATTTTGAAAATAAGGTAGATTTTTATTTATATGCAGGGCTTTTTTTGTAGCAGGAACTCCTTTGCATATTAGGCCACACCTATCTGATGGAGCCAATCCTCCTGGTGCTTGCATCAGACCCTGTACTAAGAGCCCTGTAAGCTCTTGGAGGATTGGCTACAGCCAGGGTGTGTGGCCTAATATGCAAAGGAGTTCCTGCTGTAAAGAAGCCCTATTTAAATTTATAACATGACTGTTGTCATATATATTTATATGACTATTGTAAAGTGAAACAAAATAGGAGTCAAGTTGCACCTTTAAGACCAACAAAGTTTTATTCAGAATGTAAGCTTCCGTGTGCTCTAAGCACATTTCATCAGACGAGGGATCAGGTACAGCGAACAGAGCTACATTGAGCTGGTAGGCAGTGATTTAGAATGCAAAATGGTACACATTTAAGATCCAATGACAGAATAGTAAAATTAACAGCAAGCCTGGCTATAAACTTGCTTATAGCAATAGAATGATTAACAGACATTCTCACATTTTGACATGTTACTTTTTTATTGGTTTCTCACTCTAATGTTACCGGGATCAAAGGTTTGCTCAATTGGTTAATTTTACTATGCTGTTAATTTTACTATTCTGTCATTGGATCTTCAGCCACCAGGAGGTGGTGGCGGCTACAAGCATGGCCAGCTTCAAGAGGGGGTTAGATAAAAATATGGAGCAGAGGTCCATCAGTGGCTATTAGCCACAGTGTGTGTGTGTGTGTGTGTGTATATATATATATATATATATATATATATATATATATGTCACACAGTGGCCAAAAAAAATTACACACACACACACACACACATATATGTGTGTGTGTGTGTGTGTGTGTGCGTAATTTTTTTGGCCACTGTGTGACACAGAGTGTTGGACTGGATGGGCCATTGACCTGATCCAACATGGCTTCTCTTATGTTCTTATGTGTGACACAGAGTGTTGGACTGGATGGGCCATTGGCCTGATCCAACAGGGCTTCTCTTATGTTCTTATGTGTGACACAGAGTGTTGGACTGGATGGGCCATTGGCCTGATCCAACAGGGCTTCCCTTATGTTCTTAAATTTATACCATTTTGCATTCTAAAACATCGCCTACAAGCTATCTGTAGCTCTGCTCACTGTACCTGATTCACTGTGCCTGATTCCTCGTCGTGCTTAGAGCGCACGAAAGCTTACATTCTGAATAAAACTTGTTTGGTCTTAAAGGCGCCACTTGACTCCTATTTTGTTCTACTGCTTCAGACCAACGCGGCTGCTCACTTGGATCTATTTGTTAAGGTAAGCAGTGACAATTTATTTATTGAACGAGAACAGTCACAAATGACACAGGCAACTCAACTCAATATATACACTGGGCCCGAGTAAAAAACGCCCCCTTTAGTTGACGACAATCTCTCCTATTGGTCTCTCCAGGATCCTTCATTTGCATTTCCTGGAAGAAATGCCTCGCCTCCCAATCGGCTGGTTCTCAGAGAATGGCCGATCGGAATGCAGGCATCAGGATCTTGGAGAGTAATTGAAAAACATGCTTCAAGCTCAAGCCTACAAACACAGCAAATTCGTAACAATGACCTATACGAGCTTTCAGGAAATCAGCGAGTGAGTAGCAGATACCGTTGACTTGCACAGTTCAGGCAGCAAGTAATATATAGTAGACTTGACAGTTCTACTTTATTTGTTTATCTCCCACCCTTCTCTCCCAACGGGCATCCAGATTGGCTTACCTTGATCTGGTGTAGTGGTTAAGTGCGCGGACTCTTACCTGGGAGAACCGGGTTTGATTCCCCACTCCTCCACTTGCAGCTGCTGGAATGGCCTTAGGCCAGCCATCGCTGTGGCAGAGGTTGCACCTTGAAAGGGCAGCTGCTGTGAGAGCCCTCTCCAGCCCCTCCCACCTCACAGGGTGTCTGTTGTGAGGGAGGAAGGGAAAGGAGATTGTGAGCCGCTCTGAGACTCTTCGGAGTGGAGGGCGGGATATAAATCCAGTATCTTCATCTACCTCACAGGGGGTCTGTTGTGGGGGAGGAAGGTAAAGGAGATTGTGAGCCGCTCTGAGAGTCTTCGGAGTGGAGGGCGGGATATAAATCCAATATCTTCATCTACCTCACAGGGTGTCTGTTGTGGGGGAGGAAGATAAAGGAGATTGTGAGCCGCTCTGAGAGTCTTTGGAGTCGAGGGCGGGATATAAATCCAATATCTTCATCTACCTCACAGGGTGTCTGTTGTGGGGGAGGAAGGTAAAGGAGATTGTGAGCTGCTCTGAGACTCTTCGGAGTGGAGGGCGGGATATAAATCCAATATCTTCATCTACCTCACAGGGTGTCTGTTGTGGGGGGAGGAAGGGAAAGGAGATTGTGAGCCGCTCTGAGACTCTTCGGAGTAGAGGGCGGGATATAAATCCAGTATCTTCATCTACCTCACAGGGGGTCTGTTGTGGAGGAGGAAGGGAAAGGAGAAAGGGCAGCTGCTGTGAAGATATAGGGAAGAAGATATGGATTGTAAGCCGCTCTGAGTCTCTGATTCAGAGAGAAGGGCGGGGTGTACATCTGCAGTTCTTCTTCTCTTCTCCGTTTATTCCCACAAAAACCCAGTTGACATAGGTTAGGCTGAGAGCATGTGACTGACCCAAGGTCACCCAGCAAGCTTCCATGGCGGAGTGGAGATCTGAACCTGGGTCTCCCAGATCCTTGTTCAGGGGTGGCCAAACTTGCTTAACATAAGAGCCACGCAGAATAAATGCCAGATGTTTGAGAGGTGTGCAAGACATGAACAAATATCACATGCACATCTTTTATTAAAACTCTCAATCCTTTCTTGGCACAGAAAAGATGAATACATATGTATGCCCTTTACAACACAACCCTGCCAGAAGGAGACTTTTTGAAAAACAAAAGCTGGGAATAACAGGCCTCATAAGACCACCATAAGAGAAAGGCTAGGGAATTATTATTTGGCACCAGTGGGAGAAGAAAACATACATGAGAAGAAGAAGAAGACTGCAGATTTATACCCCGCACATCTCTCTGAATCAGAAACTCAGAGCTGCTTATCTTCTCCCCCCACAACAGACACAAGGAAAGCCCACAAGGAGAGCTCACCACCTCCAGAGGAAGCCTGTTCCACTGAGGGACTGCTCTAACGGTCAGGAAGTTCTTCCTAATGTTGGGGCCGAAACATGCCCAGCTCCTTCAAGCTTTCTTCATAGGACTTGGTCTCCAAACCCCTCACCATCTTTGTCCCCCTCCTCTGGACCTGTTCCAGCTGGTCTATATCCTTCTTAAAATGTGGTGCCCAAAACTGAACACAGGTGAGGTCTTCCAGGTGAGGTCTTACTAGAGCAGAGTAAAGCAATACCATCACTTCACGTGATCTGGACACTATACTTCTGTTGATACAGCCCAAAATTGTATTTGCCTTTTTAGCCACCGCATCACACTGCTGACTCATGTTCAGTGTATGGTCCACTTAGACCCCTAGATCCTTTTCACACATAGTACTGCTAAGACAAGTCTCCCCCATCCTATAGCCTTGCATTGGTTATTTCCCTACCTAAATGCAGAACTTTACATGTGTCAAAAGCTCATAGATTACTAAAGAGTTTACTGTTTTTCAATGGTAGAAATAAACTGATATCCAAATATGCCTGCAGACCTACTTATTGACTGCGTGAAAATGCTTTTGTCCAAACAATACACAGTTTACTACAGAATTTGTTTTCTACCTTTGGTTTTTATTTCTTCCTACCTATCAGAGATCCAAAATTAAGATACATGTGGTATGGTAGCATAGAATGTAACAATTTGCAGCTTTCCCTTGCAAATGGGGACTATTTGCTGCTTTTATTCGAGAAAGAAGAAGACATTTATACTTTTAAATTCCATAAATATGCCAAGTAGTACAATTTCTTACGCTAATGGAATGATAAACGATGCATTTGTGTTGTTCAGTAGGTAAAATAAGGTTAGATGTGAAAGGAAAGTGCTGCAAATATTTCAATTTCCCACACACTTCCCCCTCTTCAAAATCTATAGAAATATTATATTTCTGTTGTAAATAGTTCTCATCCTGGCTCATCATTGTTGCTTTTCCTAGATTCCAGGGCATCCGTGAGAACAGCAAGAGCATGGAAGTAGCCTGGGATAATGGTCAGTGAGTCAGACATGCTTATGAAGGCTTGAGTTTGAATCCTTCCTCAGCCACAAGGTTTGGGCAAGGCACCCTCTTGTGGCCTTAACTGTCTCACAAGGTTGTTATTGGGACACAATAAAGGAGAGGGCAACCATGTCCATCGTACTGATGTCCTTGGAAGAAGGGTGGGGCAAAGAGGAGGAGGATGAGGACGAGAAGAAGACAAAGAAGAAAGATGGAGAAGATGATGGCAAAGAAGAAGATGACAAAGAAGATGAAGACAAAGAAGAAGAAAATGAAGACAATGAAGACAATGAAGAAGAAGACAAAGAAGAAGATGATGACAAAGAAGATGATGATGATGAAGAAGACAATGAAGATGAAAATGAAGACAACAAAGAAGAAAAAGACGAAGAAGATGATGATGACAAAATGAAGATGAAAATGAAGAAGACAATAAAGAAGATGAAGAAGACAAAGAAAAAGAAGCATAGGTGAAGAGCTTCCTTTTGGGGTCCTTGACTTTGGCAGTGCTCAAGAGCAGTGTCCATTGTTGTTTCAGAGTCCCCATTAGGGATACCTGTGATATACTGAGGTCTGCCCGGGGATGTCCCTCCTCACTGGAGAAAGCAACCTCAGACTCATATGGAGCTAGCTGGTTCAGACGCTTACATAACATTGGCCATAACCAGTTTCTTTGCCCTTTGCAAGAAGCAGGGACACAGAGGAAGCAGGAGACTAAGAGCCAGGCAGACCAAATGGCGTGGTCCTTTTAGAGGGTAGCCATGTTGGTGTTCTCTGGGAACTGTCTGATTCCAATCCAGTAGGACCCTGGAGACCAACAAGATTTTTGCAGTATGAGTTTTTGAGAATCTGAGCTCCCTTCATCAGATACCATCCAATATTTCAGACAAAGGGGACTTTGACTATCATACCCTAGAAATTGTGATAGGTAGCTGCATTAGCCCATCTGTAACAGCAGAAAGCAATTTCCTTCCTGTTTCTCTCTCTTGGTCAGTCTTTGCACCTCTGTGTTAAAGCCTCATATGCTCTGCTAACTAAAGAAGGATCTGGACCACCAGAACCAGTACCCATCCCAGCAATTTTTTTACCCAATCCAGAAAGGTAAGAAACTGCTTCAGAAATACGGCATCCCATTCTCTTTTTCGCAAGCCGTGCTAGGTCCACTTCTGCTTCTCTCAAATGGATAGTACACTTGGAAAGGAAAGGTTCCCTACAAGCACCAGTTGTTTCCGACTCTGGGGTAACGTTGCTTTCACAACGTTTTCACGGCAGACTTTTTATGGGGTGGTTTGCCATTGTCTTCCCCAGTCATCTACACTTCCCCCCCACAGCAAGCTGGGGACTCATTTGACCGGCCTCGGAAGGATGGAAGGCTGAGTCAACCTCGAACCTGCTACCTGAAAACCTGGCTTCTGCCGGGGATTGAACTCAGGTCGTGAGCAGACTGCAGTACTGCAGCTTTAACACTCTACACCCACTCGTCTATAAATTCATGACAATAAGCTGTTTACATCCCCCGCTCATCCAAACAAGAATCCTGAGATGTGCTGAGCCCGCAAATCTCTCCCGAGCGGTTCTTTCATCGAAAGCTGTTCCCTCCATCTGTATTTTCAACACATCCCGCCCGCGAGCCCAGTTCCTCTACAGAAGCAATTGCGAGCCGCATTACACTGTGTGTGTGAGTTAATTTGGGTTTCAATAAACCAAACGTTACCCAGCCTGTGGCCATGCTGCATTAAACATTTAGCATATCACCTTGTGTCCCTCCTCTGTATCTACAGTTTCAGCTTTTGATTTTGATTCACAAAAAAAAAATAAAAAAATAAATGAAAAAATAAAGATCTTTGCTAGGTCAAAGAACCTGTTTGAGACCTAATGCAAAGTGAACTGTGTCCAATAGATTTCCTTGGCCTCTTCTGTGGATGTACTTTAGGTTTGTGACCAAGTCAGCAAATATATGACAACGGGTGATTCACACGTGGAATTCACTGCCATAGGAGGCGGTGGCGGCTGCAAGCATAGACAGCTTCAAGAGGGGATTGGATAAACACATGGAGCAGAGGTCCATCAGTGGCTATTAGCCACAGCGTATTGATGGAAGGAACTCTCTGTCTGGGGCAGTGATGCTCTGTATTCTTGGTGCTTGGGCGGGGGGCAACAGTGGAAGGGTTTCTAGTGTCCTGGCCCCTCTGATGGACCTCCTGATGGCACCTGTTGTTGGGTTTTTTTGGCCGCTGTGTGACACAGAGTGTTGGACTGGATGGGCCATTGGCCTGATCCAATATGGCTTCTCTTATGTTATGTCCTTTTTACGGAACAAATTATTATTCCGCGTTACGGAACATACAGATGTCAAATGTAAGCCTATGGGTTTTTTAAAAAAAAATAATAACAACAATTAACTAGAATGTATCGCCTCACCCATCCTGAAAGCTTGGGGCAGAAAAGAATAGATTAAAGCAAATATAAAATGTACTATTACATTTCAATTAAAATCCAATTAAAGCAGCTGAAAACATTCCCATTTTTTTTTTTTTAACTTCAGCTTTCCCTGAAGACCAACGGGACAATAACCTGTGTTTTTCTTTAATTTATTACTTAATTAACTTATTTTTATACCCCACCTGAGGCTCAGAAGGGCTTACAACTTTTTCATTGTACCTTTCCATTGGTGATGAAGGCACTCTCTAGTATCCACAGTGGAAAGGATTAGGTAGTAGGTGTTGTGAAAAACCACTAACTGAGTCCCTGGGGAGCTGCTGCAAACTCTGAGTAGCCAATACGGACTTCGATGGCCAAGGGTTTGATCAGGGCTCTTTTTCGTAGCAGGAACTCCTTTGCATATTAGGCCACACAATCTCTGATGTAGCCAACCCTCCTGGAGTTTACAGGAGGCCCTGCACAAAGAGCCCTGTAAGCTCTTAGAAGATTGCCTACATCAGGCATGTGTGCAGGGCCGGATTGCCCACTAGGCAAAATAGGAGGCTGCCTAGGGTGCCGGGAGAATGGGGTGCCAAATTGGGCTCCCCCCGCCTGGTGCCCACGACAACCTCCTAGTTTGCTTGCCTGCCTGTGCAGGGGTCGTTTTGTAGAAAAATAGGTGGCGGAGCTCATTAGCATATGCCTCCACCACACCAGCCAAAAACAACCTGATGCAAGAAAGGAAGAAGAAGAAGAAGATATTGGATTTATATCCCGGCTTCCACTCCGAAGAGTCTCAGAGCAGCTCACAATCTCCTTTACCTTCTCCCACAAACACAACAGACACCCTGTGAGGTAGATGAAGATATTGAATTTATATCCTGCCCTCCACTCCAAAGAGTCTCAGAGCGGCTCACAATCTCCTTTACCTTCCTCCCCCTCAACAGACACCCTGTGAGGTAGATGAAGATATTAGATTTACATCCCGCCTTCCACTCCGAAGAGTCTCAGAGCAGATCACAATCTCCTTTACCTTCCCCGCCCCCCACAACAGACACCCTGTGAGGTAGATGAAGATATTGGATTGAATGAATGAATGAACTTTATTACGGTAATAGACCAATATCAAAGCTATAACACATCATGTAAAAACCCTCCTAAAATACATAAACACAATAAAATACATAAAACTTTTCTCCAGCTATACAGTTCCAGAATAACTAAAAAACATTTTTACCAATTATAAAATCCAAAGTCGGTTCAAATTTATATAAAATCCTTTAAATCATAATATGTAAAATATATAACCTAGAATTCAACAGTTCATACAAGACATGCAATTTTCTTGTTTCTTAGTATGGAACTTCACAAGGTAATGGCAGAATTTAGCTATCTGTCTAGAGATAGATGGACTTGCATCCACCAAGAGTTTCTCCAAACACGCCCTGTCCGTGTCTGCCATTGGTTTAACTACAAACGGGGAAACAAACCTATCCCTATGTACTTGGTGGAATGGGGATATTGGATTTATATCCTGCCCTCCACTCCGAAGAGTCTCAGAGCGCCTCACAATCTCCTTTCCCTTCCTCCCCCTCAACACCCTGTGAGGTAGATGAAGATATTGGATTTATATCCCGCCCTCCACTCCGAAGAATCTCAGAGCAGCTCACAATCTCCTTTACCTCCCCCCCCCCCCCCCCACAACAGACACCCTGTGAGGTAGATGAAGATATTGGATTTATATCCCGCCCTCCACTCCGAAGAGTCTCAGAGCGGCTCATAATCTCCTTCACCTTCCCCGCCCCCCACAACAGACACCCTGTGAGGTAGATGAAGATATTGCATTTATATCCCTCCCTCCACTCCAAAGAGTCTCAGAGCGGTTCACAATCTCCTTTACCTTCCTCCCACACAACAGACACCCTGTGAGGTAGATGAAGATATTGGATTTACATCCCGCCCTCCACTCCGAAGAATCTCAGAGCGGCTCACAATCTCCTTTACCTTCTTCCCCCTTAACAGACACCCTGTGAGGTAGATGAAGATATTGGATTTATATCCCGCCCTCCACTCTGAAGAGTCTCAGAGCAGCTCACAATCTCCTTTACCTTCCTCCCCCTCAACAGACACCCTGTGAGGTAAATGAAGATATTGGATTTATATCCCGCCCTCCACTCCGAAGTGTCTCAGAATGGCTCATAATCTCCTTTACCTTCCTCCCCCACAACAGACACCCTGTGAGGAGGGTGGGGCTGAGAGGGCTCTCCCAGCAGCTGCCCTTTGAAGGACAACCTCTGCTAGAGCTATGGCTGACCCAAGGCCATTCCAGCATGTGCAAGTGGAGGAGTGGGGAATCAATCCTGGTTCTCCCAGATAAGAGTCTGTGCACTTAACCACTACACCAGACTGGCTCCCTCGGTGAGCAAGGCCTGCTTGGGCTGGATAGAAATCCAGCCAGTCCAAGCAGGCCTCAGTCTCCTGGGCTGCCCCTCCTCAATCAAAAGGCCAGGAAGCCACCCATCACCCAATATCACATAAGCAGTGGAGAAAGGGTGGTGCAGGCTTCACCAGGGTTAATGAGGGCTGCTGGCGGTGTCGCCATGTCCTCACACATGGATGTGAGGTCATGTCCCCACACACCCTCAGAATGCCCCCTAAATCCTCCACACCAAACTCATGAGGAGACCTGTGAACCCTGGTTACTGTTAAGTGGGGATGCCAGCTTCCAGGTTGGGACCTGGGAATTCCCTGAAATTACAGCTAATTTCTCTTGCTACAGAGATCAGTTCCCCTGGAGAAAATGGAGGCTTTTGAGGGTGTGGCCTTGTACCCCACTTAGCTCCCTGTCCTTCCCAGGCTCCATCCCCAAAACCCTCATCTGGTAACCCCTCCCCCCATCCCCCACCAGTAGTTAGGAGGGATTGGCAACTCTAACAAAGAGGTCTCCATCAAATAAAACTGTGTGTTTGTTGCTTGTTCCGCTATGCAAAAAAAAAGGTTATACATTTAGAGCAGGGGTGTCAGATATGCGGCCCGGGGGCCGAATCCGGCTCCCAGACGGCTTCCAACAGGCCCCCGAACAACTGGTTCTTATCTGTTTTCTTCTCCCTCTCTCTTGCTTCCTTCTCCATCTCGACTTGCTTTGCAAGACTTGCTCAATCACACGGGAGCTAAAGAACAAAACCTCCATTTTCTCCATTGGTTGAGGCTCCTCCCCCTCCTGGCTCCTTGGGGAAGGAATCCAAGAGCCAGAGCTTCCTTTGCCCAGTTCTCTGGATCCCATGGGAAAGATGAAAGAAAGCACCTTTAAGTGCTAATGTTTAAGCATGTTTTATTTATCTATTTATTAAACCCATTATTTATTTTAAAAAATCTTTAGTCGTGGTTGTCTGTGTCCTTTAAAAAGTTTATATCTCTGCTACCTAATCTTAAATACATACACACATGGCCCAGCCTGGCCCAACAGGGTCTCATTTATGTCATATCTGGCCCTCATTACTAATTTATTTATTTATTTTTATTTGATTTGATTTATATCCCGCCCTACCCCACCGAAGCGGGCTCAGGGCGGCTTACAACACAAGGATTCTAACATAAAATTCAAATTTTAAATATAATAAGAATATACAGAATTAGAAAATTAAAACATTAAAAACATTAAAACAGTGCATCAGTCCAACAGCATACAATCTATACACTTCCTTCAACATTTTGATAGTTTGGTGGTTTGATGCCGGTCAGTTATAGGCCAACCGGAAGAGGACTGTCTTACAGGCCCTGCGGAATTGTCCAATATCCCGCAGGGCCCTGACCTCTTCCGGTAACTGGTTCCACCAGCAAGGGGCTGTTATTGAGAAGGCCCTGTCCCTGGTTGACTTCAACCAGGCCTCCTTTGGCCCGGGGATTGTGAGCAGATTTTGGGAGCCAGATCGCAGTACTCTCTGGGGAACATATGGGAAGAGACGGTCCCTAAGGTAGGCAGGTTCAACACCCTTGGTTTAGAGAGATCCCTGTTTTCATCTCTCGCCCCTCTTTCTGCTTCTTCTGCCGGGGTCCGTAGGGCAGCCAACTCCACAAATCTGAAAATTCGAAGGCCACGTCTATGCAACAATTGTAGAAAGAGGAGTTATTAATGCAGCCGGCTCACACTTTTCATTGCTCTTGAGTAGCACCGAGATTATCAGCGCAGGGTTTTCCAATAGATCAACTTTACAACTTGCTCTTACATATTGCACTGGCAGAGGGGAAGGAAGAGGATATTGGTTCAAATAATTTTGCGGCGCTGACAACGCTGAAGAGGAATGGCCGATGTAGGAACATATGTTTTACAGCCATCAAGTCGAATAATTCCACATATCATCGAGACAGAAAGCGATGTCTAAACTTCTTACAAAGAAAAGAATGGCGTTTCTGGGCTTCATAGCTCTACGCTGTGGATTTCCCAGAATTCAGAGAAAAGTAAAGATATCCTGCAAGATGCTGTTGGTCCCTCCCTACTTGGTTAATAACAACATTCCGCAATCAGGGCTGGCCCTGCCACGAGGCAAACTAGGTGATTGCCTAGGGTGCTGGCCTTTTGGGGGGCTGAATTGCGTGCCCCCCCAATGCGACTCGGTGACATTATCAGTGTGGGGGGGGAGTAGGGTTGCCAACTCCCCTGCATCCTCTGGCGGGGGACTTTTGTACATGTGCGAAGCTCACGTGTGATGCAATGATGTCACCCGGAGTGACATCACGTGCGGCCGCTCTAGGCATTTCTGGAAAACTCTGTCATGAGGCCTGCTTGGGCTGGATGGATCTCTAGCCAGCCCAAGCAGGCCTCGCTCGCCTGGGGCTCTCCTTTCTTGCATAGGGTTGCTTTTGGTTGGGGGGGGGGTATGCTAATGAGTTATACTAGTGAGCTCCGCCACCTATTTTTCTACAAAATGACCCCTGGTTACACACATGAAGCTATCTTACCCCCTTGGTCCATCATAGAATCACAGAGAATCATAGGCCTTCTTGTTAAATAATTTCTCTCCTCCTAAGAACTACCAACCGAATATTTACTCTCTATGTCAAGGCAAATCTTTCTCTCTTTTTTTTTAAATAAGTGCTGAGTTAACCGGAGGCAATTCGGTGGGAAAGAGGTACATTAGCAGTGGGGAAAGAAAAAGATCAAAATGATTTCTGAATTGTTCTAATCTCACGCGCCGGCGCTTCAAAGGGGCCCTTTAGAGTCAATTTACTCTTTGACCATTGACTAGAATCTAATAACTTTGCTAGCAAATGAGGTGTGAAATGTTGTCAAAAGGACCTTTGCTCTATGCAACACATGGAATTAATATTCAGTCTTGCAACTATTGGCTAAATTGAAGGATATCTCGGATTTTTGTACTGTATGGGTGTGCACGATCTACACTTCATCTTTTGGGCTGACCAAAGGTTTGATGGGGATTCCTTCTTTGGTCATCTTAATGACTAATACATTTTTATTTTAGCATAAGAATCATGAATGAACATGAGTTTCCATGATCACAAGAAGCTGCTGTCTACAGAATCAGATCATTGGTCCATTAAGATCAATATTGTCCACTCGGGGAGCGGCTCTCCAGATTCTCAGGTGGAGGTCTTTCACATCATCTATTACCAGATGGAGATGCCAGGGATCGAATCTGGGACTTTCTGCATGACAAGCTTACGCCCTACAACAGAGGTGTCAAACTGGCGGCTATTCTCCACTTTCCGGTGGGGGAATTGCGCACGTGCACGAAGCATGTGTGTGACACAATGACATCACCCAGAAAGGACATCGTTGTGCCAGCGACAGCACTCACGGCCACTTTAAGCATTTCTGGGAAAACTCTATGGTTTTCCCGGATGCTCTAGCCATTTGGGAGATAAAAACTCTATGGTACCTATTGTACCATAGAGTTTTCCCCTCCCAAACGGCTAGAGCATCCGGAAAAACCATAGAGTTTTCCCAGAAATGCCTAGAGCATCTGCTGCACGTCAGCACCAGCGCAATGACATCAGTTCCGGGAACCATCACTGAAGTGGTGCTCAAGTACTTCCTCGCAGGTCAAACGATATAGAGTATGTTACCTTCCAAACCAGACATGGGTGGCTGTTCTGTGCGCGCTTCGTGGTTTATTGATAACAAAATCCTCCTTGAAGCAGTGCCTGAAACGGTCTCTGTTGACCACCTCCTCAGCCATTATTTTGGCATAAATAAGCTTTTGGAAGCAGATGCTAATTTCTCCTTTTCTTTTCATCACCCGAAGTCTCTCTCTCTCTTGCTTTTCTACACTGTGAACAGCATTGCAGGAAGCTCTTTAGCTAAATCAATTACTACCATGCAGTAATTAGAGTGGTATTTCTAACTGGGCCTAAATCATATTTGACTGGAGCCGTTGAGGTAGCTCTTACCGTAAATGCTATTTCATTGCCTCTGAATTATTCCAAGTGTTCCCCTAATCTTCCCCCACTTGCTTCGATTCCAAGATGAATGTCTCGGTTTTACACAGCTTTATTATCAAAACCCTCTTTCTTGGGCCTAATATGTCGGCAGGGATCATTTTTCATTTAGCGTGTGGCCTGACAAGGAATTATTATTATTATGTTCGAGGGAGATTAGCTCGTTTTCACTCAATGGGTTTTCTCTCATTCATCAAACCAAAGGCTTTGGGGGCTTTCAGGGATGATTTATGAGGGATGAGAACTCGGGTGTCAGGCGGAGTGGTTTCCATTGAAGATGCCCTTTGCCACTTGGCCTCCTAACCAGAGTTTCCCTTTCACCTGGGCAGGGGTGGAATTCTAGCAGAAGTTCCTTTGCATATTAGGCCACACACCCTGATGTAGCCAATCCTCCACGAGCTTACAAAAAAGAGCCTTGTAAGCTCTTGGAGGATTGGCTACATCAAGGGTGTGTGGCCTAATATGCAAAGGAGCTCCTGGTAGAATTCCATTCCTGTACCTGGGGATAGGGTTGCCAGGTCTGGTGACTTTGAGGGTGGACCCAGGAGAGGGTGGGGTTTGGGGAGGGGAGGGGCTTCAGCGTGATTCAATGCAATAGAATCCACCCTTCAAAGCAGCCATTTTCTCCAGGGGAGCTGATCTCTGTCATCTGGGGATGAGTTGTAAAAGCAGATCTCCAGGCAGTCAACTGAGGCAGTGGACATTTTGTTATTCTGTGGCCTCCCTGCTGCAGGGACCCCGATGAAATAACCCTGTCGAGCCATTTATCTTATTCCAGCTGAGGGATGTATAGAAGGAGTGGAGGAAACTGATACCACCGACTGTGGAATTAGAGTTTGTCTTTAGATTAGGGTTTGTAGAATCTTTCGGGCTCAAGTGCTGTGTTCTACTGGAGAAAGTTTTTCTTCCAGATTTTAGATTGTTAGATTGTCTTTAGATTGTTATATTGTTTTTAGATTGTTTTATTATATGAACTGTTTTATTATATAGACCAGGGGTGGCCAACGGTAGCTCTCCAGATGTTTTTTGCCTTCGACTCCCATCAGCCCCAGCCATTGGCCATGCTGGCTGGGGCTAATGGGAGTTGTAGGCAAAAAACATCTGGAGAACTGCCATCGGCCACCCCTGATATAGACTGTTCCCTGGAAGGTCAGATGCTGAAGCTGAAGCTCAAATCCTTTGGCCACCAAAAGAGAAGGGAGCACTCACTGGAGAAGATCCTATGCTGGGAAAGACAGAAGGCAAAAGAAGAAGGGGACGGCAAAAGAGGAGATGGCTGGACAGCGTTACTGAGGTAACAAACACCAATTTGAGCAGACTGGAGGATGGTGGAAGACAGGAAGGCCTGGTGTGACTTGGTCCATGGGGTCGCAAAGAGTCGGACTCGACTGTGCGACTGAACAACAACAAATTATATGAATCAGATTTTCAAACTTTGTATTATTGATTGTTGTTACCTGCTCAGAGCCCATTCGGGAAAGGGCAGGCTATAAATTGAATACAACAAATACAAATAAAAAAATCATCAGGCCACACCTGAAGGCTAACAACCCTACCTGGGGAAGTTCGCGGTTGCTGAAATGTGTTGCCTCCGCCCACACAAGAGGAGACAGTGCTACAAAGCTAACCACAAAAGTCACTCCTTCTGCGCGTCGGGGTGACACCAGCATTTGTGCATGACAGTGGAAAGCCAGTTTGGTATAGTGGCTAAGTGTGCGGACTCTTATCTGGGAGAACCGGGTTGGATTCCCCACTCCTCCACTTGCACCTTCCTAGAATGGCCTTGGGTCAGCCATAGCTCTTGCAGGAGTTGTCCTTGAAAGGGCAGCTGCTGTGGGAGTCCTCTCAGCCCCACCCACCTTGCAGGGTGTCTGTTGTGGGGGAGGAAGATAAAGGAGATTGTGAGCCTCTCTGAGATTCGAAGTGGAGGGTGGGTTATAAATCCAATAGCTTCCTCTTCTTCTCCTCCTCTTCCTCCTTCTTGACTCAAAATGAACCTGTGATAGTATCACTATCTCAGTATTATATATGCACCTGACGAAGCTCGCTGGGAAACGGTGTGGACACCGGTCTGCCGTTGCATTTTCTCACCGAACTATTGGGACTGGACTTGACAACACCACTGAGCTTAAGAAGATAGAGCTGTGCTCTTGCAAACAGATAAGCATATGGGGACAATTTTGAAGCTTTGGCTTATATGTGAAAGTGATTTATTATTATTTGTTCAGGTCTGCATGTTGTGAATCGTGACTGTCTTCGCAGTATTATAAGTGTATTATCATGATTTTTATGCACTCATAAGCACTTTATTCAGTTCTTCTAAGAATACAAAATACTTTTTGCAGGAATTGGTTGCCTGGCTTCCAGATGGGTTTAGTGGGTATAGCAACACAAGTGAGAATCGCAGATGGTAGGAAGGGAAACAAGGCGAAGAGTCCACGTAAACCGCGCTCCAACTAAGTCTATGAGAAATTCATAAACACTCGATGTTCTTGTGCAGAACCATTCTTAATTCTAAACATAGACTAGAATATATAACAACACGGGACATATGCAGTGCCAAACAGAACAATCCTGAAAAAAATCCCACACACAAAATTCAAATGGTAACAAAGTCGCTTTTTTGTTTTCCAGAGGGGATGTTTCCTGTTCAGGTTGCTGCAAAGTGGAAATCCATAGAGGACCGTAGTCCAGTAGAAGAATAAAAGCCGCTATACAAGCATATCATAAGAACATAAGAGAAGCCATGTTTGATCAGGCCAAAGGCCCATCAAGTCCAACACTCTGTGTCACACAGTGGCAAAAAAATTTATATACACACATACACTGTGGCTAATAGCCACCGATGGACCTGTGCTCCATATTTCTATCTAAACCCCTCTTGAAGGTGGCCATACTTGTGGCCGCCACCACCTCCTGTGGCAGTGAATTCCACATGTTAATCACCCTTTGGGTGAAGAAGTACTTCCTTTTATCCGTTTTAACCTGTCTGCTCAGCAATTTCATCGAATGCCCACGAGTTCTTGTATTGTGAGAAAGGGAGAAAAGGACTTCTTTCTCTACTTTCTCCATCCCATGCATTATCTTGTAAACCTCTATCATGTCACCCCGCAGTCGACGTTTCTCCAAGCTAAAGAGTCCCAAGCGTTTCAACCTTTCTTCATAAGGAAAGTGCTCCAGCCCTTTAATCATTCTAGTTGCCCTTCTCTGGACTTTCTCCAATGCTATAATATCCTTTTTGAGGTGCGGCGACCAGAACTGCACACAGTACTCCAGAACAGCACACAGTATATCCAGATGCTAGGGCCTTGTTTTCACAAAAAGCTTCATCCAAGATTCAAAAATTCACAAAAAAAAATGTCTTAAGGATCCAACTGCTTCTATCCCTTTCCTTCTTCCAATATGGTAGTAAGCCTCTAAGTTCCATTGTAAGTTCTGTGTTTTGATGTCATATATTCTAGTTCATGCTTAATATTGAGCATTATTCTGTATAAGAACATTGAGCATTTATGGATTTGTCATAGACTTCATTGGAATGTGATTTAGACGGAGGCTTCACCTTGTTTCCTTTATTCCCCCAGTAGGGGCTGAAGTTCTCCCAGAATTACAGTTATTCAGAACAGCTGCTCTTCTTCTTCTTCCTCCTCCTCTTCCTGTTCTTCTTCCTCCTCCTCTTCTTCTTCCTCCACAAGTATAGCCACCTTCAAGAAGGGTTTAGATAAAAATATGGAGCACAGGTCCATCAGTGGCTATTAGCCACAGTGTATGTGTGTATATAAAATTTTTTGCCACTGTGTGACACAGAGTGTTGGACTTGATGGGCCATTGGCCTGATCCAACATGGCTTCTCTTATGTTCTTATGTTCTCCTGAGAGCCAGTTTGGTATAGTGGTTAAGTGTGCAGACTCTTATCTGGGAGAACCAGATTTGATTTCCCCCCTCCTCCACTTGCACCTGGTGGAATGGTCTTGGGTCAGCCATTGCTCTGGCAGAGGTTGTCCTTGAAAGGGTAGCTGCTGTGAGAGTCCTCTCAGCCTCACTCACCTCACAGGGGCTCTGTTTGTGCGGAGATTGTGAACCGCTCTGAGTGGAGGGCGGGATATAAATCCAATAATCCTTCGTCTTCCTCCTCTTATTCCTCTTCCTCTTCCACTTCCTCTTCTTCTACTTCTCCTTTCTCTGAAGAGCCTTCCTCAATGGACCCCCATCCCAATACCAAGCTTGCCTACCTTCTGAGATCTGACATCATGTCACTACACCATTCCATCTTTCCTCCCAGCTGCAAACTGGGGCCTTTGCAAAAGAAAACTGTGGCCCTCCGTCAAGCGCCAGTAATATCCTCTCGGTTGTTTTTCCCCCTGAATGACAGCCCATAAAGCATCCTAAAATGACGACCGCCAAACTGGCAGCAGGTTCCTTTCTGTCAGGGTACCTGGCTGCTGATCACAGACGGCAAATCATCTCAGATAAACGTCTGTGGTGGGGCTGCATCCCCCCCCCCTTCCCTGCTCATCTCCTCAGCCCGGAGATGGCTGCTCGGAAAAGAACACAACGTGGAGAAAAGCGGGCATCCAGCCCGTTCTTCCCCTGACCTTGTCACCGTAAACATTTGTGGCATTTTACCTTCCTCACTCTGAGGCATGTTTTCATCTCTCTTTCATAATGTTTCTTCAACATGAAGGGGGTGGGGAGGAGAGAGAATTCTCCAAGAAGGACAAAGAGAATGAGGGGAAAGAGGGAAGGAATGCCATTAAAATTGCTATTTGGACACCGGCTGAAGTAATTTCACCTACTTCTGAAGCGTGCCCGGTCTCTCTGCCTTCTGAAAACAATATATTCAGATCGAAATGATCGCTAGGGAGAAACGAAGGCTCCCGATTTCACTCCTCTTAATATTTGCTGATCTTCTTGTCAGCCATTTCGATGACACGCTTGTTGCTGTCAGGTTTGTGGGTAGGGTTCCCAAGTCCAATTGAAGAAATATCTGGGGACTTTGGGGGTGGAGCCAGGAGACATTAGGGGTGGAGCCAAGATCAAGGCTGTGCCAAGCATCATTGAGCTCCAAGGGGAGTTCTGGCCATCACATTGAAAGGGACAGCACACCTTTTCAATGCCTTCCTTCCATAAGAAATAATGAAGGATAGGGGCACCTTCTTTTGGGGCTCATAGAATTGGACTCCTTGGTCCAATCTTTATGAAATTTGGGGGGTATTTTGGGGAGAGGCACTAGATGCTATACTGAAAATTTGGTGCCTCTACCCCCCAAAAACAGGCCCCCTCAGAGCCCCAGATATCCACGGATCAATTCTCCATGATTTTCTATGGGAATAAATCTCCCTAGGGAATAATAGAGTTCCCAGCAGACATTTCTGCTGACCCTGAAGTGGGGGGAGGGCCCCCAACCCGGGGGATCCCCTGCCCCCACCTGGGGATTGGCAACCCTATTTGTGGGTATGGTGCCATGTACCCAAGGCGTGTCGTTTCTATATATAAGGGGTTGCGCCCTACTGATTCATTTCTCTAAGTGTCACACTTTTGTTACGTATGTGAATCTTGTGTTACCAAATGGTGTTTCTGCCTGGCTCATGGGAGCCTGAAGGACAGAACTTGGGAACAACGGACTGTGGGATCCAAATCGAGACTGCCCTGCTCCAATCACAAGCCCCTGCTGGTTTGAATGATCCAATAATGTGCTAGCGCGGGAACCCAGTGTTGTATATAGTTGGCCCAGGGGGCCCCATTTGGGAGTTGCGTTAGTGCAGCCACCCACCATGCTGCACTCAATAAAGAGCTTATTATCACTACCACCTCGCCTCTTCAGTGTTTAAGAACCCACTATATCAGGGGTGGCCAACGGTAGCTCTCCAGATGTTTTTTGCCTACAACTCCCATCAGCCCCAGCCAGCATGGCCATGCTGGCTGGGGCTGATAGGAATTGTAGGCAAAAAAACCATCTGGAGAGCTACTGTTGGCCACCCTTGCACTATATTATAACTTTTAGCTATAGACATTGCTCAGTTACTTATGCATCTGGACTAATTAGCCCTTCCTGGTAGTTAACTCCCGCCCCACCTATATGCAGGCCTTGAATCCCACAGGAGCTCACAGGAGCACAGCTTCTGAGCCTTTCTGATGCTCCCCCCTCCTCCTCCCGACTTACCTTATCAATTGCATAGTAGGTGCAGCTGCATACCAATCCCTGGATACAGAGAGTGGGCAGCCAGCCAGCCAGCCACCAGCAGTTCTCCTAAACCCCTGGAGAAGCCCACACCACCCTTTCTTCACTTCTTATGCGGTTTTGGATGGCAGGTGGCTTGCTGGTGGGGTGGGGCGGGCAGCCCAGGAGAGCCCCAGGCGAGCGAGGCCTGCTTGGGCTGGTTGGATCTCTAGCCTACCCAAGCAGGCCTCACTCACCCGGGGCTCTTCTTTCTTGCGTAGTTGCTTTTGACTGCTTTTGCAGCATACGCGGGCAGCCCAGGAGAGCCCCAGGTGAGCGAGGCCTGCTTGGGCTGGTTGGATCTCTAGCCTGCCCAAGCAGGCCTCACTCACCCGGGGCTCTTCTTTCGTCGAGTTGCTTTTGACTGGGGGGGGGTGCAGCATACGCGGGCAGCCCAGGAGAGCCCCAGGTGAGCGAGGCCTGCTTGGGCTGGTTGGATCTCTAGCCTGCCCAAGCAGACCTCAATCACCCGGGGCTCTTCTTTCTTGCGTCGAGTTGCTTTTGACTGGGGGGTGGGGGGTGCAGCATACGCGAGTGAGTTCTGCTAATGAGCTCCACCACCTATTTTTCTACAAAACAACCCCTGCCTATATGTAATGCTCGAGAAAGTCTATTAAAGCCATTCGCAACTGAAACACACACATCTTAGGGCTCTATATGCACCTGCGCAGCAGTCTGTATTTTACACAATGGGTGTTTTTACACTGACAATTTGTGACTCTCATCACCGGATTGGAAACTCACCTTTTACGTTACCTAACGTTCTCACAACTGTTTTGCATCGTTGCTGCCCGAAGCATCTACATTTGTTTCGGTGAGATGGGTTCTGGAGCTGCTGCTACGTTTTTCTCAAAACTAGTTTTGATCCGGTCATTTCTCTACAGGCATTTCAAACATGTATTGTATTCATGTGTCTTAAAAGACTCCTCCAAAAGCCGCAAGGTGCAGTAATTTGCATGAGAACCGACAGCGCTTGAAATTTGTACGTATCATTGCTTGCCTCACCTTGTAATTTAAATTTGTATTATTTTTGCAATGTTGACACGATTTTCAAGCCATCGTATACATTTAACTAAGCACTGGTGTTCCGGCTGCCCTCTGATCAGAGACCCGCCCCCCTCTCAACTGAAACACTTTCAGCAGGCAATACAAAAGTTTGACGACGCAAAATGAGCAGAGTCAGTCCACCAATGTAAAAGCGGAACGGTGGCAGGCGATTTGAAGACTCTAAAACTCTGGATCAAACGGAATGTAAAAACACAGCACACTCTTCCAGAATCCATCCCCACACTTGATTTACTCTAGCAGTGTGAGAAAGTGGGCTGCCAGAAGTAGTACAGAAGGAGCTACTTGCTAGTCCCAGGTTCAAAGCTCATTTTGGGCAGGAGCTCACAGGAGCGGAGACAGAATGCTCACTGCCCCAGACAGAATGTTCCATCTATACCTTATGGCTATAGGCGCCAGTCTGGTGTAGTGGTACGGGGGGGAGGGGTGGGCTCCCTCTTGGGTATCCTGCCCCCCCAGGGAAAGTGTATGCGCAATACATAGCCTCTCCTTCCCGGTGTAGTGAACGCCGCGTGGTCACTGTCCGGCTATGCCTGGCAGATGGTCACTGCAATGGCCTCTCCTGCATTACTGCATCCATGGCAACACCTTCCCGCTGGTCCCCCCGTTTCTCACAGAGTTTGCCACGTCATGGTGCGACCGAATGTCCGGCGGTATAACTGGATGGGCATGCTGGGCTCACCAACCTCGCCAGCCAAGAGAAGGAAAACTCTAGCATCAAACCCGGGCAGATAGAGCTCATTAATGTAACACCTACCACCTGGAGGACTCGCTGCCGGCGTCCCGGCTTACTGGGCCATGGCAGATGACCCCAAGGTGAAAGGGTGGAGCCAGTACTGCGCACACTGTGCTTCACCTAAAAATTCCTCTGCGCAGGCCTGAAGGGCATATCCACATCCACAACCCACAACACACCAAGTCCTGCAGCGATGGGCAAGGGGCGAAACGGCAGGTGGAAGATGCCACTGGAAGCCGCAGTCCCGATCCTGCATGTAGGCGGTTCAGGGTATTGGTCGCCTGATGCTGACCCGGAGACGAAAGCATCTTTCGGCAGCACCCTGAATGACCAAGCAGCCTTATCTAGGGACAGCACTGCTTGCTCCACATGGAGAGGGGCCTAGAAAAGGTGGCCTAAACAAAGCTCGTCTCCCCCACCCCAGTTGGCTAGCCGCGGTCAACGGGCATCCTTACTTGCGGTCAAAAAATAACAACAAAGAAAAGGCATGCACCTGCCTACAAAAGGAGATTGAGGAAGAATCGCACTGCTACAGCACCAACCCCAAATCAGACTTTTCCCTGCAGCCACTGTGGCCGGATCTGCCTGTCCCGCATTGGTCTTGTTAGCCACCAGCGAGCCTGCAGCAGACGTGGACTACTGCACCCTTCTTAAATCTTCGTTCGCGAAGTCAAGCCGAGAGCGAGAGAGGTGTAGTGGTTAAGTGCGTGGACTCTTATCTGGGAGAAACAGGTTTGATTCCCCACTTCTCCACTTGCACCTGCTGGAATGACTTTGGCTCAGCCATAGCTCTGGCAGATGTTGTTCTTGAAAGGGGAGCTTCTGGGAGAGCCGGTTTGGTGTAGTGGTTAAGTGCGTGGACTCTTATCTGGGAGAACCAGGTTTGATTCCCCATTTTTCCACTTGCACCTGTTGGAACGGCTTTGGCTCAGCCATAGCTCTGGCAGACGTTGTCCTTGAAAGGGCAGCTTCTGGGAGAGCCGGTTTGGTGTAGTGGTTAAGTGCGTAGACTCTTATCTGGGAGAACCAAATTTGATTCCCCACTTGCACCTCTAAATTTTATTGTTCTCTTTCTTACTTAACCCCCGCCCTCCCCAATACTTGCTGAACTCTAAGATTTAACAAACGTTCTCATATTTCCCACCCCCCCCCCACAAAAAATGGGGAAAGAAGCAAAACATATAAAGCGGACAGATGGAAACCTGCCTCATGCCGCTGTAGCCACATAGGAGAAAGTAATTCTAAAAGTACGATGGGAGTAAGGTTTTGTCATGACAATTCTAATTCAAGCATTTTAAGGTCGATGCTGAGCTGATGTGATTGAGTACACCTTCCGGGGATGTCGGGAGTGTGTGCGTCATATGCAAATGAGTTATATAAATGAGTGGCAGCAACAAACTCCGGCACCTCTTTTTCTACAGAATGACCCCTACCCAGGTTCAATACATAAGAGAAACCAGGGGTTGTTTTTTTTGTACAAAAATAGGTGGTGGAGCTCATCCAGGGATTGTTATGCATCTGCACCTACTATTCAATGGACAAGGAGGTGGAACTCGCAGAAAAGTTCAGGAGCTGTGCTCCTGTGAGCTCCCACTGAATTCGAGGCCTGTTGGGTCATAGGATCGGAGAGTTGGAAGGATCCATACAGGCCATCTAGTCCAACCCCCTGCTTAGTGCAGGATCAGCCTAGAGAATCCCTAACAAATGTTTGTCCAGCCGCTGCTTAAAGACTATCAGTAAGCCCAGTGGCCCATCCAGACCAATGCTCAGTGTCACAGTGGCCAAAAAACCCAGGTGCCATCAGGAGGTCCACTAGTGGGGCCAGAACTCCAGAAGCCCTCCCCACACACCCTGTCCCCTCCTCCCACTCACCAAGAATACAGAGAATCACTGCCCCAGACAGAATGTTTCATCTATACTTTATGGCTATAGGCACCAGTTTGGTGTAGTGGTTAAGTGTGTGGACTCTTATCTGGGAGAACCAGGTTTGATTCCCCACTCCTCCACTTGCACCTGCTGGAATGGCCTTGGGTCAGCCCGAGCTCTCTTATCTGGGAGAACCGGGTTTGATTCCCCCACTCCTCCACTTGCAGCTGCTGACATGGCCTTGGGTCAGCTTTGGGTTGTCCTTGAAAGGGCAGCTTCTGGGAGAGCCAGTTTGGTGTAGTGGTTACGTGCGTGGACTCTTATCTGGGAGAACCAGGTTTGATTCTCCACTCCTCCACTTGCAGCTGCTGGAATGGCCTTGGGTCAGCCACGAGTTCTCTCAAAGCTGGTCTGCCCAAGAACAGTTCTGGGAGAGCTCTCACAGCCCCACCTACCTCACAGGGCATCTGTTGTGGGGAGGGGAAGGGAAAGGAGATTTGTAAGCCACTCTGAGACTTCTATGGCTAGTGAAGGGTGGGGTATAAATCCAATCTCCTCCTCTTCCTCCTTCTCCTCGTCCTCCTCCTCCTCTTCTTCTGCTTCTTCTCTAATAGCCACTGATGGACCTCTGCTCCATATGTTTCTCCAATCCCTTCTTGAAGGTACCTGGTATCTCCAGCTAACAGCGGTAGGAGATGTGAAAGACCTCTGCCAGAGACCCCAGAGAGCTTCTACCAGCCTGAGTAGACAATACTGACCTTGATGGACCAAGGGTCTGATTCAGTAGAAGGCAGCATCATGTCTTCAACTCCCCCTGAACTATGCCCCCTCCCCTAAGAAATCCGTTATAAACTTCTGAAGGCCCTCTTACATCTCAACAGTGGCTCCTCTCCAGAAGTCAATTTAAGGCAACTGTTTCTGCCAGCACACACAGAGGCAACACCAATAAACTTCATTCCAGCGCGAGCAAATGAGATTTCAAGTCAACATTTACACAGGAGCAGAATATTTTTCTTTGCATTATTCCCTGAGCTGCAGTAGAAGTGGTACATAATAAACATCAAGCGCATAGACTACATGGAGTACGGTATAAGGAAAGCTTTTGATTAGTTGCTAATCTCCATAAATTAGCCAAATTATTATTCAATGAGATGGCTCCCTTCAGGAGTCTTGAAGACTTATATAACCCAGTGCTGGGTTGTATTAATAGTTTAAACCTCCTCGTACATTTCGTTTGAAATGTGATGTTGGAGGAGAGTTTTGCGGATACTGTGAACTCCCCAAAAGGCTAATAAGTGGCTTCTGGACCAAATTAAGCCCGCACGCTTCCTTGAAACTGAAATGACTAAACGGAGGCCATGTAGGGTTGCCAAATCCAATTCAAGAAATATCTGGGGACTTTGGGGGCGGAGCCAGGAGACTTTGGGGGTGGAGCCAGGAGACATTGGGGGTGGAGCCAGGAACAAGGGTGTGACAAGCATAATTGAACTCCAAGGGAGTTCTGGCCATCACATTAAAAGGGACAGCACACCTTTTTAAATGTCTTCCTCCCATAGGAAATAATGAAGGATAGGGGCACCATCTTTTGGGGCTAATAGAATTGGACCCCCTGGTCCAATCGTTTTGAAACTTGGGGGATATTTTGGGGAGAGGCACTAGATGCTATACTAAAAATATGGTGCCTCTACCTCAAAACATAGCCCCCCGAGAGCCCCCAATACCTGCAGATCAATTTGCCATTATTCCCTATGGGGATCGTTCTCCATAGGGAATCACAGAGTGCCCAGTAGACATTTCCCTCCCTCCCCAACGCTTTCTAAGGCAGTGGGGGGAGGGCCTCCAAACCAGAGAATCCCCTGCCCCCTCCCTCTCTCTCACACACAAATACTTACCGGGTCTTGTTCCTGCAGAACTTTACTTGAGCTGAAAAGGAAAGCAAAATAAAGGGAGGGGCCGTTCTCCGAAGCCCTTCCTGCTGCCTGCTCAGCCTTAAAGGCACATATTTTAAAAATGGACCTGCAGGAGCTCTAAAACTACATGGTGACTGTGGGGGGGCGGGGCTTCCCCCGCCGGCCAGCTGGCTGGGGGCGGGGAGAGGCCTGTGAAAACGGGGGATCCCCCGCTGGGACCTGGGGATTGGGAAGCCTAAGGCCATGGTACTTTGATCGCATTATGAGAAGACAAGAGTCACTGGAAAAGACAAGAAGGTTAGGAAGAGTAGAAGGCAGCTGGAAAAGAGGAAGACCCAACATGAGACGGGTTGACTCCGTGGTGGAATGGGCAGGGCCTTTTTTTGTAGCAGGAACTCCTTTGCATATTAGACCACACACCCCTGATGTAGCCATTCCTCCTGGAGCTTACAGTAGGCCCTGTAAGAAGAGCCCTCCTATTATTGTGCCGTTGTGGCACAATAATACTCTCAAGGAAGATTAGGAAATGGTGCGGTCAGATTATTTTATCCTGGCTTCAAGAATATCCTCCACTGGTTCCGTGACTGTAAGTGGCTACAGGATTAACCTCCTCTTATAGGGTTGCCAAGTCCAATTCAAGAAATATCTGGGGACTTTGGGGGCGGATCCAGGAGATTTTGGGGGTGGAGCCAGGAGACATTGGGGGTGCAGCCAGGAACAAGGGTGTGACGAGCATAATTGAACTCCAAAGGGAGTTCTGGCCATCACATTTAAAGGGGCAGCACACCTTTTCAATTGCCTTTCTTCCATAGGAAATAATGAAGGATAGGGGCACCATGTTTTGTTGCTCATAGAATTGGACCCCCTGGTCCAATCGTTTTGAAACCTGGGGGGTACTTTGGGGACAGGCACTAGATGCTATACTAAAAATTTGGTGCCTCTACCTCAAAAAATAGCCCCCCCGAGCCCCCAATACCCGTGGATCAATTCCCCATTATTCCCTATGGGAATCTTTCTCCATAGGGAATAATAGAGTGCCCAGTAGACATTTCCCTCCCCCCTCGCACTTTCTAAAGCGGGGAGAGGGCCTCCAAACCAGGGAATCCCCTGCCCCCTCCCTCTCTCACACACACAAATACTCCCTGGGTCTTGTTCCTGCAGAATATTCTTGCTTGCTCTGAAAACGAAACCAAAAGAAAGGGAGGGACCGTTCTCTGAGGAAACTGTTACTGATCCTTTCCCCTGAAGCCCTTCCTGTTTCCTGCTCAGCCTTAAAGGCACAAATTTTAAAAACTGTTTGCAGGTTTCTAAACCTGCAGGAGCTCTAAAACTACAGGATAACTCTGGGGGCGGGGCTTCCCCCGTTGGCCAGCTGGCTGGGGGCGGGGAGAAGCCTGTCAAAACGGGGGATCCCCCGCTGGGACCTGGGGATTGAGCAGCCTATCCTCTTAGTTATCCAGCCTTCCCAATAAAGGGTTAAGGGAGCTCCAGGTGTATATATTGGCCCCAGGTAATCACCTAAGGGGGTGAAGAGTATAAAAAGGAAGAGGCAGAATGTGGCTTCCATTGGAGAATCAGGGGCATGTTGCTTGATGAAGGAATTCCCAAGTGACCAGAAGAGATATCAGAGACTGCTCTTTCTTTCTACCGTGACCTGTTTCTCTCTCCCCCTCCCCTTTAATTAAACCCCTTTATGTTGAAAAACTATCTTGCCTCTGTAGAGATAGATCAAAATGGGTTGCTGAGGTAGTCTATTTGTAGCAGCAGAAAAGAGCAGGAGTCAGTAGCACCTTAAAGACTAACAAAATTTCTGTCAGGGGATGGGAAGTTTATGGGGAGGGATGGTGGCTCAGTGGTAGAGCATCTGCTTGGTAACCAGAAGGTCCCAGGTTCAATCCCCGGCATCTCCAATGAAAAAGGGTCCAGGCAATTAGGTGTGAAAAACCTCAGCTTGAGACCCTGGAGAGCCACTGCCAGTTTGAGTGGGCAATACTGACTTGGATGGACCGAGGGTCTGATTCAGTAGAAGGCAGCTTCATGTGTTCGTATAAACTTTATGCACCCTTCTTCAGATACAGCTAGAATGTGAATCCTTCTTTTTTGGAGAATGGAGCTATTTCAGATGCTGCCTGACAATAGCAAGTCTGATTGGAATTGGTGTGATATGCGGAGGGGTAGTTGCTGTGGAGCAATCCGCATTGCTAAGGAGACAGGAAACTTAGGTCCCGATTCAGTTCGGGAGGATGCATTGTTTTGAGTTTGAGTCTGACATTTGAAACTACACATTCAAAAACCAGTGGGGGAACACTGTGACCTTCCAAGACACTCAGTCTTTGGCCTTGTACCACACTGCATTCCCTGTCCTCCCTAAACTCCATCCCCAAATCTCCAGGAGTTTCCTAGCCTGGATCTGGCTACCCTATGCTCCCATCCAGGGCTTTTTTTTTGTAGCACTAACTCCTTTGCATATTAGGCCACACACCCCTGATGTAGGCAATCCTCCAAGAGCTTGGAATTCTAGCAAGAGCTCCTTTGCATATTAGGCCACACACCCCTGATTAGGGTTGCCAAGTCCAACCCCAGAAATACCTGGGGGCTTTGGGGGTGGAGCCAGGAGACACTGGGGTGGAGCTAGAGGGGGAGGGGGGAAACGGCGCCGGGGAGCGTGGCGAACCGCCCCGCAGCTGCCGCCTCTTCTTGGCTTGCCGTGGCTGCTCCTCCGAGATGGGCTCAGCCTGAGCCCATCTTGGAGGAACAGCCACGGCGAGCCGAGAAGAGGTGGCAGCGGCACGGCGGCCTCGCCCACTCGGCCTCTGGGGTGGAAGCGGAGGGGGGGTGGAGGCGGGCCGGGGGCGTGGCGAGCCGCAAGTCCGGGTCCTAGAAGGGCCCGGATTCGCGGCTCGCCATGCTCCTGGCCTGCCTCGCCCTCCCCTGCGCTGCTGCTGCCGCCTCTTGGCTGCTCCTCCGAGATGGGCTCAGCCTGGGCCCATCTCGGAGGAGCAACTGCGGTGGGCGGGGAGGGGGCAGCAGCGGTGCGGCAGCCTCGCCAGCTCCAGGATCGGGCGGCTCGCCGTTTCCCCCCTCTCCCCCCGCTTCCATTTTTTTGGGGAGCGGGGGAAGAGGGTGGAAATCCTGGGGTCCCCCGCCAGGGCGGGAGGGTTGGGAAGCCTACCCCTGATGTAGCCAATTCTCCAAGAGCTTGGAATTCTAGCAAGAGCTCCTTTGCATATTAGGCCACACACCCTGATGCAGCCAATCCTCCAAGGGCTTGGAATTCTAGCAGGAGCTCCTTTGCCTATTAGGCCACACACCCCTGATGCAGCCAATCCTCCAAGAGCTTGGAATTCCAGCAAGAGCTCCTTTGCATATTAGGCCACACACTCCTGATGTAGCCAATCCTCCAAGAGCTTGGAATTCTAGCAGGAGCACCTTTGCATATTAGGCCACACACCCCTGATGCAGCCAATCGTCCAAGAGCTTGGAATTCTAGCAAGAGCTCCTTTGCATATTAGGCCACACACCCCTGATGTAGCCAATCCTCCAAGAGCTTGGAATTCTAGCAAGAGCTCCTTTGCATATTAGGCCACATACCCCTGATGTAGCCAAGCCTCCAAGAGCTTGGAATTCTATCAGGCGCTTCTTTGCATATTAGGCCACACACCCCTGATGTAGCCAAGCCTCCTGGAGCTTACAGGGCTCTCAGTACAGGACCTACTGTAAACTCTAGGAGGATTGGCTACATCAGAGGGGTGTGGCCTAATAGGCAAAGGAGTTCCTGCTATTTAAAAAAAGCCCTACTCCCATCCCCTGCCAGTGGCCTGAAGGGGCAAACCACAACCAACAGGTTGTAGTGACATAAAAGAACTAAGAAACTTATACAGATATAACCACACTGTTCATACCTACATACAATGCACATGCAATGATTCCATCCCGGGGTGGGATTCTAGCAGGAGCTCCTTTGCATATTAGGCCACACGCCACTGATGTAGTCAATCCTCCAGGAGCTTAAAAGGCTCTTTTTTGTAAGCTCTTGGAGTAGGCTTCCCAATCCTTAGGTCCCAGCGGGGGATCCCCCAGTTTTACAGGCTTCCTCCTCCCCCACAGCCACCTTTTACTTCTAGAGCTCCGGCAGGACCTGCAAACAGGTCCGGTTTTAAAATGTGTGTGTGCCTTTAAGTTGGAGCAGGAAGTACTTCATGGAGAAGGGTCAGCAACACCAGACCTAGGGTTGCCAAGTCCAATTTAAGAAATATCTGGGGACTCTCGGGGTGGAGCCAGGAGACTTTGGTGTGGGGCCAGGAGACATTAAGGGTGGAGCCAAGATCAAGGCTGTGACAAGCATAATTGAACTCAAAAGGGAGTTCTGGCCATCACATTTAAAGGGACGGCACACCTTTTCAATGCCTTCCTCCCATAAGAAATAATGAAGGATAGGGGCACCTTCTTTTGGGGCTCATAGAACTGGAGCCCCTGGTCCAATCATTTTGAAACTTGGAGGATATTTTGGGGAGAGGCACTAAATGCTGTACTGAAAATTTGGTGCCTCTACCTCAAAAAACAGCCCCCTCCCCAGAGCCCCAGATACCCGCGGATCAATTCTTCATATTTTCTATGGGAATAAATCTCCATAGGGAATAATAGAGTTCCCAGCAGACATTTCCCTCCCCTCCACCCGCTTCCTAATGACCCTGAAGTGGGGGGAGGGCCTCCAAACCGGGGGATCCCCTGCCCCCACCTTGGGATTGGCAAACCTAACCAGACCTCATCAGAGGGCAGCCCCTCCGTTTGTTCTGCTTTGGTTCCAGAGCAAGCGAGTGTGTGTAAAAGAGAGCAGCAGAGCCCCTGTACCTTCCAGACCTCGTTGTGGAGGCACTGGAAACAGTTAAGTGTGTGTGTGAGTGTGAGAGAGAAAGTGAGGGGAGGGAACTCTATTATTCCCTATGGAGGCTTATTTTCATAGGAGATAATGGAGAATTGATCCGCGGGTATCTAGGGCTCTGCGGGACGGGGGGGGGGCTGTGTTTGGAGGTAGAGGCACCATATTTGCAGCAAAAGATCTAGTGCCTCTCCCCAAAATACCCTCCACGTTTCAAAAAGATTGGACCAGGGGGTCCAGTTCTATGAGCCCCCTTCGTTATTTCCTTTGGAAGGAAGGCATTTAAAAAGGTATGCGGTCCCTTTCAATGTGATGGCCGGAACTCCCTTGAAGTTCAATTATGCTTGTCACATCCTTGCTCCTGGCGCCACCCCCAATATCTTTTGGCTCCACCCCCAGTGTCTCCTGGCTCCACTCCCAAAGTCTCCTGGCTCCATCCTCAAAGTCCCCAGATATTTCTTGAATAGGACTTGGCAACCCTATCTTGGAGGATTGGCTACATCAGGGGCGTGTGGCTTAATATGCAAAGGAGCTCCTGCTAGAATTCCACCCCTGATTCCATCAATGTACATGCAAATCTCCAGGAATCTCCCTGATAAGCCAAACAATCAAGCACAAGAAATTTCTACGGGAGCAGGAACAGATTTCCACTCCATGTGGCTGAAGGTGGTGCCTTCCATTAAGATAGTTCCAAGGGGTGATCATGTTATTCTGCAGAAGAGCAACTAGATACAAGTCTGGTAGCACCTCAGAGACCAACAGAGCTTCTTCTTTTTTTTTCTTTTGTAGCAGAAACTCCTTTGTATATTAGGTCACACACCCCTGATGCAGCCAATCCTCCAAGAGCTTACAGAGCTCTTAGAACAGGGCCTACTGTAAGCTTCTGGAGGATTGGCTACATCAGGAGGGTGTGGCCTAATATGCAAAGGCATTCCTGCTATAAAAAAAGCCCTGCTCCTATCCCCTGCCAACCCTACACAAAGCAACCGTTTTGAACACATGAAGCTGCCTTCTACTGGACCCTCGGTCCATCCAAGTCAGTATTATCTACTCAGACTGGCAGCAGCCCTCCAGGGTCTCAAGCTGAGGTTTTTCACGCCCATTTGCCTGGACCCTTTTTAGTTGGAGATGCCGGGGATTGAACCTGGGACCTTCTGCTTACCAAGCAGATGCTCTACCACTGAGCCACAGCACCATTCATGGTTCTCCAGGGTCTCAAGCTGAGGTTTTTCACGCCCATCTGCCTGGACCCTTTTTAGTTGGAGATGCCGGGGATTGAACCTGGGACCTTCTGCTTACCAAGCAGATGCTCTACCACTGAGCCACAGCACCATTCATGGTTCTCCAGGGTCTCAAGCTGAGGTTTTTCACGCCCATCTGCCTGGACCCTTTTTAGTTGGAGATGCCAGGGATTGAACCTGGGACCTTACCAAGCAGATGCTCTATCACTGAGCAACTGTCCCTCCCCAACATATATGAACATATGAAGCTGCCTTCTACTGAATCAGACCCTCGGTCCATCCAAGTCAGTATTATCTACTCAGACTGGCAGCAGCCCTCCAGGGTCTCAAGCTGAGGTTTTTCACACCCATTTGCCTGGACCCTTTTTAGTTGGAGATGCCAGGGATTGAACCTGGGACCTTCTGCTTACCAAGCAGGTGCTCTGCCACTGAGCCACTGTCCCTCCCCTGATCTCTGTCCCCTGGAGATGAGCTGTTATTCCAGGGGATCTCTAGGTCCCGCCTGGAAGCCGGCATCCCTACATGGCTGTTTTTGAACCACTGTCATCTGTGATGAAGGATAAGCTTCGCTGGCGGAGGGTGTGATGTTTGCCTCCCCCGCTCGCCCCTTTCCAGATAAATACCTATTGATTGCGGCATTTAGGATTTCAGAGCTCCCAGCTTTTGCGAAGATTTTGAAATGCAGAAAGCGCCGCCAATTCCAAAGCTGCCAGCCAAGGTACAGAAATCTTTTCTCCTGTGCAAATATTAACCACCCCGCTCCATGATTCCGGGGTGTTTGCTTATGCTAGATGAGACCGCATTTGCTTTGTCTGTTTCTCGGCAGCGGTGAGATGAAAACGCGCCGAGTTTGGGTGCAGGAGGGCCGAGGCTTCCTCTGATGCATAAACTGTATACTAAGAGTTCCATTTCAGAAACGTCGGGTTCCATTTCTCACTTAAGTTTAATTCCCAGCATTGTTCAATTTGCCGCCGCTGTGCTTTGAAAATGTATTCTTTGCTCTCTCTCTTTTTTTCTGTTCAGAAGTGAGAATCTATATTTAGATCAGCAGGGCACACACCTCCCCGCGTTAGAAACAAAGGAGAGGCTGCTAAGAGAGCTGTCATCTGTGAGGGCTGGAGGCCTCGTTTCTTAATGAGCACCTTCAAACGTCCCTGCTTTCTAAGAATTCCAGGTTTAATTCCACGAGCTGCCTCCGGATTTAAATACTCTTCTCCAATTTGCAGCAAACTAGCAGTCTGAGGATCCCTTTTCCCGCCTCTCGACCAGGGCTTAATTAACAATTAAGCCAAGTAGGCACTGGCCTATAGTAGGCTTCCCAATCCCCAGGTCCCAGTGGGGGATCCCCTGGTTTTACAGGCTTCCCCTCTCCCCCAGCCAGCTGGCCGGCGGGGGAAGCTCCACCCCCAATGCCATTATGCACCTCCAGGAACGATTCCCATAGGGAATGATGGGGAATTGATCCGCGGGTGTCAGGGGCTCTGGGGGGGGCTGTTTTTTGAGATTGAGGTGCCAAATTTTCAGTATAGCATCCAGTGCCTCTCCCCAAAATACCTCCCAAGTTTCAAAAAGATTGGACCAGGGGGTCCAATTCTATGAGCCCCAAAAGAAGGTGCCCCTATCCTTCATTATTTTCTATGGAAGGAAGGCATTCTAAAAGGTGTGCTGTCCCTTTAAATGTGATGGCCAGAACTCCCTTGGAGTTCAATTATGCTTGTCACACCCTTGCTCCTGGCTCCGCCCCCAGTGTCTCCTGGCTCCACCCCCAAAGTCCCCAGGTATTTCTTGAACTGGACTTGGCAACCCTAGCCTATAGGCCCTAGGTTTGCCAGTTCCCAGGTGCCAGTGGGGGTTCTTCCACTTTTCCAGGCTCCTTCCCACCCCAGTCAGCTGGCCAATGAGGGGAAACCCCACCCCCACTGCCATCATGTGCCTTCTCACTTCGGGAAGCTTAAGAAGCCACTTGGAAAGGCTTTCTTTTTGGATGGTGTGCCTGTGTCTTTAAATATGTAGGACCCAGGCTGGATGGGGGCGGGGTGAGCAGGTAGAAGAACATGGCTGCTCCCAGAGGCTGTGAAAGCAGCCCAGACGCTCCGTTTGTCGCATAATCTTTTCAGAGGCCGTTTGTATAGTAAAGCTGAATTTGAATCTTTGGTTTCCCTGCGTTCTTGTGCTTGGTTCTTTGGTTTCCCCGTGTTCTTGTGTAGGACTTGGAAGTTCAGCAACTCGTGAGTAAATTGCCCCAGTGCGACCTCACAAGTGTGGGATTGCAAGCTGTTTTATTTTTGCTGTGCTGAGTGTGTGTGTGTGTGTGCAAGTCATCTCTCTCTGTTTGAAAACCTCCAAAGAAGGAGAGCCCCCCCTAGCTCCTGAGGAAGCCTTTTTCACTTTGTGTGTGTGTGAGTGTGTGAGAGAGAGATGACTTGCAGCTACTTGGGTGAGGAAATGAAGACTGTATTCAGGGGAGCTGCACTGCTGTATTTTTATTGATTGATTTTAGGGAAAGTCTCCCCGCTCCACCCCCAAAGTCCCCTGGCCTCACCCCCAAAGCCCCCAGATATTATTTGAGTTAGACTTGGCAAACCTAATAGGCCCCCACACCTTTAGGGGCCCTGGGATGGCTTTCCCCCCAGGCTTCCCCCTGCTTGCAGCCTTCCCAGCCTGCACGTACAGCCAGCAACTAAGCCGCTCTTTGCCCGACTTTCCAAGTGGCGTCTTAAGCATCCCGAAGTGAGAAGGCACATGATGGCAGTGGGGGCGGGGCTTCCCCCCATTGGCCAGCTGACTGGGGGTGGGAAGGAGCCTGGAAAAGTGGGAGAACTCCCATTGGGACCTGGGGATCAGAAAATTTTTGGGCTAGCTACCAGTTGCCTCCATGTCGTTCGGAAGGGGAAGGGCGCACATGAGGCGACTTGGCAGTGTGGAAACGCCAAGCCAACCTGAGCCATTTCTGGCTTTCCCCCCCTAGCAGCTTGGTGGGAGCACTTGTGCTCAGGAGCACTCTTCCCCTTTAAGAAACACAGAGCAGCAGCTTCTGAGGTGCCTCCCCGGAACCCGGCCGCTGCATGGATGGGAGTCTCAGAGTGGCTCACAATCTCCTTTACCTCCTTCCCCCCCCACAACAGGCACCCTGTGAGGTAGATGAAGATATTGGATTTATATCCCGCCCTCCACTCTGAAGAGTCTCAGAGCGGCTCACAATCTCCTTTACCTTCCTCCCCCACAACAGACACCCTGTGAGGTAGATGAAGATATTGGATTTATATCCCGCCCTCCACTCCAAAGAGTCTCAGAGCGGCCCACAATCTCCTTTACCTTCCTCGCCCACAACAGACACCCTGTGAGGTAGATGAAGATGTTGGATTTATATCCTGCCCTCCACTCCGAAGAGTCTCAGAGCAGCTCAGAATCTCCTTTACCTTCCGCTCCCCACAACAGACACCCTGTGAGGTAGATGAGGATATTGGATTTCCATCCTGCCCTCTACTTCGAAGAGTCTGAGAGCGGCTTACAATCTCCTATATCTCCTCCCCTCACAACAGACACCCTGAGAGGTGGGTGGGGCTGAGAGAGCTCCCACAGCAGCTGCCCTTTCAAGGACAACTCCTATGATAGCTGTGGCTAACCCAAGGCCATTCCAGCAGCTGCAAGTGGAGGAGTCGGGAACCAAATCCGGTTCTCCCAGATAAGAGTCCGCACCCTTAACCACTACACCAAACTGGCTCTCTACACCAAACGACACCAAAGGGCACAATAAACTTTAGAGGTTCTGGAGCTCTGCTCCTGTGAGCTCCTGACTAAAATGAGGCCAGCTCAAAAGGATATTGTAGAGCTCGGAAAATTACAGAAGACAACCAAGATGATTGGAGCAGCTTTCCCATGACTCTCGTGTGAGGCAAGGCTGAAGAGCCTGGGGCTTTTCAGTTTAAAGAAAGGTCAGCTAAGTGGACCCATGATAGAAGCTTATGATATTATGCATGGCATTCGGAAAGACGATGGAGAGACCCATTTCTCCCTCCCGTAAAAGAAGCACTTATGGGCACCCAACAAGATCAATGAACAATAGAGTCAGAGCAATTAAATGGTGAAATTCACGGCCAGTGGAGATAGTGACGGCTATGAGCATAGAAAGCTTTAAAAGTGGATTAGAAGGATTCAGGGAGGATAAGTCCATCAGTTGCTTATCCAGAGGCTTTGCCACGCCCCCAGCAGCCGTAATGAATCCTTAGAGAAGCCCGTGCCACTCTTTCTCCGCTTCTTATGTGATTTTTGGGTGGAGGGTGGCTTGCTGGACTTTTGACTGGGGAGGGGGAGGACAGCCAAGGAGAGCCCCAGGTGAGCGAGGCCTGCTTAGGCTGGCTGGATCTCTTTTCTGCTTCACCATAGTTTAGAGCTGCTAAACTCCCACCCTGGAGGTTCCCAAGCTGTGGTAGGGTTCCCAAGTCCCCTACTGCCTCTGGCGTGCAATGGGCATGCAGTGCAATGACGTCACCTGGAAGTGATGTCATCGCGCCGGTGACATCACTCACCAGCCACTCTAGGCATTTCTGGGGGAAATCTATGGTTTTCCCAGACGTTCTAACGATTTGGGAGGGGGAAACTCTGTGGTACCTATTGTACCATAGAGTTTTCCCTCCCAAATCACTACAGCATCCGGGGAAAACAGTGTTTTCCCGAAAATGCCTAGAGTGGCTGGCAAGCAACATTGTCGGGGTAATGATGTCACTTCTGAGTGATGTCATCGCACCAGAGACGTCGAGGGAGGTTCCCCCCTCCAGCCCAATGTGGGCTGGCAGATTGGGAACCTCCAGGGTGGGAGAACACCTGCCCCGCCCGGGAGTTTAGCAGCTCTAAACTATGGTGAAGCAGAAAAGAGATCCAGCCAGCCTAAGCAGGCCTCACTCACCCGGGGCTCTCCTTGGCTGTCCTTCCCCTCCCCAGTCAAAAGTCCAGCAAGCCACCTGCCACCCAAAATCACATAAGAAGTGGAGAAAGAGTAGCACAGGCTTCTCCAGGGATTAATTAGGGCTGCTGGAAGCGTGGCAAAGCCCTTGGTGGCTGGCTGGCTGCCCGCTCTCCTAATCCAGGGATTGTTATGCAGCTGCACCTACTATTCAATGTACAAGGTAGGTGGGGGAGGGCGGCATCAGAAAGGTTCAGGAGCTGCACTCCTGTGAGCTCCTGCTGAATATGAGGCCCGGTGTTATTCTATTTCTGGTTCCTCTTCTCTTCCCCCTCGCAACAAGAGCTATGGCTGACCCAAGGCCATTCCAGCAGCTGCAAGTGGAGGAGTGGGGAATCAAACCCGGCTCTCCCAGATAAGAGCCCGCGCATTTAACCCCTACGCCGAACTGGTGAACAAAAAGCATATATATTACTTCTTTGCACAAAGAGTGGTTAAAATTTGGAATTCACTGCCAGGGGATGTTGTGAGGACCACAGGAATAAACAGTTTTGAAAGAGGATTAGATAGATTCATGGAGGCTAAAGCTAGCAATGGCTACTAGCTGTGGGGACTGAAGGAAACCTCCACGTTCAGCAGCGCTAAACCTCCAGATCCCAGAATCAGGAGACAAGGGATGGTCTCGGCCTCTATGCCATGTTGTTGACCACAGAAATTGGTTGGCTGCTCTTTGAGACGTCATGCTGGATTAGATGAACCATTGGCCTGATCCAGTATGTTCTCATGAAGGTCTCAGCCTCTGTCCCCTGCACTGGGCCATTCAGAGGAACTGGTTGGCCACTGTATAAATCAAGATGCTGGACTTTCTGGGCCCTCCTTGGTCTGATTCAGCAACGTTCTGCTCATGTTGTTGTTAAGGCCTGGGCCTTTTATGCCATGTTGTTGTCCTTCCAGAAGAACTGGTTGGCTATTGTATGAGACAGTGTGAACTGGCAGAGACTGACCAAGAGAGAGATCTTGGGGTCGTGGTAGATAACTCACTGAAAATGTCAAGACAGCGTGTGATTGCAATTAAAAAGGCCAACGCCGTGCTGGGAATTATTAGGAAGGGATTTGAAAACAAATCAGCCAGTATCATAATGCCCCTGTATAAATATTATAGCATTGGAAAAAGTGAAGAAAAGGGCAACTAGAATGATTAAAGGGTTGGAACACTTTCCCTAGGAAGAAAGGTTAAAACGCTTGGGGCTCTCTAGCTTAGAGAAACGTCGACTGCGGGATGACATGATAGAGGTTTACAAGATTATGCATGGGATGGAGAAAGTAGAGAAAGAAGTCCTTTTCTCCCTTTCTCACAATACAAGAACTCGTGGGCATTCGATGAAATTGCTGAGCAGTTGGGTTAAAACGGATAAAAGGAAGTACTTTTTCACCCAAACGGTGATTAACATGTGGAATTCACTGCCACAGGAGGTGATGGCGGCTACAAGCATAGCCAGCTTCAAGAGGGGGTTAGATAAAAATATGGAGCAGAGATCCATCAGTGGCTATTAGCCATAGTGTGTGTGTGTGTGTGTGTGTGTATAATATAATATATAATTTTTCGGGGCACTGTGTGACACAGAGTGTTGGAATGGATAGGCCATTGGCCTGATCCAACATGGCTTCTCTTATGTTCTTATGTTCTTAGGATGTTGGGATTAGATGGACTATTGCTTTGATCCAGCAGGGCTCTTCTTAGGCTCTAATGGTGCAAGATCATGATTGTGGTTTATGCCAGCAAGTCCTGAACTTTTCAGTACTGTATATTTGCTTGGCATTATGACCTACCCAAAGCTGGTCCAAGGTGTTTTTTGGTGCCGTAGGCAAACTATGACCTTGACACCCATGGACTGTGGCATTTTCTGCAGTGATTGACCAGACATTTTTGAGAAATCAATGAGCAATTAATTGCATAAAGGCCACGGCATCCGCACTGCGAACCCCAATCAAGTGGCATTTCAACATACACAGTCTTTGCATCTAGAGGTTACATTCTAGCCTTTGACTTTCTGCATTACTTCTTCTAATCCCTCCTAAGACACATTTTACCTGATGTGGTAACCTGGCGAGAATAAGAAATTTACTCTTCTTGCAAAATGGCATAGCAAAAAACCCCCACAGCTGCCTAGAGAGAAGGGTGAGACACAGGGAGCAAGGCCTGGCAAGAATCCCAAACCCAGGACGGGAAATTCACTGTCTGAATCGGGGATGTAGCTCAGCACACCAAGCTGAGATGGTGCTTACTCAACCTCTAGATCTTGGCAAGGATCCCAAACCCAGGACGGGAAATTCACTGTCTGAATCGGGGATGTAGCTCAGCACACCAAGCTGAGATAGTGCTTACTCAACCTCTAGATCTTGGCAAGGATCCCAAACCCAGGACGGGAAATTCACTGTCTGAATCGGGGATGTAGCTCAGCACACCAAGCTGAGATAGTGCTTACTCAACCTCTAGATCTTGGCAAGGATCCCAAACCCAGGACGGGAAATTCACTGTCTGAATCGGGGATGTAGCTCAGCACACCAAGCAGAGATACTGCTTACTCAACCTCTAGATCTTGGCAAGGATCCCAAGTCCAGGCATAGAATTGTCAGGATGGTTGTCCTAATTCCCTTTATAATCCTTCCTTCCTCCCCTATTTAATGGCTCTCTCTCTCTCTCTCTCTGTGTGTGTAAAGTGCCATCAAGAAGAAGAGCTGGTTTTATACCCCACCCTTCACTACCCTAAGGAATTTCCTTTCCTTCCTCTCCCTGAAACTGACACCCTGTGAGGTAGGTGGGCCTGAAAGAGCTCTGAGAAAGCTGTGACTGACCCAAGAGTCTGCTGCTCTTAATCACTACTCCACACTGGTCAGGTTGCAGCTGATTTATGGTGAGCCCAGCAAGGGGCCTTCAGGGCAAGTGAGAAGTAGAGGTGGTTTACTGTTGTCTTCCTTAGGAGATTTTCTTTGGTGGTCTCCCCTCCAAGTTCTGACCCAGCTTAGCTTTCCCCAGCCAGGGGCTTTCAAGGCAAGAGAGAAACAGAGGTGGGTTGCCATGGTAGGGTTGCCAAGTCCAATTCAAGAAATATCTGGGGTCTTTGGGGGTGAAGCCAGGTGACATTAAGGGTGGAGCCAAGATCAAGGCTGTGACAAGCATAAGGGAGTTCTGGCCATCACATTTAAAGGGACGGCACGCCTTTTCAATTCCTTCCATAGGAAATAATGAAGGATAGGGGCACCTTCTTTTGGGGCTCATAAAATTGGACCCCCTGGTCCAATCGTTTTGAAACTTGGGGGGTATTTTGGGGAGAGGCACTAGATGCTATACTGAAAATTTAGTGCCTCTACCCCAAAAAACAGCCCCCTCAGAGCCCCAGATATCCACGGATCAATTCTCCATGATTTTCTATGGGAATAAATCCCCATATGCAATAATAGAGTTCCCAGCAGACATTTCCCTCCCCTTCCCCCGCTTTCTGACGACCCTGATGCAGCAGGAGAGTCTCCAAACCGGGGGATCCCCTGCCCCCACCTGGGGACTGGCAACCCTATGCCATGGCCTTCCTCTGCAGAGCCTTTCTTGGTGGTTTCCTCTCTAAGTACTGACCCTGCTAAGCTTCCCCCAGCCAGGGGCTTTTAAGGCAAGGGAGAAGTAGAGGAGGTTTGCCATTGCCTTCCTCTGCAGAGTCTTCCTTGGTGGTTTCCCTTTCAAGTGCCAAACCTGCTTAGCTTCCAAGATCAGGCTTTACTATACTGCCTTCCCTCCTGTATGTGTGTGCATATTTGTATATATGTATATCCAGGGATGGAATTCTGGCAGGAGCTCCTTTTCATATTAGGGCACACACCCCCTGATGTAGCCAATCCTCCAAGAGCTTACAAAGTTCTTTTTTGTAAGCTCCAGGAGGATTGGCTACATCAGGGGTGTGTGGCCTAATATGCAAAGGAGCTCTTGCTAGAATTCCAAGCTCTTGGACGATTGGCTACATCAGGGGTGTGTGGCCTAATATGCAAAGGCGCTCCTGCTAGAATCCCACCCCTGTGCATATCGGTTTAATGATAGTTTCATAATGTTCTCCTTTTAATTGTTAGCCATTTTGGTGGCCCTGATACAGCAGAAAGGCAAAATGTAAATTCTGTAAAGAAATAATAAATAAAAATGGTGAAACAACCCCAAAGTAGGCTCTACCTGAGCGTTTGCATCCAAATCATTTCACTTAGGAGTATGGGGTTCCTTGAGCAGCCTGGATAGATGCAATATCTATTTAAAAGGGGGGGGGGGGTGAAAACGTTGTGAAAGCAACGTCACCCCAGAGTCGGAAACGACTGGTGCTTGCACAGGGGACTATCTTTACTTTAGTGGGCCCCGTGGCACAGAGTGGTAAAGCTGCAGTACTGTGGTCTGAACTCTCTGCTTACGACCTGAGTTCGATCCCAGCGGAAGCTGGTTCAGGTAGTCGGCTCCAGGTTGACTCAACCGTCCATCCTTCCGAGGTCGATAAAATGAGTACCCAGCTTGCTGGGGGGAAAGTGTAGATGACTGGGGAAGGCAATGCAAACCACCCTGTAAAAACTCTGTCGTGAAAACGTTGTGAAAGCAACGTCACCCCAGAGTCGAAAACGACTGGTGCTTGCACAGGGGACTACCTTTACCTTTACTAATGCAACAAGAAATCTAGATGTGCACACCGATAGTGTAATATTCTTTGTTTGTGGATCATGCCCTGTTTGTATTTTTTCCCCTCCAATGAAAATGACGTTTAGGCAGAAATTACCCGAATGGCTGTAGTTCTAAAGGGCAGAGATGAAATTAAACTTCACTGGAAGGCTCTGCATCTGCTCTGGGCAATTACACCTACCTTGTATAATCGAATGAGCTGTTACTCTGGCTTAATGTAACATCTTATGAAGAGTGGTTCGTATCTTTTTTCTTCAGAGGTGGCCTTATTGTGGAAGATAATTGATTAGCTGGGTCTGACAAACACCTATGCAGTCACTCTCAGATCTCTGAGTTTCTGAACAATATTTTTCCTTGCAAATATATAGATATATATAAAGGGGAGAAATGAAAGGGGAATATATATATATATATAAAGCAATTAAAGGAGGGACTGGTGTTTTCAGTGATAAAATACAGCATCCTGAAAGGAAAAGGTCAGCTCAGCAATCTATTCTGACGAGGTAACCTGGCGAGAATAATAAATTTACTCTTCTTGCAAAATGGCATAGCAAAAAAAAAAAAACCACAGCTGCCTAGAGAGAAGGGTGAGTCACAAAGAGCAAGGCCTGGCAAGAATCCTAAGCCCAGGCTGGGAAATTCACTGTCCGAATCTGGGATGTAGCTCAGCACACCAAGCTGAGATAGTGCTTGCTCAACCTCTAGATCTTGGCAAGGATCCCAAGCCCAGGCTGGGAAATTCACTGTCCGAATCTGGGATGTAGCTCAGCACACCAAGCTGAGATAGTGCTTGCTCAACCTCTAGATGTTGGCAAGGATCCCAAGCCCAGTCCGGGAAATTCACTATCCGAATCTGGGATGTAGCTCAGCACACCAAGCTGAGATAGTGCTTGCTCAACCTCTAGATCTTGGCAAGGATCCCAAGCCCAGGCTGGGAAATTCACTGTCCGAATCTGGGATGTAGCTCAGCACACCAAGCTGAGATAGTGCTTGCTCAACCTCTAGATCTTGGCAAGGATCCCAAGCCCAGTCCGGGAAATTCACTATCCGAATCTGGGATGTAGCTCAGCACACCAAGCTGAGATAGTGCTTGCTCAACCTCTAGATCTTGGCAAGGATCCCAAGCCCAGGCCGGGAAATTCACTGTCCGAATCTGGGATGTAGCTCAGCACACCAAGCTGAGATAGTGCTTGCTCAACCTCTAGATCTTGGCAAGGATCCCAAGCCCAGGCCGGGAAATTCACTATCCGAATCTGGGATGTAGCTCAGCACACCAAGCTGAGATAGTGCTTGCTCAACCTCTAGATCTTGGTAAGGATCCCAGGTCCGCTCTGGGAAATTCAATGTCCGAGTCTGACAAGAAAACGTCAGGATGTGACGTCAGCCCTAGAGTCAGTAATGACTGGGTGCTTGCACAGGGGACTACCTTTACCTTTATTCCGCTTGCATCCAAAAGTGCCGCGCTGCCCTTGAATTATTCAAGAAGGCGTTTCTACACAGGTTTTGGACAGAAGAGGTGTTTTTGCTGCTGTTGATAGTAGAAAGTAGAATTTCTTCTTGAAATGCAGAGGAAGAGGCCATGAACGAGCCTTCCCACCATGCAAACTTGCCTTGGCTGCCGCTGCCATCTGCCAACATCTGCTTCAAACCATTCCGAGTGGTCCTCTCTGCTGACCCCCTCTTTGGCAAGTAAGCAACAGCACATTTGCATAAGCAATAAGAAGTGTAATTAAAATCACCAACACATTACATCCACGTCAGAATCCCCAATAACTTTGGGCTTTGGGCGATGAGGAAGGGGAGGGGGGGGTCTAACAAGATACCGGTACTTAAAAACCAATTAAGCTCGCCTATTAGTTGTCCATTATCAGCCTTGACTAGCGTAAATGAAATGAATTAATGGCTAGAGGCCATGCCGTTAGTGGCTAAGGAAGTCCGTAAATATTTCTGGGTCTGTTAATAGGGGGTTCTGCTTGCCACTTGCAGGTAGGCTGTGCCAGTGGACTCCTTTGAAACCTAGTGAACGATGTGCAGCATATGTAAGATGTTTATATGCAAAGAGGGAAGTGGATGTACGAGCCAGCTTGGTGCAGTGGTTAAGTGCATGGACTCTTATCTGGGAGAAACAAGTTTGATTCCCCATTCCTCCACTTGCGCCTGCTGGAATGGACTTGGATCAGCCACAGCTCTCGCTGAGTTGTCCTTGAAAGGGCAGCTTTTGTAGAGCTCTCTCAGCCCCACCTACCTCACAGGGTGTCTGTTGTGGGGGAGGGAGGTAAAGGAGATTGTGAGCGCCTCTGAGACTCTGAGATTCAGAGTGGAGAGCAGGAAAAATGTAAATGTAGTCCCCTGTGCAAGCACCAGTCATTTCCGACTCTGGGGTGATGTCGCGTCACGATGTTTTCACAGCAGACTTTTTACGGGGTGGTTTGCCATTGCACTTGACCCATCTACATTTGACCCATTTTACCGACTTGGAAGGATGGAAGGCAGAGTCAACCTTGAGCCGGCTACCTGAACCCAGCTTCCACCGGGGTTGAACTCAGGTCGTGAGCAGAGAGTTCAGACTGCAGTACTCTTCTTCATCATCATCTTCATCTTCTTCTTCCTCCTGTGCATTCCTGCTCAAAAAAGTTCTGTCTTTAAGCGTAACAGAATTGAGAGAAACCAAGTGATTTGTTGGATTTCAGGGAGATATTGTGAAAAGACAAAGTAAGAGAATTTCCCTTGCTAAGACTCGTCCCTTGAAAGTTAACAGAATGCTCAGCTAGTCTACCTGACAACTCCCATCACTTGTTAAATGTATGGTGAGACCTCAGGTGTTCTGGAAACCGATCCTTGAGCCAAGATTGCTGAATTCAGGAGAACAAGGTAAAACTTTATAGCAGCAATATGCTTCTATGCGTCAGTGTAATAAAACCCTTTTTTACTGTCTTTGGAAGAAGGTGCTTTAATTTCTGTAAGAGGAGTTGAACTCACTATGAGGCTTTTTAATGTCATTTTTTTTTAAAAAAAAAAATGCATAGAACAGGGGGATCAAACTCATTTGTTGTGAGGGATGGATCTGACACAGATGAGGCCTTGTCGGGCTGGGCCACTTGTATCATAAAATCTAATGCCTGATAGCGGAGATACAAACTTTATAAAGGACACAAACAAACACAATTCAAGATTTAAAAAAAAAAAAAACTTAAAATACGCTTTAAAAGTTAGCACTCTTGCAATATTTTGTTCATTTAACAGTTTCTGATAACTGACCCCTCTTACTCTGAATTACTGCATCAAAATCTGGAGACAATGACTGTGCCATAGCAATCTTGAGTATGCTGTTCAGGTGTGTGTCTGTAAGTTGCAAAGTCTGGAGACAATGTCTGGAGACAAAGTAAAAGTAGTCCCGTGTGCAAGCAACAGTTGCATCACAACGTTTTCACGGCAGACTTTTCTGATTTATTGACATTCATTCCAGAAATCTCATGGTCCATGTTTTGAGCCTAAGACTGAGGGGAAAACATAAAACAGCTGAGCATTGTGAACTTTTGTACATAAGTTGCTTCATGTGCTGCTCAGCCAACGGAGAAAATACAGACATTGCTCTGTAACTCCTGTGCGATTGAGCAAGCCTGACCAAGCAAGCTGTGATGCAGAAGGAAGCAATAGAGAGAGAAGGAAGCAGATGACAGTGAGGTGCTCACAGGCCTGATAGGAACCCTCCAGGGGCCTGATTTGGCCCTTGGGCTGCATGTTTGACACCCCTGGCATAGAATGTTAACAAACCTGGGATCCATCTAGGCTAGATTTGCTCTAGAATTTCATCAAAACTTTTTTAAAAAAATGGTGCGAAGGAGGGGGAGGATATTGGATTTACACCCCACAGATGGAGCTCTGGTGTGCTTAAGATCACTGCAGATGGTGACTGTAGCCATGAAATTAAAAGACGTTTGCTCCTTGGGAGGACAGCTATGGCAAACCTAGGCAGTATAATAAAAAGTAGAGACATCACCCTGCCAACAAAAGTCCGTATAGTCGAAGCGATGGTATTCACAGTAGTATTGTATGACTTGTGAGAGTTGGACCATAAGGAAGGCTGAGCACAGAAGAATAGATGCTTTCGAGCTGTGGTGCTGGAAAAGACTCTTGAGAGTCCCATGGACTGCAAGAAGATCAAGTCAGTCAGTCCTAAGGGAAATCAACCCTGACTGTTCCCTGGAAGTTCAAATGCTGGGGCTGAAGCTCAAATACGTTGGCCACCGAATGAGAAGGGAGCACTCACTGGAGAAGCTTCTGATGCTGGGAAAGACAGAAGTCAAAAGAAGAAGGGGGTGGCAAAAGATGAGATGGCTGGACAGCGTTACTGATGCAACTAACACGAATTTGAGCGGACTTTGGAGGATGGTGGAAGACAGGAGGGCCTAGTCTGACTTGGTCCATGAAGTCGCAAAGAGTCGGACTCGACCATGCGACTGAACGAGAACAACAACAAAAAGTTCCATAGGATTAGTTAGTGAAAACTTTCCATAGAGATTTAGCCTATTTCTAAGTAATACTCGAATGGCAAGAAAATGACAGTCTAAAACCTTCCAGAAAATACATCGAGCATTGTCACCATCGCATTCACCTCTGCAAAACTGAGTGCATACTTATGGATTTCAGTGGTTCGAGCTCCGCTATTCATTTCCTTGCGGAATTAAAACACATCTTTTCATCTTGTTCAAGACAACCTCTCGGAGGCACCCAAGAGATCCCGGGGAAAAGCAAACATGCTCTGCTTGTGGCATTTCATGCTGCGTGGGTTTTCACTGGGGGGGGGGGTGGATTGTTGCATTGGCAGTTAATTCCTGCTTTGCTCACCTTTGATTGAAGAGAAAGACATTTTGTTAGGAATTAAATCCCCTCCCCTATTGCAGGCAATTAAAAGACACACACACCCCTCCCCGCTTCCCCTCTTATCTAATTAATGCAGAATGTCAAATTGGAAATCAGCAAGTTGGGCAGGGGGGAAAAAAAATTAGAATGGCTCAGGAAAAAATTAATTAGCTTTTCATTAAGACTGTAAAGTGCAAGAGTATCTGCTTGAGCAAAAATGTTAATAATCATGCGCTGTTCTTTGAACTATAATTAAAACGTTGAGTGCAAATGTGAGAAAAGAAATTACTTACTGTCCTGGTACCCAGGGAAAAGGGACTTGAGCAACAGCCATAAAACTACAGGTGGTAGGAAAATGTCTTCTTTTTTTTAAAGAAAAGGAGGAGTGAAATGTGATCAAATGAGATTGCATGTTAATCTAAAGGTGACTTTTAATTTAGAAATCGGCCTGAGGTTTGCTGCAGGTGTGTGCTGTGAAAAGGTACATTCTTCACATCTTGAGAGCCAGTTTGGTGTAGTGGTTAAGTGTGCGGACTCTTATCTGAGAGAACTGGGCTTGATTCCCCACTCCTCTGCTTGCAGCTGCTGGAATGGCCTTGGACCAACCCTAGCTCTTGCAGGAGTTGTCCTTGAAAGGGCAGCTTCTGGGAGAGCTCTCTCAGCCCCACCCACCTCACAAGTTGTCTGTTGTGGGGGAGGAAGATAAAGGAGATTGTGAGCTGCTCTGAGACTCTAAGATTCAGAGTGGAGGGCAGGATATAAATCCAATTTCTTCGTCTTCTTTACGGGAGGAGAAAAGAGCGAGATCTCTCAAAATTGTCCTTCCTTTTCGTAAGAAATTTTAGAACTGCCGGAAAACCATCAGGAGGGTTGGGCGGGGACAGGGCAGAAAGGCATCAGCGCCAACATGATGACATCACTTCCGTGGAAAACCTGGAAGTGATGGCAGGTTACTCTAGAACAGGGGTGGCCAAATTGTGGCTCTGGAGCCACATGTGGCTTTTGCTTGTATTGTGTGCAGGCCCGTAGCCAGAAAATTCCAGTTGAGGGGGGACCCGCAGAAAAAAAATTGGGTGGCGGGGACCCCCCTCCGGCAGCCCCCACTCTCTCTGCCGCCACTTTTCTGGCCCCCCTCCATGGCTATGGGCCTGACTCTGTGGCTCCCGGAGGTCGATGAGGAACTTAATGCAGGCTTCAAGTAAGTGTGTTTAGCATTTGGGACTACAGAGGACTACAGCCGTCCTCTGAGTGCTAACCTATAGGTAGGTGACTATTTCTGTTAGGCTTCCCAATCCCCAGGTCCCAGTGGCGGATCCCCCGGTTTTAGAGGCTTCCTCCCGCTCCCAGCCAGCTGCCCAATGGTGAAAGCCCCGCCCCCCACAGCCACCACGCAGCCCTAGAGCTCCGGCAGCTTTAGAAATGTAGTGTATCAGCAGCCATACGCGCCATGCGCAGAAGCGACTGGGCTGTCCCAGGCGCCTCCAGCGTGGGGCGCGAAATCCCCCGCCAATCACCAGCTGTGGCGGGAAGTTTAACAGGTCAGGATTGGCCTGACCTGTCCAGTAGGCTGTACCGGGGATTGTACATAAGCAGGACTCGGCCCGCGTGTTCCCTCTCTTGCAACGTGCTCCGAATAAAGAATGTTGCCCTACTCGCGTCTCCAGACTGAGTACGTTACACTGGCGACGAGGATGGGATACTAGCCTCATCGGCTACGTCGGAGACCAAGGGCACCACCGGCCACGACCGCCGCCGCAGCCACCATGGCCAACCAGGGCGGAACCACCGGTCACATTGAGCCGTTCGACCCAGCGAATCCAGAGGCCTGGGAGTCCTACTTGGAAAGGGTCGAATGCTACCTGAGGGCTAACAAGGTCACGGAGGACAGCATGAAGAGGGACGTTCTCCTGAGCGTCTGCGGGGCGGCCACATTCGAGATCGCCAAGGGTCTCTCGGCCCCCGCCCGCCTCACGGAGAAGTCCTTCGCCGAGGTCAGCAGACTCCTCAACGGCCACTTCTTGCCTCAGCCTTCACGGGTGGCCCGCCGGTTCCTGTTCCACAGAAGGGACCAGGCTGCCGGAGAATCAGCCGCCGACTACTTGGCGGCCCTCTGCAGGACCGCCGGGAGCTGCAACTTCCCCCAGCTGGAAGACACCCTGGCTGATCGCTTTACGTGGGGCCTCCGCGACGAGAGGCTCCAGCGGAAGCTCTTCGCCAAGGAAGAGCTCACCCTCCAGAGCGCCTTCAATGAAGCCGTGGCGTTCGAGAGGACGTCCAGGACCTTTCCCAAGGCCCGGACAGATGCTGTCCACCACGAGAAATTGGACCACGACCGCCTGGAGGAGGGAGAAGCCCACCAGCTGCGCCGCCCAGCCGGGCCACCCAACAGAGCGGCCCAACGCCCCCGAGCGCCCGAACGACCCCCAGCGTCGGAGAGGGTTCCCGCCACCAAGTGCGCCAGCTGCGGCGACCCCCACGACAGGAGAGACTGCCAGTACCGGACCTGGGACTGCCGGAGCTGCGGGAGGACCGGCCACATTGCCAGGGCTTGCCGAGCCAAGCCCAACCGCCGGAGGCCGACCACGCATCACGAGTCGGCGGAGTTCCACTCCACAGACTCCACGTCCCTTCAGGTACTGAACTTGCCCCTCGCCACCCCTGACAAAATTAAAATGGCGGTCCTCATCGAAGGGAACCCCTGCCAAATGGAGGTGGACTCAGGTTCCTCCATTTCCATTATAGCAGAGGAGATCCTGAGGAAATTGTGCCCCCGCCAGCGGCTTCAACTAAGGCTGGCGGACTTCATACTCCGGGACTTTCAGAAGAATCCGGTGCAAATCGTGGGGTGGGCGCGCGTGCAAGTCGAGCGGGGGTCCTTCTACGGCCCGCTGGACGTCCTGGTGGTAAAGCGCCAGCTTACCACCCTGCTAGGACTGGCGTGGTTCAAACCCTTGGGGATCCGCTTGGAGGGGGTGGAGCAAACCCTAACGTCCAGAGGGTTCGGGGAGATATGCCAAGAATTCCCTGACGTATTCGATCGTTCCCTAGGGAGCTACAAAGGGCCGGCCATCTCCCTACCACTAGACCCCACGGTCAGGCCGATTCGGCTCAAGGCGAGGAGGGTCCCGTTCGCCTTGAAGCCAAAAATAGAGGCCGAACTAGACCGCCTCACGGCCCAGGGAGTCCTGGAGCCAGTGGACTACGCCACCTGGGAGACCCCCATCGTAACCCCAATCAAGCCAAACGGGGAGGTGCGGATCTGTGCAGACTATAAATGCACGATAAACAAGGCACTGCAGGACAACCCCTACCCAGTGCCGGTGGTGAGCCACGTCTTGGCTGCCCTCGCAGGGTCTAAAATCTTCGGGAAGCTGGATCTGGCACAGGCCTACCAACAGCTCCCGGTAGACAATAAGACGGCCGATGCCCAAACGATTGTGACACACAGGGGGGCCTTCCAGGTGAGGAGGCTACAGTTCGGGGTAAGCGTCGCTCCGGGGATCTTCCAGAGTATAATGGACGCTCTCCTTAAAGGGATCCCCAGAGTCCAGCTGTTCTTCGATGACGTTTTAGTCGCCGCCCCGGGCCCCGAAGAGTTCGGCAACCGCCTACGAGAGGTGCTCCGCCAGTTCCAGGCAGCAGGGCTCAAGGTTAAGAGGGAGAAATGCTTGCTAGGGGTCCCACGGGTGGAGTTCCTGGGGTTCGCCGTAGATGCAGCAGGAATCCATCCAACGGAAGAAAAGACCCGAGCCATCGTGCAAGCCCCGGACCCCACCTGCAAAGCGGAGCTACAAGGCTTCTTGGGGGTGCTTAACTTCTACCATTCATTCCTCCCCCACAAGGCAGCCCATGCAGAGCCCCTTCACCGGCTGTTGGACAAAAAAGCCCCTTGGGTTTGGGGCAAACGACAAGCCGCCGCGTTTCAGGCGGTCAAGGACGTCCTGGTGTCCAATGCGGTGCTCCACCATTTTGACGAGGGCCTCCCCGTCATCCTGGCCTGTGATGCATCGCCTTATGGGGTGGGAGCAGTCCTGGGGCACCAACTCCTGGATGGGAGGGAGGTACCGGTAGCGTACTACTCCCGCACACTGACTCCGGCCTAGCGCAATTACGCGCAGATAGACAAGGAGGCTCTGGCAATCGTGGCGGGGGTCCGCAAGTTCCATGAATATCTGTACGGACGGAGATTCACTATTGCTACAGACCACAAGCCCCTCCTAGGTCTGTTGGCCCCAGACCGACAAACCCCCCAAATTCTATCACAGCGTGTGTTGAGGTGGAACCAGTTCCTCAACTCATACACTTACACACTGGTCCACCGAGCCGGCAAAGCTATGGGTCACGCGGACGCACTCAGCCGGCTGCCACTTCCTGAAGTAGGTCCAGACCCCGCCCCCGCACACCAGGTAATGCTAGTGGAGAGCCTCCCGGAGCAGCCCCTCCACGCAGCGGAGGTCGCCAGGGCCACCCAGAAACACAAGACACTGGCACGGGTGCTTGACTGGGTGGTCAGGGGTTGGCCAGAAGGGAACATGGGGGAAGAATTCAAGCCGTATAAAACCAGGAGGGAGGAACTAGCAGCCCACAAAGGGTGCCTATTATGGGGAAGTAGGGTGGTGGTCCCCCCCTGCTGCAAAAGCGTGTTCTGGAATCCCTACATGAGACCCACCCCGGCATAGTCCGCATGAAGGCCTTAGCCAGGAGCTACGTTTGGTGGCCGGGGATGGATGGGGAGATTGAGAGCTGGGTCCGGAGGTGCCAGATATGTCAGGAGTCGCGGCCCGAACCTCCCAGCGCCCCCGCCACACGGTGGGAGTCAACCAGGAAGCCGTGGTCGAGACTCCACCTGGATTTCGCGGGGCCATTCCAGGGGCAGATCTTCCTGATAATCGTGGACTCCTACACCAAATGGTTGGAGGTCATTCCCGTAGGGTCCACCTCGTCCGCAGCCGCGATCAGAGTGCTGCGCAGGGTCTTATGCACACACGGTATCCCGGACACCATAGTCTCTGACAACGGGACCGCGTTCACCTCGGCCGACTTCCAGGCGTTCCTCCAGAGATATCTGATTAGGCACATAAGGTCTGCCCCCTTCCATCCGGCCACCAACGGCCAGGCAGAGCGGATGGTCCGGACAACAAAAGAAGCCCTGAGCCGAATCGTGCAGGGCGACTGGGACCACAGGTTGGCCGCGTTCCTTTTCGATAATAGGGTCACCCCCAACCCGGTCACAGGGGTTAGTCATGCCGAGCTCCTCATGGGGCGCAAGCTCATAACCCGACTGGACAGACTACACCCCGACAGGGCTTCGGAGACCCGCGGAAGTCCCGAGGTCCAAGACGCGGCCAGGGGTTTTTTTGCGGGTGACCCAGTATACGCCCGGAACTATGCGAGGGGGCCTGAGTGGGTGGCAGGCCAAGTGCTACGAGTAACGGGGTCCCGCCACTACGATATATCAACTGAGGGGGGCCAGGTATTACGGCGGCACATAGACCAGCTACGCCGCCGCATGCTACCGGAGGAACCTGCGGACACAGAAGGGGCGAGATCCGGGGAGGAGCCAACCAAGGGCCGACCAGAGGACGCGGCCCCAACACCGGTTACACCGCCGCACGAAGCGCCAGGACCAACAGAGCCCGAGAGACCGACGGAACCAGACCCTCAGCCTCCGGCCACACCACGGCCCACCGACGCACCAGCAGCGGAAGCCGCGCCGCCTCCACCGGACCTCCCCAGAGGGTCCACCAGGGAGCGCTGACCTCCCGCGTACCTTAAGGACTATGTTCATTAACCAGGGGGGGAGGGGTGTAGTGTATCGGCAGCCATACGCGCCATGCGCAGAGGCGACTGGGCTGTCCCAGGCGCCTCCAGCGTGGGGCGCGAAATCCCCCGCCAATCACCAGCTGTGGCAGGAAGTTTAACAGGTCAGGATTGGCCTGACCTGTCCAGTAGGCTGTACCGGGGATTGTACATAAGCGGGACCCGGCCCGCGTGTTCCCTCTCTTGCAACGTGCTCCAAATAAAGAATGTTGCCCTACTCGCGTCTCCAGACTGAGTACGTTACAAGAAACCTGCAAACAGGTCCGTTTCAAAATGTGTGTGTGTCTCCGTGCCTTGAAAGTTGAGCAGGAAGTACTTAATGGGAAGGGTCAGCAACACGGTCCCTCGGCTTGTTTTGCTTTCGTTTCAGAGCAACTAAGAGTGCGTGCGTGTGTGAGAGAGAAGAGACAGCAGCGTAGCTCCTGTTCTTTTCAGATCTCGTTGTGGAGGAACCAGACCCAGTGTGTGTGTGTGTGTGTGTGTGTGTGAGAGAGAGAGATAGTGGGTTGCCAATCCCCACATTTGGAGGCCCTCCCTCCCCGCTTTAAGGTCATCAGGAAGTGGCGGGTGGGGGGCGGAGGCAATTATTCCCTATGGAGAATGATTCTCCTAGGTAATAATAGGGAATTGATCCACCGGTATCGGGAGCTCTGGGGGGGCTGTTTGTTGAGGTAGAGGCACCAGATTTTTAGTATAGCATCTAGTGCTTCCCCCCCCCCCCCCAAATACCTCCCAAGTTTCAAAATGATTGGGCCAGGGGGTCCAATTAAGAACATAAGAGAAGCCATGTTGGATCAGGCCAATGGCCCATCCAGTCCAACACTCTGTGTCACACAGTGGCCAAAAAAAAATTATTTATATATATATATATATATATATATATATATATATACACACACACACACACACACACACACACACACACATTGTGGCTAATAGCCACTGATGGACCTCTGCTCCATATTTTTATCTAAACCCCTCTTGAAGCTGGCTATGCTTGTGGCCGCCACCACCTCCTGTGGCAGTGAATTCCACATGTTAATCACCCTTTGGGTGAAGTACTTCCTTATATCCGTTTTAACCTGTCTGCTCAGCAATTTCATCGAATGCCCACGAGTTTTTGTATTGTGAGAAAGGGAGAAAAGTACCTCTTTCTCTACTTTCTCCATCCCATGCATTATCTTGTAAACCTCTATCATGTCTGTGAGCCCCAAAAGAAGGTGCCCCTATCCGTCATTATTTCCTACGGAAGGAAGGCATTTAAAAAGGTGTGCTGTCCCTTTAAATGTGATGGCCGGAACTCCCTTGGAGTTCAATTGTGCTTGTCACACGCTTGCTGCTGGCTCCACCCCCAATGTCTGCTGGCTCCACCCCCAAAGTCCCCAGATGTTTCTTGAATTGGACTTGGCAACCCTAATTTCTGTAGCGTGTGAAATGGGGAAGGAGGGGGAAATAGGCAGGCTTGCCGCTCTCCTCCTCCTCCACAGAGGTCTCCTGGAGACCTAGCATGGGAAAAGAGAGTGCAAGAGCTGTTTACAGATGGGGCCGCTAGAAAGAGGGATGGAATTAAAGAGGGCCGTGCCTGGTTCCCCCTTTCATTTCATAGTTCTTGTAGGAGTTGCATTTACTAACCTTGGTGTCAAGACAAAGAGAGATGCGTAATGATGCAAAGGGTGGCCAGAGATTTATATAGTGCACGTGTATGTTTCCTTCTCCCACTGGTACAAAAAAAAAAAAAAATCCCCTAACCTTACCCTAAGCTGGTTTTATGGGGACGGTTGGTTAAAACAATTTTTATTGGTAACATATGGCAGTTATATCTAATACTAACAAAATATTAATAATCACTTAATGCCTTCCCCATACATTTCCCTTTCCCCCCTCCCTAGTCTTTATAAACATTGGTAACATAAGGTAACAATTTCTATTTCTACATCCTTAATCATTTTTCACCACCATCCCCTATATTACTTTCTAATTACCCTCCCCCCCCCCGTTACTTGGCTCCCGCTGATGATAATAATTCAAAATAATAATATTTAAAGGTACTCTATTCTAATCAAGAACCAATATTTATACTCTATCTTCTTCTAAAACTTAATCTTAATCATTATCAAAAACTACTAACATTTAAAGATATACTAACTACTAAAAACAAAACTTAATATTCTTCTTTCTTCTAAGACTTAATCATTATCAAAAATTGTTCAATGACCTTTTACTTTCCACTCTTTTTCTGCATATCTTCTAAATTTTTTTCCACTCCATCTTAAAAACCTCCAAATCATAGTCTCTTAAAGTTCTTGTTAATTTGTCCATTTCATTCCATGTCATAACTTTAACTATCCAATCCCATTTTTCTGGTATTTTTTCTTGCTTCCACAACTTCGCCTACAGGTTTTATGGGGACGGTTAATACCAGCTACTGTTTTTTGTTGTTGTTGTTGTTTAAAAAAGACTCCTAGCATGGTTGTGTTATAAAGTGCATACATATATATTTTATCTTTCAGAACAAAGAAAGTATTATTAAGAGTTATAATAAAGATGTGTGTGCAATATTTGTTCATGTCTTCTGGCTCTCAAACATCCAACGTTTATTCTATGTGGCTCTTACATTAAGCAAGTTTGGCTGCTAAATATATGTCTTCCCTTAACGCCGTAACTTTTCCTCTTAAACCTTTGGGCCCTTACACAATTTAAATCCTCTAAACAACGCCTTTTGGAGTATTTCACTGCAGCTGCCAGACTGGTAATTGCTTCCTCTTGGAAGTCATCCGTACCGTTAACAATCGCAAACTGGCTCCCCATGCTACAGGAATTTTGAATTTTGGATAATCATTCTGATGTTTCTTTTAACCCTGCATCCACAATTTCTAACTTCTAAATTTGAAACTATTTGGTTTCCCTTCCTAGAATGTCTGGCTCAACATGATGAATATACCACTTTTCTTGATGCAGCTGACATTATATATTAAAAATATGGCATAAGTTTTGTAAACTGTTATTGCTACCTACTACAATATCCATTGTACTATGTATTGACAAACTGAATATATTGTTAAGCTAACCACTGACTTACCTTTCTGTAACTTACCTGCTGTCGACAAATTGTATCGTCAATCTTCAATAAAGATTTGGGAAAGTTAAAAAAAAAAGGCAAGTTTGGCCACTCCCGCTCTAGAAATTACCAGAAACTCTTTGGTTAGCCATAGAGTTTGGGGTGATTCATGGAGCTACCAGCTGTCACTTCCATGATTTTTTTTTTCAAAAAGTGACATCATGATACTGGTGATGATGTTGGTTTCAAATAATGTTTTCTCTTGCCCAGGGCTTTTTTTGTAGCAGAAACTCCTTTGTATATTAGGCCACAAACCCCTGATGTAGCCATTCCTCCAAGAGCTTACAGGGCTCTTCTTACAGGGCCTACTGTAAGCTCCAGGAGGATTGGCTGCATCAGGGGTGTGTGGCCTAATATGCAAAGGAGGTCCTGCTAGAATTCCTTACAGGGCTCTTCTTACAGGGCCTACTGTAAGCTCCAGGAGGATTGGCTGCATCAGGGGTGTGTGGCCTAATATTAGGCTTCCCAATACCCAGGTCCCAGCAGGGGATCCCCGTTTTTACAGGTTTCCCCCCGCCCCCAGCCAGCTGGTGGCGGGGGAAGCCCCGCCCCCCAGAGTCACCATGTAGTTTTGGAGCTCTTGCAGGTCCAATTTTAAAATACGTGCCTTTAAGGCTGAGCAGGAAGCAGGAAACAGGAAGAGCTCCGGAGAACGGCCCCTCCCTTTGTTTTGCTTTCGTTTTCAGCTCAAATAAAGTTCTGTGTGTGGGAGAGAGGGAGGGGGCAGGGGATTCCCTGGTTTGGAGGCCCTCCCCCTGCTTTAGAAAGCGTGGGGGGGAGGGAAATGTCTACTGGGCATTCTATTATTCCCTATGGATAACGATTCCCATAGGGAATAATGGGGAATTGATCTGCGGGTAATGGGGACTCTCGGGGGGCTATGTTTTGAGGTAGAGGCACCACATTTTCAGTATAGCATTTAGTGCCTTTCCCCAAAATACCCCCCAAGTTTCAAAACGATTGGACCAGGGGGTCCAGTTCTATGAGCTCCAAAAGATGGTGCCCCTATCCTTCATTATTTCCTATTGAAGAAAGGCATTTTAAAAAGGCGAGCTGTCCCTTTAAATGTGATGGCCAGAACTCCCTTGGAATTCAATTATGCTTGTCACACCCTTGTTCCTGGCTCCGCCCCCAAAGTCTCCTGGCTCCACCCTCGAAGTCTCCTGGCTCCGCCCTCAAAGTCCCCAGATATTTCTTGAATTGGACTTGGCAGCCCTACCTAATATGCAAAGGAGTTCCTGCTACAAAAGAGGCCCTGCTCTTGCCACTGATCTAAGGAATGGGAACCGCTGCGCAGGGGCTGGGGGCTTCTCAGCTCTATTTATTAATTTATTCCATAGGCATATATTCTGCCTTTTCCAGTAAACGGGCTCAAGGCAGATCACAACATATAAAAATAACAATAAAAACCTACATATCAAAGTTAAAATACCAAATTAAAATTAACCGTAAAAACAATAAATAAAACGCACCACTATAAGAGCCAGTTTGGTGTAGTGGTGAAGTGTGCAGACTCTTATCTGGGAGAACCGGGTTTGATTCCCCACTCCTCCACTTGCACCTGCTGGAATGGCCTTGGGTCAGCCAGAACTACGGCAGGACTTGTCCTTGAAAGGGCAGCTGCTGTGAGAGCCCTCTCAGCCCCACCCACCTCACAGGGTGTCTGTTATGGGGTGAGAAGATACAGGAGATTGTAAGCCACTCTGAGTCTCTGATTCAGAGAGAAGGGCAGGGTATAAATGTGCAGTCTTCTAATTATGTGCAATCAGCAAATAATCCTTATTTTATCAAAGATTTCAGGTGTTCACGGCTGGTAACATCATTAGGGTTTGTAGAATCTTTCGGGCTCAAGTGCCGTGTTCTACTGGAGAAAGTTTTTCTTCCAGACGTTTCATTCTCAGCTGCGGAGAACATCCTCAGTGGCGTTGCAGCCCGAGCAGGCGCTCAGACCCTCTTGGCTGCTGTGCGTTGAGTGAGGCCAGGGCTGCTGGAGAGTTGCCACACCCCCTCCAGCATAGAAATAGCAGCTCTCCAGCAGCCCTGGCCTCACTCAATGCACAGCAGCCAAGAAGGTCAGAGCGCCTGCTCCGGTTGCAACGCCACTGAGGATGTTCTCCGCAGCCGAGAACGAAACGTCTGGAAAAAAAACTTTCTCCAGTAGAACACGGCACTTGAGCCCGAAAGATTCTACAAACCCTAATCCTTATTTTGTTTCTTGAGTTCTTAAATTCTGGGCTATGGTTTTGTCAGTGCTTTCAGCTCTCCCATTTTTGCTCTTTTGGCTGGTTTGTATCATGTACATGCATGGATGATGTACAGTGATTGTACAGCATTTATAATGGATGCTGTTTATCCATATAAGTTTTATATGGGTTTATTGATGCACGCTTAAATTCTGTCACTCACTACTTGACTCTTTTGTGGTGTCTCCAGTGCCCCCTGGGATGAGGGGTAAGTCTGCCAGATCTAGGGTTGCCAGGTCCAATTCAAGAAATATCTGGGGACTCCGGGAGTGGAGCCAGGAGCAAGGGCGTGACAAGCATAATTGAACTCCAAAGGGAGTGCTGGCCATCACATTTAAAGGGACCGCACACCTTTTAAATGACTTCCCTCTACTGGAAATGATGAAGGAGAGGGACACCTTATTTTGGGGCTCATAGAACTGGACCCTTCAGTCCAATCGCTTTGAAACTTGGAGGGCCTTTGGAAGAGAGGTGTTGGATGCTGTGCTGCAAATTTGGTGGCTCTACCTCAAACCACAACCCCACCCCCCAGAGCCCCAGATGCCCGCAGATCAATTCTCCATTATTTCCTTTGGGAATCGGTCTCCATAGGGAATAATGGAGTGCCCAGCAGACATTTCCCTCCCCCTCTCACTTTCTGATGACCCTGAAGCGGGAGGAGGGGCTCCAAACCAGGGGATCCCCTGCTCCCACCTGGGGATTGGCAACCCTAGCCAGATCCAGGCTAGGAAACTGCTGGAGATTTGGGGATGGGGCCTGGGGAAGACAGGGAATTCTGTGGGGTGCAACACCAGAGAGCCCACCCTCCAAACAGGGTTGCCAAGTCCAATTTAAGAAATATCTGGGGACTTTGGGGGTGGATCCAGGAGACTTTGGGGGTGGAGCCAGGAGACTTTGGGGGTGGAGCCAAGATCAAGGCTGTGACAAGCATGATTGAATTCCAAAGGGAGTTCTGGCCATTACATTTAAAGGGACGGCACACCTTTTCAATGCCTTCCTTCCATAGGAAATAATGAAGGATAGGGGCACCTTCTTTTGGGGCTCATAGAATTGGACCCCCTGGTCCAATCGTTTTGAAACTTGGGGGATATTTTGGGGGGAGGCACTAGATGCTGTACTGAAAATGTGGTGCCTCTACCTCAAAAAACAGCCAGAGCCCCAGATGCCCGCAGATCAATTCTCCATTATTTTCTATAGGAATAAATCTCCATAGGGAATAACAGAGTTCCCAGCAGACATTTCCCTCCCCTCCCCCCGCTTTCTGACTACCCTGAAGCGGGGGGAGGGCCTCCAAACCGGGGGATCCCCTTCCCCCCCTGGGGATTCAAAAATCAAAGGTACATAACCCACCGTGAAAACCAGCTTCTATTATTAAATTATACAAGGTCAACAAAAATAAACACACTCATATACAAATTCCACCGTCATAAATTACAAAACAACCATAACTTTTAGTCCTTGATAGAAAAGGAAGCCTTAGCACCAAGAGTCCTCCTTTTCATCCTACGGTAAAACTTCCCATCTCATTCCATGAAATCCTGGCGTAGTACTCCAGATGTTTAATGTCTGTCCACAGATGCAGCCAATAATCCAAATTTCCAAGGACATTGTCGTACTGAACCCTTGTTTCGTGTGAGCTTCTTCAAGCTGCAAAGAGCTTCTTCAAGCTGCGATAATCCTCTTAGCAATTTCTCTTAAATGTTAGGCCAAACAGCCAGCGTATTTGAAGGAACATCTACAAGGGGGTTGGCAACCCTACCTCCAAAGCATCCAATTTTCACCGGGGGAACTGATCTCTGTAGTCTGGAAATGAGCTATAATATATATCCCCAGGTCCCTGCTCCATTTTCCTTTCCCCGCTCTCTGCTTTCATCAAAAGAATATCCTACTTCCACTGCAGTCTTTTGTTTGCCATCTACTGTATGGTTTTAAGACCTTCTGAGAACTCTGTTTGCTATAGGGGTTGTTTTGTAGCAAAATAGGTGGCGGAGCTCACTACCATAACTCGTTAGCATACGGTGCCCCTCCAGCCAAAAACAACCCAATGCAAGAAAGGAGAGCCCCGGGTAAACGAGCCTGCTTGGGCTGGCTAGGGATCCAGCCAGCCCAAGCAGGCCTCACTCGCCTGGGGCTCTCCTGGGTCGCCTCCCCAGTCAAAATGCCAGCAAGCCACTTGCTGCCCGAAATGACATAAGAAGTGGAGAAAGGGTGGCGTGGGCTTCTCCAGGGGTTAATGAGGGCTGCTGGGGGTGTGGCAAAGCCCCTGGTGGCTGGCTGGCTGCCCGCTCTCCTAATCCAGGGATTGTTATGCAGCTGCACCTATTATTCAATGGACAAAGTAGGTGGGAAGGAGGAAGGGGCTCATGTGAGCTCCTGCTGACTCTGAGGGCTGTGTGTAACTGAATTGTGAGACTGACTTCAGCGAATTTAGTCATTCATGTTGTTTCCTTTAAAATGGGTTTAAAACAAATCATGAAAGATATATTTAGTAACAGTACTAACCCTTGCGACAAAAGGAACTTACATGGCCTTAGACAGTAAACCCCTGACTATTCTTCCCAACCCTCCCGCCCTGGCAGGGGACCCCAGGATTTCCAGACTTTTCCCCTGCTCCCCAAAAAAAACGGAAGCGGGGGGAGGGGGGAAACGGTGCCAAGGAGCGTGGCCTGGTGAGTGGCAGGGGCGGCGGGACCGCGGTGATTGTCCCAGGCTGGCCGCCCTCTGGCCGCTTTTGGCCTTGCTTCTCCCCCTTCAGCGGCTCCCGTGGGGAGGAGGGGGTGTCTGGGCCGGGCTGGGCTCCGAGCCCCCTTCGGCCGCGGCTAACCGGGCTGCCCCCTTTCTGAAGTTGCTGTGCTACTTTCTGAAGACAGCTGCTATGCTGGCTGGCTGGGCTGGGCGGGTGGCCAATGACTGGCAGCAGCAGCCGGCCCGGGGCTGGGGTGGGGTGGGGACCCGGGCAGTGTGCGTCGTGGCGCCGCCAGAATGAACATGGCCCGGTGAGTGGCAGGGGCGGCGGGGCGCTGTGGGGCGGCAGGCTGGCTGGCGGGGCTGGCCGCTTTTGGCCTTGCTTCCCCCCCTCCAGTGGCTCCTGCGGGGAGGAGGGGGCGTCTCGACTGGGCTGGGCTCTGAGCCCCCTTCGGCCGCACCCCAAAAGAAGGTGCCCCTAGCCTTCATTATTTCCTATGGAAAGAAGGAATTGAAAAGGTGTGCCGTCCCTTTAAATGTGATGGCCAGAACTCCCTTCGGAGTTCAGTTATGCCTGTCACACCCTTGCTCCTGGCTCTGCCCCTAATGTCTCCTGGCTCCACCCCCAAAGTCTCCTGGCTGCACCCCCAAAGTCCCCAGATATTTCTTGAATTGGTCTTGGCAACCTTACTGACTATCAAGGTTAGAAGGTAACATCTGGAGAAGGTCTGCCCGCTCTCCTAATCCAGGGATTGTTATGCTGCTGCACAATGGACAAGGCAGGTAGGTGGGAAGGAAGAGGGGGAACTCTCGGAAAGGTTCAGGAGCGATGCTCCTGTGAGCTCCTGCTGAATCTGAGGCCTGGTATCAACCCATTGGTCCACTCAGGTCAGTATTGTCTGCTCAGACTGGCAGCGGCTCTCCAGGTCTCCCCCCTCCCCCTCAGCCAAAGGTGACCCAATGCAAGAAAGGAGAGCCCCGGGTGAGCGAGGCCTGCCTGGCTAGAGATCCAGTCAGCCCAAGCAGGCCTCACTCACCTGGGGCTCTCCTTGGCCACTCACCCCCCAGTTAAAATACCAGCAAGCCACCCACAACCCAAAATCACATAAGAAGTGGAGAAAGGGTGGTGTGGGCTTCTCCAGGGGTTAATGAGAGCTGCTGGGGGCGGGGCAAAGCCCCTCGTGGCTGGCTGGCTGCCCACTCTCCTAATCCATGGATTGTTATGCAGCTGCACCTACTATTCAATGGACAAGGTAGGTGTGGAGGAAGAGGGGGTACCCACAGAAAGGTTCAGGAGCTGCGCCCCTGTAAGCTCCCACTGAATTCAAGACCTGATCCTAGGAGATCCCCAGGTTCCCTGTTCCATTTTCCTTTCCCTGCTGTCTGCTTTCATCAAAGGAATATCCTACTTCCACTGCAATTTTCTGTTTGTCATCTACTGTATGGTTTTAAGACCTTCTGAGAGCTTTTTTTTTGTAAACAGCAAAAGATATATCAATCCTCGCCAATAAAGGTATACAGCACCGAGCACCACAGTCACCGCTAACTAAGCTTTCTGTCTCGGCAGTCTCTCACAAACTATGACCCGCTGAAAGAAAGATCGATAAAACATTTGGCCGGGAAATTTTTATCGAGGAGTCTTTCGAAACCCGGGCTTTAGTATCTCATCATGCAAAGAGACGGGCAAGTTGTCCCATAAAGCTTTCGACCGGGGGAGGAAAGCGAGCCATTCTGGACTTCGTAGGCAGAGGCGTAAAAATACAAGGAGTTACTGCCGCGCCATTAACGGTTTACGATACAATTTTGCGATCCTAACCAGTAGGTACTGAGGAATGCAAATGTATCCTTTTGGAGACCTTTTATTTAATTTCAGCATTGGAGGGTTGGGGCTGAACGGCAAAATGTAGACTGTAAAAGGGAGCTGGAATGCATCGGAGCAAAACCTGCTCAAGGAAAGGTACGCAGACTCTTATCTGGGAGAACATAAGAGAAGCCATGTTGGATCAGGTCAATGGCCCATCCAGTCCAACACTCTGTATCACACAGTGGCCAAATTTATATATATATATATATATATATATATATATATATATATATATATATATATATATATATATATATATATATATATATATATATATATATATATATATATATATATATATATACACACACACACACACACTGTGGCTAATAGCCACTGATGGACCTCTGCTCCATATTTTTATCTAACCCCCTCTTGAAGCTGGCTATGCTTGTATCCGCCACCACCTCCTGTGGCAGTGAATTCCACACGTTAATCACCCTTTGGGTGAAGAAGCACCATTAATTTATATTGCACCATTGCAACTGTAGCACCATTAAATTATATTGGCTTTAAATTATTTATTTAACTTAAAGTCACAAATTTGTATTTTAACTGTATTTTATTGTTATATCATGGTATATGTACCATGTCTTGTAAGCCGCCCTGAGGCTGCCTAGGCAGGGAGGGCGGGATATAAATAAAAAAAATATTATTATTATTGTTATTATTAGAAGTACCTCCTTTTATCCGTTCTAACCCAAGTGCTCAGCAATTTCATTGAATGCCCACAAGTTCTTGTATTGTGAGAAAGGTTTGATTCCCCACTGCTCCACTTGCAGCTGCTGGAATGGCCTTGGGTCAGCTATAGCTCAAGTAAGAGTTGTCCTTGAAAGGGCAGCTGCTGTAAGAGCTCTCTCAGCCCCACCTACCTCACAGGGTGTCTGTTGTGGGGGAGGAAGATAAAGGAGATTGTGAGCCGCTCTGAGACTCTGAGATTCAGAGTATACGGCGGGATATAAATCTAATTTCTTCTTCTTCTTCTTCACAGAGGAGATGCTGACAGATCTTCTGTAGATCTCCAGTGCATTTTGCTGTTGTAAATAGCAGCCGCAGGGGCCTGATTTGGACCGCAAACATAACGGAGAGACCAGGATTACTAATTGTACTATTTTACGTTGAAAGCCAGTTTGGTGTCGTGGTTAAAAGCATCAGACTCTAATCTGTATAGCAGGGTTTGATTCCCCACTCCTCCACATGCAGCTGACTGAGTGGCCTTGGGCCAATCACGGCTCTCTCAGAGCTCTCTCAGCTCCACCTACCTCACAGGGTGTCTGTTGTGCGGAGAGGAAGGGAAGATGATTTTAAGCCACTCAGACTCCCAAGTGAAGGGTGGGATATAAATTCAATCTCCTTCTCCTCCTTCTTCTTCTACCTACCACCACCAGCATCAGAGGTTGTATGTGAACAGCAGAGAAAGGAATCTTAGGGCTGGGTTGTGCCAGGATATAGAATGCCGTGCTTCTTTTAGTAACAACAGGGACTCTCTGATGACTGCTGCGACTATTGGTGGCTCCCAACCCAATTACAGCCATTCTTTTATATGTTTTTTTGGCCATCAAATCACAGCTGACTTATAGCAACTGTGGAGGGTTTTCAAGACAGGCCCTGGCCTGGAAGCTAATCAGGATGGACTCTGTTGTTCCCCTGTCCTTTCATTCCACATCAGTGCTGTAGGACCCGCTGAACCTGGACAATAGGCCACGACGATATGAACATAAGAAGCTGCCTTCATATGAAGCTGCCTTCATAGGAGAGCCAGTTTGGTGTAGTGGTTAAGTGTGCGGACTCTTATCTGGGAGAACCAGGTTTGATTTCCCACTCCTCCACTTGCACCTGCTAGCATGGCCTTGGGTCAGCCATAGCTCTGGCAGAGGTTGTCCTTGAAAGGTCAGCTGCTGTGAGAGCCCTCTCCAGCCCCACTCACCTCACAGGGTGTCTGTTGTGGGGGAGGAAGGTAAAGGAGATTGTGAGCCGCTCGGAGACTCTTTGGAGTGGAGGGCGGGATATAAATCCAATATCTTCTTCTTCTTCTTCTTCTTCTTCTTCTTCTTCTTCTTCTTCTTCTTCTTCTTCTTCTTCTTCTTCTTCTTCTTCTTCTTCTTCTTCTTCTTCCTTCTACTAAATCAGACCCTGACAGTCAGTCTTGTCTACTCAGACTGGCAGCGGCTCTCCAGGGTCTCAAGCAGAGGTTTTTCACGCCTACTTGCCTCGACCCTTCTTAGTTGGAGATGCCGCGGATTGAGCCTGGGACCTTCTGCATGCCAAGCAGAGGCTCTGCCATTGAGCCAGGGTCTCATGTTAAGGTCTTTCCCATCACCTACTGCCTGGTCCTTTTAACAGGAGATACCGGGGATTGAACCTGGGACCTTCTGCATGCCAAGAGAAGCCATGTTGGATCAGGCCAATGGCCCATCCAGTCCAACACTCTGTGTCACACAGTGGCCAAAAATCATAAATAGGTACACACATGGCCCAGTCTGACATGACCCGCCCAACATGGCCTGGCCCAACAAGGTCTCATTTATGTCAGATCCGGCCCTCATAACAAATGAGTTGGACACCCCTGTTTTGTGTGCAGTATTTGACCGATATGAGTAAAAACTCCAGGGGGTGAGTGAACATCGCACAACAAAGGATCATTATACTGCTGATAGCGTAAGCTGATAAAGAATGCTTTGGGGTGACGTTTTCTCAATGGCAAAATGCAACAACAAAGGAATCGTGTATGGGTTGTGAGGTTTTTCGGCAACGTTTTCGTCCACCGGCTTTTGCTAAGACAGTGAGGGAGTGAGAGATGTAAGTACACTGGAGACGATAGCAAGTGGGCTCGATGACTAGGGCAACTGCGATTTGAAAATGCTTTATGCTGTCTTTCAAATTTGGGAACGGCGTTCAGCTCAGTAGTTTTGGAGGCACCTTTAGGGGAAAGCCTCAGCCTTTGTGTCCTATTTGTCGGCTCTCCAAAACAATTGATTGGCCGCTGTGTGAAAGTGAGCCCCGTGGCGCAGAGTGTTAAAGCTGCAGTACTGCAGTCTTAAGCTCTGCTCATGACCTGAGTTCGATCCCGGCAGAAGCTGGGTTTTCAGGTAGCCGGCTCGAGGTTGACTCCGCCTTCCATCCTTCCGAGGTCGGAGTCCCCAGCTTGCTGGGGGGAAGCGTAGATGACCGGGGAAGGCAATGGCGAACCACCCCGTAAAAAGTCTGCCGTGAGAACGTTGTGAAAGCAACGTCACCCCAGAGTCGGAAATGACTGGTGCTTGCACAGGGGACCGTTCCTTTCCTGTGTGAAAGAAGATGCTGAACGAGACGGGACCGCTGGCCTGATACAGTGGGGCTCTTCTGCTGTTCCTTGTTTTTAGTGTTTCTCTTTAAAATGAGCACGTCCTCGAACGTTCTGTTTGTGCCAATTCCAAATGAAAGTGGTCGGGAGGCCCATTAATCCATAGGGTGGTCTTAAGTCAAAAGCAACGGGGCGGTGCTTAACCCTTTCACACACACAATCCATAAGCAACTGAAATTGAGGACTTTTCCCCCACAATAGGGTTGCCAATCCCCAGGTGGGAGTAGGGGATCCCCTGGTTTGGGGGCCCCCTCCCCGCTTCAGGGTCATCAGAAAGTGGGGCGGGGGAAGGAAATGTCTGCTGGGCACTCCATTATTCCCAGATTCCCACAGCGTATAATAGAGAATTGATCCGTAGTTATATGGGGTTCTGGGGGGCTATTTTTTGGGGCAGAAGCACCAAATGTGCAGCATAATATCCAGTGCCTCTCCTCAGAATACCCATCAAGTTTCAAAAAGATTGGACCAGGGGGTCCAATTCTATGAGCCCCCAAAGAAGGTGCCCCTATCCTTCATTGTTTCCAGTGAAGGGAAGGCATTTAAAAGCTGTGCGGTCCCTTTAAATGTGATGGCCAGAACTCCCTTTGGGGTTCAACGATGCTTGTCACAACTTTGCTCCTGGCTCCACCCCCAATGTCTCCTGGCTCCACCCTCAATGACTCCTGGCTCCACCCCCAATGTCTCCTGGCTCCACCCCCAATGTCTCCTGGCTCCACCCCAATGTCTCCTGGCTCCACCCTCAATGTCTCCTGGATCCACCCCCAATGTCTCCTGGCTCCACCACCCCCAATGTCTCCTGGCTCCATCTCCAATGTCTCCTGGCTCCACCCTCAATGTCTCCTGGCTCCACCCCCAATGTCTCCTGGCTCCACCCCCAATGTCTCCTGGATCCACCCCCAATGTCTCCTGGATGCACCCTCAACGTCCCCAGATATTTCTTGAATTGGACCTGGCAACCCTAATGGTATGATGGTGGGAGGCCCGGCACCATGTGTTGGGGGCTGGGTTCTATGGGGCTAAGCTTAGGAACAGCATTTGCAAGAGACCCAAATCGCAAAAGAGCCCCGTGGCGCAGAGTGGTAAAGCTGCAGTACTGCAGTCGGAGCCCTCTGCTCACGACCTGAGTTCGATCCCAGCGGAAGCTGGTTCAGGTAGCCGGCTCCAGGTTGACTCAGCCTTCCATGAGTCCCCAGCTTGCTGGGGGGAAAGCGTAGATGACTGGGGAAGGCAATGGCAAACCACCCCGTCAAAAGTCTGCCGTGAAAACGTTGTGAAAGCAACATCGCCCCAGAGTCAAAAACGACTGGTGCTTGCACAGGGGACTACCGCTATCTTTTTTACCTTTACAAATTGCAAACGGAATTTCTTTGACTCAAAACTCTTCCCTACACATAACAATGCAACAGAGATACAGTATATATAGCTTAACGCTTGCAGCGGCTGGCCATTGCCTCAAAGTACATCGAAGCAACCCACCCTTCCTTGTGAAATTTTTCAATGAGTCCCACTTCTCCAGTCCACCAAAAGGATGAATGCTTCCAATGCACTCTTGAGAAGAAAGAAAAAAAAAGAATTCAGTTCCAACAAAGCAGACAATGAAGGAACCTGGCTGTAGTCTATGTCTTGAAAGACATAACCCTGAAATAACCGTATAATTGCAACAATAACACCAGTAACGCTCAGTTGTAATTGCCCCCTTTACTCATTAACTTTTCACATACGTAATTATCCAATTAGTTTGCGCAAGGTGAGAAGCATTCAGAAACTCTTCACTAGTGCCTCAACAGAACAGACTCTCTCCTGCTGCTGATTTCCATCCATCCCTGCTTGGAGAAACTAGCCCGCTCCTTGCACCTGAATGTCAGAGGTCCTCCCCAGTAGCACGGGAGAGGCATGCTGGGACAGGGCCAAGCTACAGTAGAGTTGCTAGATCCCTCCCCCACTGCCAGGTCACACTACCCTATCATAAGAACACAAGAGAAGCCATGTTAGATTGGGCCAATGGCCCATCCAGTCCAACACTCTGTGTCACACAGTGTCCAAAAAACCCAGGTGCCGTCAGGAGGTCCATCAGTGGAGCCAAGACACTAGAAGCCCTCCCACTGTACCCCCCCCCCCCAAGCACCAAGAATACAAAGCTTCACTGCCCCAGACATAAGAACACAAGAGAAGCCATGTTGGATCAGGCCAATGGCCCATCCAGTCGAACACTCTGTGTCACACAGTGGCCAAAAAACCCAGGTGCCATCAGGAGGTCCATCAGTGGGGCCAGGACACCAGAAGCCCTCCCACTGTGCCCTCCCAAGCACCAAGAATACAGAGCTTCACTGCCCCAGACAAAAAAACATAAAAGAAGCCATGTTGGATCAGGCCAATGGCCTATCCAGTCCAGCACTCTGTGTCATTCAGTGGCAAAAAAACCTCAGGTGCGGTCAGGTCCATCAGTGGGGCCAGAACACTAGAAGCCCTCCCACTGTGCCCCCCCCAAGCACCGAGAATACAGAGCATCACTGCCCCAGACATAAGAACATAATAGAAGCCCTGTTGGATCAGGCCAGTGGCCCATCCAGTCCAACACTCTGTGTCACACAGTGGCCAAAAAACCCCAGGTACCATCAGGAGGTCCATCAGTGGGGCCAGGACACTAGAAGCCTCCCACTGTTTCCCCCACAACCACCAAGAATACAGAGCATCACTTGCCCCAGACAGAGAGTTCCAACAACACACCATGGCTAAAAGCCACTGATTGGCCTCTGCTCCATATATTGATCCAATCCCCTCTTGAAGCTGTCTATGCTTGCAGCCGCCGCCACCTCCTGTGGCAGCGAATTCCACGTGTTCATCACCCTTTGGATGAAGAAGGACCTCCTTTTATCCGTTCTAACCCGACGGCTCAGCAATTTCATCGAGTGCCCACGAGTCCTCGTAATGTGAGAAAGAGAGAAAAGGACTTCTTTCTCTACCTTCTCTATCAGTTGGCTAGCAGGGGGGACGTACCCCCCCAAAGAGGGAGATCGAACTGATGAACATTTTGGGGCCCACAGGGGGCATCCCAAATCGAGCTGGCTCAGAATGAACCGTCCTGAACCATCCACGCGCTCCCCCACAAGCCGTTCCCATCTTGTCTGCAGGGCGACTCGGCGAGATCAGACAGCTGTTGTATGCTATCCCTGTAGCTTGGTTTCGGTTTCTTCCCCCCCCATCCCCCCAATTCATTTATTGGTTATGTGCATGTGCGCTGACATGCTCATGTGCCTATGTGCTTGAAATCAATATATATACCGGTATATTTAACGAAAAAGCCAGAAGTGGTTTGGGGTGGCTTGGTGGGTTCACATTTTCCTCACTTGCGCACTTCCGCATCCAGACGCTAGTGAGGTGACTGGCGTGTTGCTCAGAAATTCACTCCAACTTCAAAAGTGGTAGCTTTTCGAGCTGCTCTGAGGATGCCGGGGTGAGTACAGGATGGGGGCGGGTGGCGGATGTGCCCATTTGGATGAGTTTTTCAAGTCAGTTTTTGAGGCGTCTCTGAGTCGCCCCAAACTGCCTGTCTGTTAGCAGCCGCAGGGACGTGCCTACATCACTGCCCACATGGTTTGGAAGTAACATGACCTCAGGGACGTTGGGGTGACGCTCTGGTATTCGGGCACAAACTCTACGGTAGACGCTAAAGCTACCATAAAGTTTTTGCCCAGTTGTCAAAGCATCCCCAACGTGATGTCACTTCCAGGTCAATGACGTGGGCAGGTCTCTGCTTGTCAGCTGGACTTCCCTCTTGCTCCTGGTAAGTCCCCCTCCCCATTTACCCCCCAGTGGCCAGGAGGGACCTGACAATCCTAAACTAGAGAGGGAACTTCCACGACATGGCTGAAGATCTCCTGGGATTATAACTGATCTCCAAGTGATAGAGATCAGTTCACCTGGAGCAAACGGCTGCTTTGGAAAGTAGTCTCTATAGCAGCATTATGCCTCACTAAAGCTCCTCCCCTCCCCAAAGCCTGCCCTCCTCACGCCCCACCCTCAAAACCTTCAGGTATTTCCCAACCAGAGCTGGCAACTGTACGCCTTCTACTGAATCAGACCATCAGTCCGTTGAGGTCAGCATCTCCAGGATATCTCTCCAGGATATCAAGTAGAGGTCTTTCGTATCACCTACAGCTTGGTTTTTTAAACTAGAGATGACAGGGATTGAACCTGGGACCTTCTGCATGCCAAGCAGAGGTTCTTCCACAGAAGAAGGAGAAGAAGAAGGAGAAGAAGAAGAAAGGAGTGACAAGTGGTGTTCCTCAAGGATCTGTCCTGGGACCTCTTTGTTCAACATCTTTATAAATGATTTGGATGAAGGAATAGAGGGAATGCTTATTAAATTCGCCGCTGATACTAAATTGGGAGGGGTTGCAAATACAATAGAAGACAGAAACAGGATACAGGATGACCTTGACAGACTGGAAAACTGGACAAAACCCAACAAAATGAATTTTAACAGGGATAAATGTAAAGTTCTGCATTTAGGCAGGAAAAATCCAATTTATGGTTATAGGGTGGGGGGAGACTTGTCTTAGCAGTAGTATGTGCGAAAAGGATCTAGGGGTCTTAGTGGATCGTACGCTGAACATGAGTCAACAGTGTGATGCGGTGGCTAAAAAGGCAAATGCAATTCTGGGCTGTATCAACAGAAGTATAGTGAAGTGAAGTGAAGTGATGATGGTATCGCTTTACTCTGCTCTGGTAAGACCTCACCTGGAGTAATGTGTTCAGTTTTGGGCACCACATTTTAAGAAGGATATAGAGAAGCTGAAACAGGTCCAGAGAAGGGTGACAAAGATGGTGAGGGGTCTGAAGACCAAGACCTATGAAGAAAGGTTGAAGGAGCTGGGGATGTTTAATCAGGAGAAGATATGGCTGAGAGGTGATATGATTACCATCTTCAAGTACTTGAAGGGCTGTCATCTAGAGGATGGTGCGGAATTGTTTTCTGTGGCCTCAGAAGGTAGGACCAGAACCAACGGGTTAAAATTAAATCAAAAGAGTTTCCAGTTCAACATTAGGAAGAACTTCCTGATCGCTAGAGCGGTTCCTCAGTGGAACAGGCTTCCTCGGGAGGTGGTGGGCACTTCTTCCTTGGAGAGTTTTTAAGTAGAAGCTAGATGGCCATCTAACAGCAATGAAGATCCTGTGAATTTGGGGTAGGTATTTGTGAGTTTCCAGCATTGTGCAGGGGGGTTGGACTGGATGACCCTGGAAGTCCCTTCCAACTCTATAATTATGAGTCCAAGAAAAAGAAGAAGAAGAAGACTTTAAAATTTTGTTGGTCTCAAAGGTGCCAAGACTTGACTCAAACGTTGTCCTCCTGCTTCAGACCAACATGGCTACCCCCCCCCCCCGGAATCTGTCTTCTCAGGGAGTTTTATGCATGCTTGGGGGAATCAGTCCAGTGGACTCTAGACCTTTACCCAGCTGGTTATGAGTGGCAGTGCTACAGATCACCCAGGAAGCTCCCCGTCTTGGCATACATGCATTCCCTTTGCCTTCTGCCACAGCAAACTCCGATGGGCCTGTAAACTTCAGATTGAATCTGTGATGTTCCATTGTGGGAAAGGTAGGGTTGCCAATCCCCAGGTGGGGGCAGGGGATCCTCTGGTTTGGAGGCCCTCCCCCCACTTCAGGGTCATCAGAAAGCGGGGGGAGGGGAGGTAAATGTCTGCTGGGAACTCTATTATTCCCTATGGAGACTTATTCCCATAGGAAATAATGGAGAATTGATCTATGGGTATCTGGGGCTCTGGCAGGGCTGTTTTCTTAGGTAGAGGCACTATATTTGCCACATAGCATCCAGTGCCTCTCTCCAAAATACCCCCCAAGTTTCAAAAAGATTGGACCAGGGGGTCGAATTCTATAAGCCCCCCAAAAGGTGCCCCTATCCATTATTTCCTATGGAAGGAAGGCATTGAAAAGGTGTGCCGTCCCTTTCAATGTGATGGCCAGAACTCCCTTTAGAGTTCAGTTATGATTGTCACACCCTTGCTCCTGGCTCCGCCCCAATGTCTCCTGGCTCCGCCCCAATGTCTCCTGGCTCCACCCACAAAGTCTCTTGGCTCCACCTCCAAAGTCCCGAGATATTTGTTGAATTGGACTTGGCAACCAGAGGGAAAGCTGTTTGGCTCTAGCTTTGCAATTTCACAACCAAGGATCGCCCCCCTTCTTTCAGAGGAAACAGTGAGCATGTGCTTGTGTGAGTGCTGAGCACTTCTGACCTTTGGCGACCCTATGAACAAGTGACCTCCAGAATGTCCTTTCATTAACAGCCTTCCTCAGGTTTGATTCCCCACTCCTCCACTTGCAGATGCTGGAATGGCCTTGGGTCAGCCAGAGCTCTCTTATCTGGGAGAACCCGATTTGATTCCCCACTCCTCCGCTTGCAGCTGCTGGAATGGCCTTGGGTCAGCCATAGCTCTCTTATCTGGGAGAACCGGGTTTGATTCCCCACTCCTCCACTTGCAGATGCTGGAATGGCCTTGGGTCAGCCATAGCTCTCTTATCTGGGAGAACCCGGTTTGATTCCCCCCTCCTCCACTTGCAGATGCTGGAATGGCCTTGGGTCAGCCAGAGCTCTCTTATCTGGGAGAACCCGATTTGATTCCCCACTCCTCCGCTTGCAGCTGCTGGAATGGCCTTCAGTCAGCCAGAGCTCTCTTATCTGGGAGAACCGGGTTTGATTCCCCACTCCTCCACTTGCAGATGCTGGAATGGCCTTGGGTCAGCCATAGCTCTCTTATCTGGGAGAACTGGGTTTGATTCCCCACTCCTCCACTTGCACCTGCTGGAATGGCCTTGGGTCAGCCAGAGCTCTCTTATCTGGGAGAACCGGGTTTGATTCCCCACTCCTCCACTTGCAGCTGCTGGAATGGCCTTCGGTCAGCCATAACTCTGGCAGAGCTGTCTTTGTGAGAGCCAGTGCGGTGCAGTGGTTAAGTCTGCGGACTCTTATCTGGGAGAACCGGGTTGGATTCCCCACTCTTTCACTTGCAACTGCTGGAATAGCCTTGGGTCAGCCATAGCTCTTGCCAAACTGTCCTTGAAAGGGCAGCTTCTGTAAGAACTCTCTCAGCCCCACCTACCTCACAGGGTTTTTGTTGGGGGGGGGGGAAGGGAAGGTAAAGAAGTTTGTGACCACTTTGAGACTCTGAGATTCAGAGTATAGGGTGGGATATAAATCCAATATCATCATCATCTTCTTCTAAATACTTTGCATAAATTAAGTTGATCTTGGTTGCCAGCGACGCACCCTTAGACATAAGGGGTGTTTTTTTTAGCTGCTTCAAGAAAACATCACATCCTCCGAAATGCCACCGTTGGCTGCAGAAAATCATCTCCCTCAGAAAGCTGGCGTGGCCCTATATCTTCCATTGTGTGGGGGAAGGCTTTACAGTCCCTTAACCTCTAAGGTTTAGGCTGGTAATAAAGAGAAATGCTTTTCTGGTTTTTACATCCCCGCAACAAGCCTTTCAGGCAGCTTATTACAACTCCCATGTTTCCAGACAGGAACCCAAGTGTGAGAAATGGCATCGCCAACATCTCCTAAGAGACACGTGGCAGCCTTGGGATGAGAACGGATGGCTTTGGGACCTTCACACCAGAACCTTTGTTGAACGCAAAGGCTGGTTCCAGACTGGCAGTTTAGGACAATGCAGGGGCAGCTAGGAAACGGATCAGAAAAAGCGTCCTTGGTGGCTGCCCATCTAAGGACTAACCAGAGCCGACCTTTCTTGGCTTCTGAGATCTGATGAAATCCCCAGGTCGCGGCTTACCATCTCTAGTTAGGGTTGCCAATCCCCAGGTGGGGGCAGGGGATCCCCCTGTTTGGAGGCCCTCCCCCCACTTCAGGGTCATCAGAAAGCGAGGGGAGGGGAGGGAAATATCTGCTGGGAACTTTATTATTCCCTATGGAGATGTATCCCCATAGGAAATAATGGAGAATGGATCTGCAGGTATCTGGGGTTCTGGGGAGGGGCTGTTCTTTGATGTAGAGCCCCCAAATTTGCAGCGTAGCATCTGGTGCCTCTCCCCAAAATACCCTCCAAGTTTCAAAAAGATTGGACCAGGGGGTCCAATTCTATGTGCCCCAAAAGAAGGTACCCCTATCCTTCATTATTTCCTATGGAAGGAAGGCATTTAAAAGGTGTTCAGTCCCTTGAAATGTGATGGCCAGAACTCCCTTTGGAGTTCAATGATGCTTGTCACAGCCTTGATCTTGGCTCCACCCCCAATGCCTCCTGGCTCCACCCCAAAGTCTCCTGGCTCCACCCCCAAAGTTCCCAGATATTTCTTGATTACTATTATTATTATTTTATAGCACCTTATCTGTTGTGGTTTTAATTAATCTATTTATTTAATGTATTTTATTGTATAATATATTTACTGTATGTCATAGCACTTTCCATGTTTGTGAGCCGCTCTGAGCCTGCCTTGGCGGGGAGGGTGGGATATAAATAAAAATTATTATTATTATTGATTTGGACTTGGCAACCCTATCTCTAGTTACCTTCTTGGTCAGGGTTTACCAACTCCAGAGGTGTCGAACTCCTTTGTTGTGAGGGCCAGATCTGACATAAATGAGACCTTGTCGGGCTCGGCCAGCGTGTCATCAAATACAATGCCAGGTAGCAGAGATATAAACTTTATAAAAGACACAGACAGACTCAATTAAAGATTTTGTTTTATGAAAAAGTTCAAATAAAACACAATTAAAACATTAGCGCTCACTAGTCTTAAAAGTGCTTTCTTTTTATCTCCAGGGAATTGGACAAAGGAAGCTCTGGCTCTTTCCTTCCTTCCCCAGGGGGCCAGAAGGGGGAGGAGCCTCTGCCAATAGAAGGAAGAGAGGCTTGGCTCAGTAGCTCTGCTGCGCGATTGAGAGAGCCTGGCAAAGCAAGTTGTCCCTCCCCTCTTCGTCCCCAAGGGACGAACCTCAGCCAATGGGACCCAAAAGTTATCTACAGCTCTAACAGGTGGTGATCTCAACAATTCAGCTCCCTGTTTCTGTAGCTCCAGGATAAAAGCTTATCAAATGTGAGAGCCAATTTGGTGTAGTGGCTAAGTGCAAGGACTCTTATCTGGGAGACCTGGGTTTGATTCTCCACTCCTCCACTTGCAGCTGCTGGAATGGCCTTGGGTCAGCCATAGCTCTCGTAGAAGAAGAATTGCAGATTTATACCCCACCCTTCTCTCTGAATCAGAGACTCAGAGAGGCTTACAATCTCCTATATCTTCTCCCCCCCCACAACAGACACCCTGTGAGGTGGGTGGGGCTGAGAGGGCTCTCACAGCAGCTGCCCTTTCAAGGAGAACCTCTGCCAAAGCTATGGCTGACCCAAGGCCATTCCAGCAGCTGCAAGTGGAGGAGTGGGGAATCAAACCTCCCAGATAAGAGTCTGCACACTTAACCACTACATCAAACTGGCTCTCGTAGAGTTGTCTTTGAACGGACAGCTTCTGTGGGAGCTCTCTCAGCCCCACCTACCTCACAGGGTGCCTGTTGTGGGAAGGGGGGGGAAAGGGAAAGGAGATTGTGAGCCGCCCTGAGCCTGCTTCGGCGGGGAGGGCGGGATATATAAATAAAATATTATTATTATGCTCTGAGACTCTGAGATTTGGAGTGAAGGGCGGGGTATAAATCCAATTTCTTCTTCTTCTGCTTCCTGGCAGGCTTCTTTCTACTGAATGGGTCACAGAATGTGTAGATGTATTTTACAACAAGCAAACATGCTCATACCAGCACACTTCTCATACACCTCAGCTGCAAGCATCCAGGGTGGGTTGTCTTCAGATTTTTATAAACCTCCAAGGTGAGATTACACCAGTTTGGTACGTATGCTGGCTCCACTTCACTGAAGTCTGCAGTCCGGGCTGGCCAACCCTAGGTGGGGCGGGGAATCCTCCCCCCCAGGTTCCCGTTTCCTGTCACCACTGCTGGTGGCATCATGAGAAACGTTAAGAAAAAATGCAGCCTTGTGGACTTGATGCAAAAAAAATATGACAATGGGTAGCTCTAGGAATTACCAGAAACTCTATTACCATAGGATTTCTGGTGTTTCCTAGAGCTACCTTCTGAAGTCCCTCTAGGAAGCACCAGAAGTGTTATGGTTTTACCACAAAGTTTTCAGTTATTCCTAGAGATAATTTCCAAGGTCGCTCTAGGAATCGCTGGGAATTCTATAGCTTTACCACAGAGCTTCCAGTAATTCCTAGAGCTAACGTCTGAGGTAGCTCTATGAATTGCAGGGAATTCTATAATTTTACCACATAGTTTCTAGTGATTTCTAGAACTGCCCTTATCACTTCCTGTATTGATTTCTGTTAGGTACAGGAGGCTGTATTTTTAAAAAATTTCTACAGTGTTGCTGGGCCCGCTCCTTAACCCTCTTGCCAGTCGCCAGGCAAAGAGTTACCTAACATTGGTAAGAATGTGACTCCTTTGTTTACAGTCCCTTTTGCAAGGGGAAGGAGAGATAACAGTTTGGGGTGTTTTGAAACACTGTGAAGAAGAGCAGCTAGTTATTCCTTTGACACTCTGCAATCATAGACTCATTTTAGTCGGGGAAACGCTTCTGGGGATGATCCGTGTGGCGTCTTTATTTCCTGCTCCTCTGTTCTGCTGCCTTCGAATTACCAGTGCAATTTGTAAGTGCGAGATCAGGGTGTATAACAGTTTTCGGTACTAATCCTCCTCCGTAATCACAGTTGTGAAACGCTGTCAGTGTGAGAAGCCAACTGGGGGGAATCTAGGAACGAGGGCTGCCGAGTCCGACTCAAGACGTATCTAGGGACTTTGGGGGTGGAGCCAAGAGACTTTGGGGGTGGAGCCAAGAGCAAGGTTGTGACAAACGTGATGGAACTCCAAAGGGAGTTCTGGCCATCACATTTCAAGGAACTGCACACCTTTAAATGCGTTTCCTCCATTTGGAATAATGAAAGATAGGGGCACCTTATTGGGGGGCTCATAGAATTGGATACCCTGGTCCAATATTTTTGAAACTTGGGGGGTCCTTTAAGGAGAGGCGCCAGATGCTATGCTGAAATTTTGGTGCCTCTACGTCAAAAAACAGCCCCCTTAGATCCCCAGATACTTATGGATCAATTTTCTATTATACCCTATATGGGAATCGGTCTCCATAGGAAATAATGGAGTGCCCAGCAGACATTTCCCTCCCCTCGCCTGCTTTCTGATGGCCGTGAAGCGGTGGAGGGTTGGGGAAAGGCCTCCAAACCGGGGGATCTCCTGCCCCCAACTGGGCATTGGGCAAACCGGAAACTGCAGTGTACTGATTAGCAAACACTAGAAATAAACCGCTGCGTTTTTATGTTGCAAATGAATGCTTAAGCAACTTTAACTTTAAATGCATTCTCCACTTTAAATTAACTTTAAATTTAAAGACCTCTGCAGTCTGGAGATCAGATGATGAAGAAAAAATATTAGGTTTTTATACCTCAAAGCAGCTTACAGTCTCCTTCCCTTCCTCACCCTACATCGGACAACCTGTGAAGGAGAAGAAAACCGTAGATTTATACCCCGCCATTCTCTCTGAATCAGAGTCTCAGAGCGGCTTATAATCTTTTATCCTCTTCTCCCACAACAGACACCCTGTGAGGTAGATGGGTCTGAGAGAGCTCTCCGAGAAACTGCCCTTTCAAGGACAACTCTGTGAGAGCTATGGCTGACCCAAGGCCGTTCCAGCAGCTGCAAGTGTAGGAGTGGGGAATCAAACCCAGTTCTCCCAGATAAGAGTCCACACATTTAACCACTACACCAAACCGGCTCTCAGGTACATGAGGTAGGTGGGGGTGAGAGAACTCTGAGAGAACTGTGACTGGCCCAAGGTCATCAAGCAGGCTTCATGTTGAGGAGTGGAGTATCAAATCAGCTTCTCCAGATTAGAGTCTGCTCTTCTTAACCACTACACCACACCGGCTCTCCCAGATGAAGCTCCAAGCCCCACCTGCTGTTTGGTGATACTCAGGGGTGGAATTCTAGCAGGAGCTCCTCTGCACGTTAGGCCACGCCCCCCCTGATGCAGCCAATCCTCCTGGAGCTTACAAGGCTCATTTTTGTAAGCTCTTGGAGGATTGGCTACATCAGGGGGGGCGTGGCCTAATGTGCAAAGGAGCTCCTGCTAGAATTCCACCCCCGGTGATACTAATTTTTTTGCTCGCTCTTGAGTGGGTGATGGAATAATCGGAGACTGTGACAGACCGATAGGCAGACAAGATAGGTGTGATGATCTTCACAAAGCGTTATGTTCTCCAGATGTTTCGATTTGGGACCAATTCATATGACTTAAACTGATATTCTGGGAGTATGCCTGACTTGCATTTGACATGCTTAACATAATCGTTAATGCTCTTTCGCAAAGGCATAGTCTGTTCTCTTCCCCCTGCCAGTAATAAAACAAACTTAATTTTAGGCAAAATCTCTATCTTTCTTGTTATGAGGCCTAAATCTCTGGTTCCCCATAGCATGTCAATTCTAGAAAATGTCTTATGTCTTGCAGAAAAAAAAGTATAGTCCCGCACTTCAGGGTTAAACTTTCTCCATATGTCCTCCAAATTTTCCTGTTTTACTAATTCAAAAAAAGACTTTGGCAATTTTCCTTCTTTTCCACTATTTTTTTTCCCTCCGGATCTATCCAATGAGTTCTCAACTGTTCCATTAAAATCTCCCATTAAGAGTATTTGATCGTAGGTCAGCTCATCTAGTTGTTGTGTAATGTCTTTAAAAAAAACATCTTTTGCACCATTAGGTGCATATAGTCCCAATAACAGCGTTTTTTTCCCATTTGATGTTATTTCCACTGCTACAAATCTTCCATCCTTATCTTTAAATACCAATTTTGGCTCCAGGTCTTGTTTAATATAAAAAACTACTCCCCTTTTTTTCTGGTCAGCTAACGAAAAAAATTCCCTTCCCAATTGTTTGTTCCATAAAAATTTATAATCCTTTTGTTTAATGTGGACTTCTTGCAAACAAATTATATTACAATTTTGCTTTTTAATCCAATGAAAGGTTGCCCTTCTTTTTTGTGGTGAATTTAGTCCATTAACATTCCAAGACAATAGTTTGTAATCCATCATGGTGCAAATTCTTTATTTTCTTCAAAAAATCTCCTCAGTTCTCGGGCATTTGTGATCGTGACTCTCTTCCCCTGAAGTTCAAAGCTCACACCCTCGGGGATTATCCATCTATACCTTGTGCCATTGTCTTTCAATTTTTCTGTCAACTTTTTATATGTTCTCCTGTCATTTATCACTTCTTTCGGTAGCTCCTTCATAATTCTCACTCTGCTACCTCTTACTATCAATGATTGTTCAAAGTTTCTCTTCATAATCCTTCCCACCATTTCCTTTGTCATGAATCTTACAACCACATCTCTTGGTAAGTTATTTTTTTTGGCATATAGCGAGTTGACTCTATACATGTGATCATACATGCTTTTAGTCTTATCAGGGTCTTCTTCTAAGAATTCTGCGATTATGTTTGTTATATATCCTTTCAAATCATCATTCTCTTCCTCAGGTACTCCTCTCAAACGTAGCTGATTTTCCATTAATTTGCAGTCGTGAATCGTCACTTTTTCTTGTACTTTCAGCAAGGTGGTATCATGTATTTTAACTTTCTCCTCCACCTCCTGTACTTTCTTGTCTATTTTCCCAATTTGGTTTTTGAGGTCATCCACTTCTTTTTTAATCACTGTAGTAAGTTCTTCCTTCAACTCTTCCATCATTTTCTTAACTCCTTTCATAATCCTGGCTTCCATAGCCTCCATTTGGTCTTGCATTTTATCTAATGAAAGGGCTCTTGTTCGGGGCTGCCTGGGCTCTGACATTTAAGCAAAGAGCAAGGGGGATGCAATTAAAATACCAAAAATTTCCGTCGCACAATTTGCAAGTTTGACTACCAAGTTCAGAAGGTCTAAATTTTCTCTCTCAATTAAACTTTGTTCTGTTTTCTTCTGAGCTTCCCAGGCCCAGATATAAATTTTTGAAGAATTTTTCCCCTTTAAAAAAATGACGAAATTTTTGACCTCACCAATTTAAAATCTGACAGTCAGGTTCAATAGAGCAGGGCTTGCCCTTTCCAGCAAGCCCAATTTCGCTGGTTTCTGAGCCCCCAAAGCAAAGATATTTAACAAAAAAGTCTTTAAAAAATCCAAAATGGCGGCCGCGATTTTTTCTCCTTTTAAAGATTTTTTTTCCCCTTTTAAAATCACCCCAGGAGCCCACCAATAATGTAGTCAATAGTTCTTATCTTCTTACCCTTTTCCCTGTCGTTTCTGTCACTTTTTAAAGTCCCAAATCTTTTTAAAACGATGTTTTAAATTGGACCTCCCAGCAATGGCTGCCGATGTTTCTCTATGATGTAGAGTAGGCTTTTTTCTTTACTGCTTCCTGTCTCTGTCACCTTCAACCTTATAGATTGCTTGACGCACTTCCTGTCTTGCTCAGTAGAGTTAAAGGACTGTTCCAGTATATTCCTGCGCAGTATGGTTGTTTACATTCCACAAATCGTAAGTAGACACAACAATGATTTCTCTTCAATTTTTAGCAGTTTTTAACACTGTCTTTTATGTCAAAATAGTCCAAACTTCACCCTTCCCTTCTTCTACTTGCAAGTTTTATATTTTCCCCTTATTTCCACCTTTAAAACGTCTCTTTAGTCTGTAAATAGCTCCGGAGTGAAAGAAGAGTTTCTGTACCTTTTTTCCTCTGTTTATCCAAGTTCCACTGGTCTTCCAAGACTTTAGTTGTTTAAAAATGTCCCAGAAGGTTAGGATCGTGACGAGCTTATGCCAAATCCATGGCTCTGAGAGATCTTGCAGACGATAATTTTGCAAACTTCTGAGACTCCTCAAAGCCTCAAAGGACCCTTCTCCAAAGCTCCTTTTCAGCCAAGGTAAATCTCTTCTAAAGTTTTTAGTGCAAGTCTTGGACCTTTCTCTCACTGAGAAAGGTAGGCAGTGGGCTTTGGTTTGCCCTCCACTACCCCGAACAAGACCTTCAGCTTGCTCCCGTTACGAGAGACAACTCAGCTCGCCATTTTCCTCCCCGGCACTGACCATAACCCAATAATGTGGATTACAAAACTGTCCAAAAGATTGAGAAGATGGAGATTGAATGAAGACTTGCTACAGAACAAAGAAACAGTGACTTTCCTAGGAAAAGAAACTAAAGAATTTTTCCAAGTGAATGATAAAGAAGATATCGATTTTCAGACGGTCTGGGATGCTTATAAAGCAGTAATGAGAGGGTTGCTGATTACTTTGAACAATAAAGATAAAAGGGAAAAAGAAAAACAACTACTGGATATTCAAAATGAAATAAAGAAAAAAGAAGGAGAGCTGAGGAAAAGACCAGGGAAAAAGAAAATTCTAAGGGAAATTTCAATATTGCAAACTCAACTAAGACATTTATTAAACAAAGAAGTAGAATGGAACTTGAAAAGGCTCCAGCAAAAATCGTTTGAAGGAGCAAATAAGACGGGGAAATACTTGGCGTGGCAGCTGAAAAAAAAGAGGGAAAATAAAATAATTAATAGAATTGTGATAGATGAAAGAGACGTAGTTACTCAAGAGGGAATAAAAAGAGAATTTTTTAAGTATTATGCCAAGCTGTTTAAAGGTGCTGAAGTAAAGAGAAAAAAGATAGATGAATATCTACAGAAAATAAAAATTGAGCCATTAACTGAGAATATGAGAAAAATTTTGAATGACCCAATTGAAAAAATAGAAATTGAGGCACCAATCAACGTGATGAAAAATGATAAAGCTCCCGGGCCAGACGGTTATACAGCCAAGTATTTTAAAATGTTTAAAGATGAATTAATACCAAAATTACAGAAGCTGATGAATGCAATAAGAGTCAAAGGGAAGGTACCAAATACATGGAAAGAAGCTGTTATTTCTTTGATACCTAAAGAAGAAAGAGATGTTACAAATGTGAAAAATTACAGACCAATTTCACTTTTGAACAATGATTATAAAATATTTACAAGAATTCTGGCAGAACGTCTTAAGCAATATTTGATAAATTTTATAAAAGAGGACCAAGCCGGTTTTCTTCCCAAAAGACAAATAAGAGACAATATTAGAACTGTTGTAAATATTGTAGAATATTATGAAAGACATCCAGAAAAGGAAGTAGCGCTATTCTTTGCGGATGCAGAAAAAGCATTTGACAATTTAAATTGGGACTTTATGTTTGCAGTGATGGAAAAAATGGAGCTTGGAGAAAGTTTTATAAGAATGATAAAGGCAATATATTCTGAACAAAGTGCAAGGCTGTGCATCAACGCAGATCTTACAGATGAAATGAAAATTAGTAAAGGTACCAGACAAGGCTGCCCGCTTTCGCCATTGCTGTTTATAATGACTCTTGAAATTTTACTAATGCAGATTCAAGAAGAAAAAGATTTAGAAGGACTACAAATAAAAGGATTTACCTATAAATACAGAGCATTTGCAGATGATATAATGTTTATAAATGAAAATCCTTTACAAGTTACACCTTTGTTGTTAATGAGAATACAAGAGTTTGGGGAGTTGGCGGGACTTTATATAAACAAAGAAAAATCAAAAATCTTATGTAAGAATATGCAGAAAAATAGACAACAAGAACTACAAAGACTAACGGGTTGTGAAGTTACCTCTAAGGTAAAATACCTAGGGGTAGAGATAACAATGAAAAATATTGATTTGTTTAAGAACAATTATGAAAAGCTATGGCGTAAAATAGAAGAAGATATGCTAAAGTGGAACAAGCTCAATTTGTCACTGTTGGGTAGAATAGCTGCAGTAAAAATGAATATTTTACCAAGGATTATGTATCTGTTTCAAACCATCCCCATTGTGAAAGATGCTAAGCAATTTGATAAATGGCGAAGAAAAATTTCGGAATTCGTGTGGGCCGGGAGGAAACCTAGAATTAAAATGAAAGTCCTGATAGATGCGAAAGAGAGAGGTGGATTCCAATTACCAGATTTGAAACTGTATCATGAAGCAATTTGTTTAGTATGGTTAAAAGAATGGATAACGTTATTAAATAAAAAACTTCTAATGTTAGAAGGCCATGGAAAAAAATTCGGCTGGCATGCATATTTGTACTATGGAAAAAAGAAGATGGACGGTCTTTTCTCTCACCATTATATAAGGAGTAGCTTATTAAATGTGTGGATAAAGTACAAGAAATATGGTGATGAGAGGAGACCTTTATGGATAGTGCCGGCTGAAGTGATAAAGTTAACGGCCAAAACAGTCAAGGAAAAACAACTATCATACAACCAGTTACTAAAAATACAAAGCGGGAAAATAGAATTGAAAACTGCAGAAGAACTAAACTATAAATATGATTGGTTTCAAATGCAACAAATAAAAAGTTTGATGGAGAATGATATCAAAGCTGAAGGAATAAGGAAAGAACAAACAGAAATGGAAAGAGTTCTGCTTGGAGATAATGAGAAATTAATTTCAAAAGTGTACAAATTACTTTTACAATGGGCTACAGAAGATGAAGTAGTGAAATCTCAAATGATAAAATGGGCAATTAATGTAAATAAAGAAATAAAGATGGAATCTTGGGAATATCTGTGGAAAAATTCCATGAAACTCGCAACATGTCATAGTATTAAAGAGAACTGTTTTAAGATGATGTATAGATGGTATATGACTCCAAAAAAATTAGCAAAGATGAACAATAAGATGCCAGATAGGTGCTGGAAATGTAAAAAGCATGAAGGTTCTTTCTACCATATGTGGTGGACTTGTGAAAGAGCTAAAATGTTTTGGCAAATGATTCAACAAGAGATATCTAAGATCCTGGGATATGAATTCAATAAAGAGGCAGAGACTTTTCTGCTGGGATTACAAATGGAAAAATTTCCAAAAGAAGATAGAACATTAATATGGTACTTGCTCTCAGCTGCTAGGACATTGTATGCGCAGTTGTGGAAGCAAGAAAAAATACCAGAAAAATGGGACTGGATTATGAAAGTTATGTCATGGAGTGAAATGGACAAATTAACAAGAAAATTAAGAGACTGTGATTTAGAACTTTTCAACCAAGAGTGGAAGAAATTCAGAAGATATGTAGAGAAAGAGTGGAAAATAAAAGGACATTGGACAATTTTTGAGGATTAAGATTTTTAAGATAACAATACAATTCTTGAAGGGGGTTCTTCTTCCCTATGTTTCTTTTTTGTTTCGTTTTTTTTTCTTGATAGTTAAGGGTACCTTTAATATCTGTTTTTTTAAAGAAAATAACACTGGCGGGGGTCAAGTAAATGGGGGAGGGGTGGGAGAAAGTAAGATGTGGGGTAGAATGATGGTCTTTTTCTTAATATATATTAAGCTTTTTATAAGTTGTAGTTATAGTTCTACTACCATATGTTACTAATAAAATTGTTTATTCACAAAAAAAATAAATAAAACAAACTTAATTAATCGGTTTTGTAGCTCTCATTCCCGAAGGGCTCTGGACAGCTAAAAATGTCAATAAAATAAAACACAATTTTTAAAAATCTCATACCTGCATTGAGACACCTGAAGAAGGGAGCAGTTGCTCACAAATGCTCACACCCTGCCACAAATCTTGTTTGACTGTAAGGCGCTACCAGGGCTGTTGCTCTTCTCTACTGCACTAAACCAGGAGCTCTAAACTTGGGTGACTGCAACACAAGTTGGAAGAAGATCAGAAACAACTTGTCATTTGATAACATACTGTGTGGTTGCATTTTTGCTGGAGGAGAATCCTCACCTATAGCTCTCCTCTCCTCTCATAGAATCATAGAGTTGGAAGGGACCTCCAGGGTCACCTAGTCCAACCCCCTGCACAATGCAGGAAACTCACAAAGACCTCCCCCTAAAGTCACAGGATCTTCATTGCTGTCAGATGGCCAGCTGGCCTCTGTTTCAAAACCTCCAAGGAAGGAGAGCCCACCGCCTCCCAAGGAGGAAGCCTGTTCCACTGAGAAACCGCTCTAACGGTCAGGAAGTTCTTCCTAATGTTGAGCTGGAAACTCTTTTGATTTAATTTCAGCCCATTGGTTCTGGTCCCACCTTCCGGGGCCACAGAAAACTATTCCACACCCTCCTCTCTATGACAGCCCTTCAAGTACTTGAAGATGGTGATCGTATCACCTCTTAGCCACCTCCTCTCCAGGCTAAACATGCCCAGCTCCTTCAACCTTTCTTAATAGACTGGTCTCCAGACCTTCACCATCTTCGTCACAATCCTCCTTCATGCTACCCCTATTAGCCACAAGGTTTAGATGGAACACTGCCTTGGGCAGTGATGCTGTCTATTCTTGGCATTTTTTTGGGGGGGGGGCAAACTGAGAAGGCTTCTGGAGTTCTGGCACTGCTGGTGGACCTCCTGAGGGCATCTGGGTTTTTGGCCACTGTGTGACACAAAGTCTTGGATTGGATGTGCCATTGGCCTGATCCAAGACAGCTTCTCTTATGTTCTTATGTCTGGGGCGGTGATGCTCTGTATTCTTGGTGCTTGGGGAGCAACAGTGGAAGGCCTTCTGGAGTTCTGGCCGCACTGGTGATCTCCTGATGGCATGTGGGATTTGGCCACTGTGTGACACAAAGTGTTGGATTGGATGGGCCATTGGCCTGATCCAACAGGGCTTCTCTAATGTTCTTATGTTTGGGGCAGTGATGCTCTGTATTCTTGGTGCTTGGGGAGGGAACAGTGGGAGGCCTTCTGGAGTTCTGCCGCACTGGTGGATCTCTTGATGGCATCTGGGTTTTAGCCCCTGTGTGACACAGAGTGTTGGACTGGATGGACGACTGGCCTGATCTAGCAGGGCTTTTCTTATGTTCTTGGTGTAGGGTTGCCAGTCCAATTCAAGAAATATCTGGGGACTTTGGGGGTGGAGCCAGGAGACTTTGGGGGTGGAGCCGGAGACACTGGGGGCAGAGCCAGGAGCAAGGGTGTGACAAGCATAATTGAACTCCAAAGGAGTTCTGGCCATCACATTTAAAGGGACAGCACACATTTTTGGAATGCCTTCCCTTCCATAGAAAATAATGAAGGATAGGGGCACCTTCTTTTGGGGCTCATAGAATTGGACCCCCTGGCTCCAATCTTTTTGAAACTTGGGAGGTATTTTGGGAGAGGCACTAGATGCTATACTGAAAATTTGGCACCTCTACCTCAAAAAACAGCCCCCCCCCGATCCCCTGACTCCCGTGGATCAATTCCCCATCATTCCCTATGGGAATCGTTCCTGGAGGTGCATAATGGCTATGGGGGTGCAGCTTCCCCTGCCCGGCCAGCTGGCTGGGGGAGGGGGGAAGCCTATAAAACCAGAGGATCCCCCGCTGGGACCTGGGATTGGGAAGCCTATCTTGGTGGTTCCAAGAAAGTAAATGACGTACCCAAGACAGGGGTCATTTTCACGAGCAAATTGTCAAGCTGTGACTTTGGGCCTAGCCAAAATTCAAAAAAGGATTTGGGCTGTGATCGTGAAAAACTTTTTTTTCCTTTCCCATACCGAGCCAGAAATTCTTTTTTTAAAACTCCCCACAGTTCAAGAAGTCAGCCTTAGCCAAGAATGGCCGTGATGAGCAGAGCTTGCCCATTAAAATTACAATGAGGCCGTGACCTACGGATGAAAGCCCTTGGTTCAAGAGAGCCGCCAGGAGGCTCCATCGGAGAGGCCTTGCCCCCCCGTCAGGTGAAGTCCCGTCGTCTCTTCTGTGCCTCTCTGAGCTGTTCCGCAAAAGCTGCCCGCTCTCATCTTCAGAGCAGGGCTTCACAGGACAAATGCTTGGCTCTGGATTAGACAGGAAAGCTTTTCCCATCTCAGGGCCCACGGCCTGCCCCCCTGAGGCAGCGCGGCCCGCCCTTGCCCTGGGAGGCCGGTTCACGCCCGGTTAGCCTTATTGATCACGTAGAAGCTTTGTCTAATGGCAATTCCCTGGGGACTGCTTCAGTGCTTTTTTGGGAAAGCGCTTGCAGAAATCCTGCCAACCGGTGGGGAAAGAGACAAGGGATTTTTTTCCCCTTCATCACAAAAATGCCTGGTTTTGGCTACAGCCATGATGCAGGGCGAGATGCTGCTTATCGGAGAAGCATAAATGAAAGTGGAGAGCCAGTTTGGTATGGTAGTTAAGTGTGCAGACTCTTATCTGGGAGAACCAGGTTTGATTCCCCACTCCTCCACTTGCAGCTGCTGGAATGGCCTTGGGTCAGCCATAGCTCTGGCAGAGGTTTTCCTTGAAAGGGCAGCTGCTGTGAGAGCCCTCTTCAGCCCCACCCACCTCACAGGGTGCCTGTTGTGGGGGAGGAAGGTAAAGGAGATTGTGAGCCGCTCTGAGACTCTTCGGAGTGGAGGGCGGGATATAAATCCAATATCTTCATCTACCTCACAGGGTGTCTGCTGGGGGGGTGGGGAAGGTAAAGGAGATTGTGAGCCGCTCTGAGACTCTTCGGAATGAGGGCGGGATATAAATCCAATATCTTCATCTACCTCACAGGGTGTCTGTTGTGGGGGGGAGGGAAGGTAAAGGAGATTGTGAGCCGCTCTGAGACTCTTCGGAGTGGAGGCCTGGATATAAATCCAATATCTAAGAGCTTACAGGGCTCTTGGTACAGGGCCTACTGTAAGCTCCAGGAGGATTGTCTACATCGGGGGTGTGGCCTAATATGCAAAGGAGTTCCTGCTACAAAAAAGCCCTGCTATTCTTCATAGAGAGGTTCTTGCCGGTTTGTGCATTTAAGAAATAACAACGGAAAGCAAGTTGCCAGTGCTTTCCAGTTAGGGGTCAAATGCTTCCAGATGGTTCCCCCCCCCCCGACTCTGTGTTGACCAACTTGTGTCGGTTCCTGAAGCGTCCCCGCTTGTTCACATTTTCACAGAACAACGACGGAAACAGTTTGCAGCAAGCTGAAGAAAAGGAAGTAACCCACCACGTCAGGCCGAAAGAAGAGGGTCCCCTTCAAATCTGGAAGAAACCGCCTCAGTCTGCTGTTTTCTGCTTGGCTGCCCGCAACGCCACGTTGAACTAATAAGGGACTCATTGTTTTGTCTGTATGTGCAATTATATACACGACAGGTTTCTGAAAGGTTCATTTATCATCCAAGTTATACAGTACACGCCTTACCTGCCAAAAATGTATACTGGTAGAAATTGCCTCCCCGTCGTTACCCCAAGTTCAGCCTCTGGCTATTTGACATATGTTGAAAAGCGGAAAATACAGAGTGTTGTTGCTGGGCTTTGTTTTTGTTTTTTAACTTTTCCCTCAGCAAAGAAATGACTGCTCCACTGTGCCTTCAAGCAGTGACAGGCGTTTTGAACCGCTCTTTCCAAAATGGAAAGATTAGAAGGCACTGCTGGGTCATTGCCCTGACGTGGAGAGAGCGCAGGCCGGCCTGATCTTGTCGCATCTCAGAAAGTAACAAGAGTCAGTCCTGGTTAGTATTTGCAGGGCTTTCTTTTTGTAGCAGGAACTCCTTTGCATATTAGGCCACACACCCCTGATGTAGCCAATCCTCCAAGAGCTTGGAATTCTAGCAAGAGCTCCTTTGCATATTAGGCCACACACCCCTGATGTAGCCAATCCTCCAAGAGCTTGGAATTCTAGCAAGAGCTCCTTTGCATATTAGGCCACACACCCCTGATGCAGCCAATCCTCCAAGCGCTTGGAATTCTAGCAAGAGCTCCTTTGCATATTAGGCCACACACCCCTGATGTAGCCAATCCTCCAAGAGCTTGGAATTCTCGCAAGAGCTCCTTTGCATATTAGGCCACACACCCCTGATGTAGCCAATCCTCCAAGAGCTTGGAATTCTAGCAAGAGCTCCTTTGCATATTAGGCCACACACCCCTGATGTAGCCAATCCTCCAAGAGCTTGGAATTCTCGCAAGAGCTCCTTTGCATATTAGGCCACACACCCCTGATGTAGCCAATCCTCCAAGAGCTTGGAATTCTCGCAAGAGCTCCTTTGCATATTAGGCCACACACCCCTGATGTAGCCAATCCTCCAAGAGCTTGGAATTCTCGCAAGAGCTACTTTGCATATTAGGCCACACACCCCTGATGTAGCCAATCCTCCAAGAGCTTGGAATTCTAGCAAGAGCTCCTTTGCATATTAGGCCACACACCCCTGATGTAGCCAATCCTCCAAGAGCTTGGAATTCTCGCAAGAGCTCCTTTGCATATTAGGCAACACACCCCTGATGTAGCCAATCCTCCAAGAGCTTGGAATTCTAGCAAGAGCTCCTTTGCATATTAGGCCACACACCCCTGATGTAGCCAATCCTCCAAGAGCTTGGAATTCTCACAAGAGCTCCTTTGCATATTAGGCAACACACCCCTGAAGTAGCCAATCTTCCAAGAGCTTTCAGGGCTCTTAGTACAGAGCCTACTGGAAGGTGGATTGGCTGCATTGGGGGTAGGGCTGGCTCTTGGGTGCCTGGCGCCCTAGGCAGGTGCCCCACCGCCCCCCATGCGCTGCTGAGGTGCGGTGCCCATAGGGTTGCCAAGTCCAATTCAAGAAATATCTGGGGACTTTGGGGGTGGAGCCAGGAGACATTAGGGGTGGAGCCAAGATCAAGGCTGTGACAAGCATAATTGAACTCCAAAGGGGGTTCTGGCCATCACATTTAAAGGGATGGCGCACCTTTTCAAAGTCTAACTTCCATAGGAAATAATGAAGGATAGGGGCACCTTCTTTTGGGGCTCATGGAATTGGACCCCCTGGTCCAATCTTTTTGAAACTTGGGGAGTATTTTGGGGGGAGGCACTAGATGCTATACTGAAAATTTGGTGCCTCTACCCCAAAAAACAGCCCCCACAGAGCCCCAGATACCTGCAGATCAATTCTCCATGATTTTCTATGGGAATAAATCTCCTTAGGGAATAATAGAGTTCCCAGCAGACATTTCCCTCCCCCCCCCGCTTTCTGACGACCCTGAAACGGGGGGAGGGCCTCCAAACCGGGGGATCTCCTGCCCCCACCTGGGGATTGGCAACCCCAGGTGCCCATCTGCCTCCTCCCTCCCTCCCTCCCTTTCCGGTTTACCTCCTTCCCCCCCTCCGACACTGCTGCAGCCACTGCTAGCCGCCTCCAGCCTGCCCCCACAACCTCCTGCCCGCTGACGTGCCCCCTCCAATGCTGCTTGCTCTCCCCCCCCTCGCCACGAGTAACACTAAGGGCTGCCGGCTCTTCGCAGCCCACGTCTGACTGTTTTGTTAAGAGTCAAAATGCGCAGGCGTGGGTTGAAGAGGATCCGGCAGCCCTTAGTTTTACTTGCTTTGGCAAGTGGGTGGGTGGGGGGAGAGTGAGCAGAGCTCAGCAGCGAGCCAGATGGTGCAGGGGGTGGGGGCAGCGGGCCAGAGGGAGCTGGCGGGACGGCCACAGTGGCGACCACGGTGGTGGTGGGGGGGAGAGGAAGGCAAACTAAGTGTTTTCCTGGAGCACGGGGGGGAGGCCAATTTGCCACCCCCTACCTCCCGGCGCCCTAGGCAACCACCTAGTTTGCCTAGTGGGCGAGCCGGCCCTGATTGGGGAATGGCCTAATAGGCAAAGGAGTTCCTGCTATAACAACAACAACAAAAAGCCCTGAACATTTGGATGAATGACCACCAAGGAACAACAGGGCTGCATGCAGAGACAGAGAATGGCAAACCACCTCTGTGTCAAGCATGGTAGAATTCCACTGGTAATTGATTGTTTTAGGGTCCTCCATAAAGCTGGCCTGTGAAATATCATGGAGGACCAAGGTCTGTTAACTCTGTTATTCTTTCCCCCTCCCCCTTCTTACTTTATTGCTTGCAAAGTAGAAGTAGAGAGAAACGAAACTAACTTGAGAAAGAGTAATCAGTACCTTCCCATACATTCCTCTTAGGGAGTGCGACACATCTGGGGAAAGCAAGGACAGAGTCCTGATAACGCCATGAGAATGTAGGCATTTATGATAGTTTATGTGTGAGAGCACATCCCTCGCCCCCACCTTTTGGAATCCTTTTGAAGTATGCCTTAAAAGTATTATATCAATGTATCTTTAGCATCACTCTCAAGAATCTGTTACACTGAAAGTATCGGTCTATCAATAAATGTTGTTTTGTATCAAACTTGACTCGTCATTGAAACCGCATGCTTGACATTTTGAGAGTGATCCTATAAGAAGTTTAACTGCCCTGGCAACTTTATAACCGAATTGCTGAAAAGATTCCAGTGAGCAGTGAACTTCCAGAACCTGAGGAAGGGGCGAGAGCACCAACAATGCCATGGCACGTGCTGGACGTCCGGAGAATTGCTGGGAAGGGCTCCCCTCTCCATATTCAACAACTCTTGGTCACCCCGCGCCAGTGGCAACCGCGTACCTTCACCACCATGATGGATGAGTCACCGGTGCACAGAGATGCCGTCCTAACCAGGCACATGCGCCGGGTGAAGATGGCCAATGAAGAGGGCGAGGCGGCTGAGCCTGGAGAGGAGGGTAGCGCAGCAGTGACCAGCGTGGAAGTCGATCTACCTCTGGCAGAGGTGGAAACGGCTGGGACCCATGAAATAATGGACCCAAGGGAGGAGGAAGAAGAGATTGCTCAAGAATTCTGATTGATGGTAAGAAAGGAAGTCAAAGAGGTTGCCAAGGGGTTGCGGGATGAGATGCAAGTGATGACCACCATGATGGCTGGAGAATTCAACAGGCAAGTCGACTGTATTATGAGGACGACTGACCCGAGAAGAGCCCCGCAACCGCCTGTGGCTAGACCCTCAACAATACTGCCCTGGGCGCAGCCGGTGGCACCCCCGGCCCCTCAAGAAAGTGGCCGAGGAAGGGAGTTGGAGGCCACCTTTGACGGGGACCCTGAAGATGTGGAGTACTTCACGATCCAGGCCAATAGCTACATGCATTATTGGGGAAACACCTTCCCTGATGAATTTAGCCATGTGGACTATCTGGGATCGAAGCTGAAGGGGGCCACAAAGCGATGGTACGTGAGTTTGTATGAGGCCATGAGCCCGGAATTGGATGATGTGGCCACTTTCCTCCAAGCATTACTGGCCCAGTATGAGGACCCCCTACAGGAGACCCACCGTTGGCCGCCCTGAGGGACATACAACAAGGCTCTAAGTCGATCTGAGTATGCGGCCGAGTTCCACACCAACGCGGCTAAAGTGAGGGGGTGGAGTGAGCTGATGAAGATCGAGCATTTCACCCAGGGGCTGAATGCTAGTGTACTGGATCAAGCGAGGCCAACCACCCTGGTGGGGTGGATATAGTTGGCGGGAGAGGTAGAGACCAACATGAAGAGAGTGGCCATGCAGCACCAGCAGCAGAGTGGCAAGACGGGCCATGACCAGAAAACAGGGGTGAAGACAGAGGCAAAGAAGACCCAGGTGGGGGGAGGAGCAGGGAAGTCCTCGGCGATCCGCAAGTGTTTCCGTTGCGGGGACCCGAACCACTTGGCCAGTGGCTGCCCTAACCCCCCTAAGCCAACGTCCACCACCACCAAGACAAGCACTCTGACTCCAAAGAAGCAGACCAGCCGCCCTAAGGATGCGGCAAAGAGCAGCGCGGCCGCGAGCTCGATGCCTGACGAGGAGACCATTGTCATCGATGAGCTGAGTGAGATGTCCTGGGAGGACAAGCTGGTGGGAAACGAGGACGACCTGCTCTAAATGGTGCCAATCAGCAGGTCGCCGACGAACGGGCACCATTCAGGGTGGGAGTAACGGGGTCGCTATATTTTGTGCCAGTAATTTTGTTAAACAGCAGACTCAAGAGGTTTATACAGGTGAAGTCCTTGATTGACTTGGGGTGCACAAGGGACATAATCACCCCTAAACTGGTGGACACGTTGGGGCTTCCCACGACGGCTTTGCCGCATGCCATCCAGTTTGAGCAAATGGATGGGTATAGAACAGGGGCAAATGGATGGGTATAGTACCATCCACAGACAGACGGACAAATGGAAGGGATGAACGCGCTTTTAGAACAGTATTTACGGTGTTATGTGAACCACCAACAGTCTAATTGGGTGGACTCTTGCCGTTTGCCAAATACGGTTACAATAACAGTGTGCATAGCTCAACCAAAGCTTCCCCGTTTCAGATTGTAAATGGATACGAAGGCAAGCCTGTCCCATTGTTGCCGGGGGGAGAGCGAGCCCGGGACCCCACCTCTTTTGAGCAATGGTGGGGCAAATTGGAGGGCAGCTGGAAGGGGATCCAAGAGAATCGAGAACTGGCCAAAGAAGCCTATAAAAAACAATATGACCAACTAAGTTTTATTCAGAATGTAAGCTTTCGTATGCTCTTAAGCAGACTCCATCAGACAACATGGGAATGGCAAGCAGCAATTCTTAATATAAGTGGGCCGTGTGGAATCATGGGGATGTTTTTAGCAGATTAAAAGAATCACAAATAGGGATCTGTGTTTGTTAGTGTTAGGACAAAGCAGGGCTGAAAAAACACTGGAGGGTGATAAAAAGCAGACTGCTGTTGTAGGTGCGAAGTGCCATAAATCTAGGTAACATTCTGGCGTTGTTAGTTTAAGTAGAGGGCATGGTTTCTCAAGAGATTATAACATCCATACAGTTAGCCATTAGAAGAAAAGGAAGACATTAAAATACAGTGAAGGATGGGGTGGTATATGCAATAAGACAAGCAGCCAATATCCTCCATTTGAGTATGTCAATACAAAAAAGCAAAAAGCAAAAACAAAAAACCCAAATATTCTGATACACTGTTCTAAAAGAGAAATAATATAAGTTAGCCCTTAGAAAAACAGGGTGCATTAAAGTATAGTGGAAGGTGGGTTAGTATATGTAATGAGACAAACAGCCCACATCCCTCATTTGAGCATGTCAGCACACAAAAAATATTATTCTGATACACTGTTCTAAAAGAGAAATACATTGGAACACTGTGGATGCCCAGCTATACTCAGTGAGAGTGGGTTTAGCATATGTAATGAGATAAAGAAAACTAATATCCCTGTTCAGTCCTGGGGAGGTGTTTGTTCCAAATTTCATGATAATTTGTAATTCAGCAATTTCTCTCTCCGTTCTGTTCTTGAACGTCCTTTGCAGTAAAACAGCTACTTTGAGGTCACCCATTGAATGCTCGGGAAGGTTAAAGTGTTCTCCGACAGGTTTTTCAATATAAAGCGAACAGCTGGAAATCTTCATTAGGTCACTGTGGCCACATAGGAGAAAGCCATCTTAAAAGTATGAGTTCAGTCTAAGCTGAGTTAGTGTGAGCTAGCTCACAGTTTTTTAGACTCTGGCTCACACATTTCTGCCACAGCTCAGGAAGAATGGCCCCAGAGCAAACTAATTTATGCTCGCTAATGCCAATAATTCACAAAGTAGAATTTTTGCTCACAAGCCTCTCACAGCTGAGAGGGAGCCCTGGATGGAAGTAAGGCTTTATGTTGACAATTTGAAGCAAGGGTGGAATTCTAGCAGGAGCTCCTTTGTATATTAGGCCACACACCCCTGATGTAGCCAATCCTCCAAGACAAAAAAAGAGCCTTGTAAGCTCTTTGAGGATTGGCTACATCAGGGGGTGTGTGGCCTAATATGCAAAGGAGCTCCTGCTAGAATTCCACCCCTGATTTGAAGAGAGATGCTGAGCTGATATAATTCAGCACACCTTTCGGCGATGGCAGCGGTGTGTGGCATATGCAGTTACGCAAAGGAGTTGTGCTAATGAGCCCCGGCACCTCTTTTTCTACAACATGACCCCTGTTAAAAAAAACCCCCAAAATATTCTGATAAACTTCGCTTGCTCTAAAGATAGCAAAACTCTGTAATGACAAAGAGGGTCGCTGTCACGCATCGATGTTTCTCAATAATCAGTCTTTTGTTATTGAATCAAAAGTTGCTTTATTGTTTCTGTAAGGCTGCCACCTAAAGGAAATACTTTGAGGAGGCCCAAACAGCCTTCATGACAGAAAATGGGTGAGGAGAAAGAGGCTGACTTCTCCACAGCTTGCCTGTGCGAGCTTTCGAATACCTCCCCCCACCACCAACTCTCCGGAATGCTTGGCTAATGGTTTCTGTGGAAGGTTTAAAGGCTGCAGTGATGGAGACCGCTGGGGATTATAGGGGGATATTTCACACGCACAAAACCCCTCCTAGACTTGCGGTGTAAGCCTCCCGCAATCTGTATTGTTTCGGAATCACCGACTTTTGAGACAAAAGCCGACAGGCTTCTAACGTGATTCCCAAAGTGGATGGGGAAATAGATAAATAGAGAAGTGGGTGACAGAAGGGACTGAGAAAGGAAGAGCCTGGGAAAACGCTGGACAGAAGAGGTTGGGCATGGAGAAGCCAGGGAAGGGATCTCTTAGGATCTCTTTGAGTGGGAGGAAGACGCAGCGCAGCACAAAGATAACGGGTGTTTCCTGTGCTCTGAATAGAGCAAGAGTTTCTCTCTCCCCCCCCCCACCCCGCTTCAGAGAGCCAGTTTGGTGTAGTGGTTAAGTGTGTGGACTCTTACCTGGGAGAACCGGGTTTGATTCCCCACTCCTCCACTTGCACCTGCTGGAACGGTCTTGGGTCAGCCACAGCTCTGGCAGAGGTTGTCCTTGTACTCAATACTGGGTACCATGCTTTTTAACTTGAAGAAGAAGAAGACATTGGATTTATATTCCTCCCTCCACTCAAGAGTCTCAGAGCGGCTCACAATCTCCTTTATCTCCCTCCACCAAACCTGACACCCTGTGAGGTGGGTGGGGCTGAGAGGGCTCTCACAGCAGCTGCCCTTTCAAGAGCAACCTCTGCCAGAGCTATGGCTGACGCAAGGCCATTCCAGCAGCTGCAAGTGGAGGAGTGGGGAATCAAACACGGTTCTCCCAGATAAGAGTCTGCACACTTAACCACTACACCAAACTGGCTCTCTTGTTCATTAATGATGTGGAGTTGGGAGTAAGCAGCGAAGTGGCTAAGTTTGCGGACGGCACTAAATTGTTCAGGGTGTGAGAACTAGAGAGGATTGTGAAGCACTCCAAAGGGATCTGTTGAGGCTGGGTGAGTGGGCGTCAACATGGCAGATGAGGTTCAGTGTGGCCAAGTGCAAAGTAATGCACATTGGGGTCAAAAATCCCAGCTACAAATACACAAGTTGATGGGGTGTGAACTGGCAGAGACTGACCAAGAGAGAGATCTTGGGGTCGTGGTAGATAAGAAGAAGAAGCTTTGCAGATTTCTACCCTGCCCTTCTCCCCCCACAACAGACACTCTGTGAGATGGGTGGGGCTGAGAGGGCTCTCACAGCAGCTGCCCTTTCAAGGACAAGTCCTGCTATAGCTATGGCTAACCCAAGGCCATTCCAGCAGGTGCAAGTGGAAGAGTGGGGAATCAAACCCGGTTCTCCCAGATGTAGTGGTTAAGTCCGCACACTTAACCACTACACCAAACTGGCTCTCTGAAAACTCACTGAACTCAGTGAAAATGTCAAGACAGTGTGCGATTGCAATAAAAAGGGCCAACGCCATGCTGGGAATTATTAGGAAGGGAACTGAAAACAAATCAGCCAGTATCATAATGCCCCTGTATAAATCGATGGTGCGGTCTCATTTGGAATACCGTGTGCAATTCTGGTCACCGCACCTCAAAAAGGATATTATAGCACTGGAAAAAGTGCAGAAAAGGGCAACTAGAACGATTAAAGGTTTGGAACACTTTCCCTTTGAAGAAAGGTTAAAATGCTTGGGGCTCTTTAGCTTGGAGAAACGTCGACTGCGGGGTGACATGATAGAGGTTTACAAGATTATGCATGGGATGGAGAAGGTAGAGAAAGAAGTCCTTTTCTCCCTTTCTCACAATACAAGAGCTCGTGAGCATTCGATGAAATTGCTGAGCAGTAAGGTTAGAACAGATAAAAGGAAGTCTGTCTTCACCCAAACGGTGATTAACATGTGGAATTCACTGCCACAGGAGGTGGTGGCAGCTACAAGCATAGCCAGCTTCAAGAGGGGGTTAGATAAAAATATGGAGCAGAGGTCCATCAGTGGCTATTAGCCACAGCATATTATTGGAACTGTCTGGGGCAGTGATGGTCTGTATTCTTGGTGCTGTGGGGGGGGGGCAAAGTGGAAGGGCTTCTAGTACCACTTGTGGACCTCCTGACGGCACCTGGGAATATTTTTGGCCACTGTGTGACACAGAGTGTTGGACTGGATGGGCCACTGGCCTGATCCAACATGGCTTCTCTAATGTTCTTATGTTCTTGAAAGGGAGCTGCTGTGAGTGCCCTCTCAGCCCCACCCACCTCACAGGGTGTCTGTTGTGGGGGAGGAAGATAAAGGAGATTGTGAGCTGCTCTGAGATTCAGAGTGGAGGGCGGGATATAAATCCAATACTATCATCTTTTTCTTTATTGTTACTTAGAAGGGAGAAGCAATTCCAGCTGCAAAGTGTTTGCACTATGTCTGCTCTAATGAATATAGACTGGAGCTTCCATAAGCAACAGATATTCATGACCGTAATGGCTGCAGGTGGAGCGTAAAAGCTGAAGAAGGCATCTTTACCGAAACCGGTCCTGAGCCTCTTTGTTATTCTTCAATGATCCACTCCAGGACAATAGTACTTGGACTGTGCCCTGATATCATTTATGGACGTTATTTGCTTAATCTTACGGACAGTGCCTATTTGTCAGCTACATTTATTTTCTTTATTACAATGTACTAGAGTTTGGATACGGAAATTGTTGTCATGATTGTTCCTTATTGACATAGTATCATTGTGTGACACAGTTTTCCATTGTTTACCGACAATTCCAAACTGTGGTTCTTATTTGGTTTCGCTCCTTTGGAATTCTGACGCAAGATGGTGGCTACAGCCTCAAAATGTCTGCCAAGGGAGGGTGGAGCCAGCCTAGGGTTGGTGGGGTCCCATGGTACCAGGCCCCACCCCTCCTGCTGCCAATCAGTTCGCCAGAGGCGGAAAACTTCCTCCCAAAAGAGGGGGAATCCTCCCAAGTGCAGGAATGTGTCTACAGCCAGCTGTGGTGCAGTGCAGGAACTCATTGGCATATAAGCCACACCCCCTGACATCACCATGGTTTCACACAGGGCTTTTTTTGTAGAAAAAACCCAGCAGGAACTCATTGGCATATTAGCCACACCCCCTGACATCACCATGGTTTCACACAGGGCTTTTTTTTGTAGAAAAAAACCAGCAGGAACTCATTGGCATTTTATCCACACCCTCTGACATCACCATGGTTTCACACAGGGCTTTTTTTGTAGAAAAAATCCAGCAGGAACTCATTGGCATATTAGTCACACCCCCTGATGCCAAGCCAGCCAGAACTGTGTTCCTGTGCGTTCCTGCTCAAAAAAAGCTCTGACAGTGATTAAGAGCAGGAGACTCTTAATCTGGAAAACTGGGTTTTATTCCCCACAGTTCCACATGCAGCCAGCTGGGTGACCTTGGGTCAGTCCCAGTTCTCTCAGAGCTCTCTCAGCCCCACCTGAGAGCCAGTTTGGTGTAGGGGTTAAGTATGTGGACTCTTATCCGGGAGAACTGGGTTTGATTCCCCACTCATCCACTTGCACCTGCTTAGCATGGGTCAGCCATAGCTCTGGCAGAGGTTGTCCTTGAAAGGGCAGCTGCTGTGAGAGCCCTCTCCAGCCCCACCCACCTCACAGGGTGTCTGTTGTGGGGGAGGAAGGTAAAGGAGATTGTGAGCCGCTCTGAGACTCTTCAGAGTGGAGGGCGGGATATAAATCCAATATCTTCACCTACCTCACAGGGTGTCTGTTGTGGGGGAGGAAGGTAAAGGAGATTGTGAGCCGCTCTGAGACTCTTCGGAGTGGAGGGTGGGATATAAATCCTATATCTTCATCTACCTCACAGGGTGTCTGTTGTGGGGGGGGGAGGTAAAGGAGATTGTGAGCCGCTCTGAGACTCTTCGGAGTGGAGGGCGGGATATAAATCCTATATCTTCATCTACCTCACAGGGTGTCTGTTGTGGGGGGGGGAGCTAAAGGAGATTGTGAGCCGCTCTGAGAATCTTCGGAGTGGAGGGCGGGATATAAATCCTATATCTTCATCTACCTCACAGGGTGTCTGTTGTGGGGGACGGGGGAGGTAAAGGAGATTGTGAGCCGCTCTGAGACTCTTCGGAGTGGAGGGCTGGATATAAATCCTATATCTTCATCTACCGCACAGGGTGTCTGTTGTGGGGGGGGGGAGTAAAGGAGATTGTGAGCTGCTCTGAGACTCTTCGGAGTGGAGGGCGGGATATAAATCCAATATCTTCATCTACCTCACAGGGTGTCTGTTGTGGGGGGGGGGAGCTAAAGGAGATTGTGAGCCGCTCTGAGAATCTTCGGAGTGGAGGGCGGGATATAAATCCTATATCTTCATCTACCTCACAGGGTGTCTGTTGGGGGGGGGGGAGGTAAGGAGATTGTGAGCCGCTCTGAGACTCTTTGGAGGGGAGGGTGGGATATAAATCCAATATCTTCATCTACCTCACAGGGTGTCTGTTGTGGGGGGGGGGAGGTAAAGGAGATTGTGAGCCGCTCTGAGACTCTTCGGAGTGGAGGGTGGGATATAAATCCAATATCTTCATCTACCTCACAGGGTGTCTGTTGTGGGGGGCGGGGGAGGTAAAGGAGATTGTGAGCCGCTCTGAGACTCTTCGGAGTGGAGGGCTGGATATAAATCCTATATCTTCATCTACCGCACAGGGTGTCTGTTGTGGGGGGGGGGGGGGAGTAAAGGAGATTGTGAGCCACTCTGAGAATCTTCGGAGTGGAAGGCGGGATATAAATCCAATATCTTCATCTACCTCACAGGGTGTCTGTTGGGGGGCGGGGAAGGTAAAGGAAATTGTGAGCCGCTCTGAGACTCTTCGGAGTGGAGGCTGGGATAGAATCCAATATCTTCATCTACCTCACAGGGTGTCTGTTGTGGGGGGGGGGAGGTAAAGGAGATTTTGAGCCGCTCTGAGACTCTTCGGAGTGGAGGGTGGGATATAAATCCAATATCTTCATCTACCTCACAGCGTGTCTGTGTGGGGGGGGGGGAAGGTAAAGGAGATTGTGAGCTGCTCTGAGACTCTTTGGAGTGGAGGGTGGGATATAAATCCAATATCTTCATCTACCTCACAGGGTGTCTGTTGTGGGGGGGGGGAGGTAAAGGAGATTGTGAGCCGCTCTGAGACTCTTCGGAGTGGAGGGTGGGATATAAATCCAATATCTTCATCTACCTCACAGGGTGTCTGTTGTGGGGGAGGAAGGTAAAGGAGATTGTGGGCTGCTCTGAGACTCTTCGGAGTGGAGGGCAGGATATAAATCCAATATCTTCATCTACCTCACAGGGTGTCTGTTGTGGGGGAGGAAGGGAAAGGAGATTGTGGGCTGCTCTGAGACTCTTCGGAGTGGAGGGCGGGATATAAATCCAGTATCTTCATCTACCTCACAGGGTGTCTGTTGTGGGGGAGGAAGGGAAAGGAGATTGTGAGCCGCTCTGAGACTCTTCGGAGTGGAGGGCGGGATATAAATCCAATATCTTCATCTACCTCACAGGGTGTCTGTTGTGGGGGAGGAAGGGAAAGGAGATTGTGGGCTGCTCTGAGACTCTTCGGAGTGGAGGGCGGGATATAAATCCAATATCTTCATCTACCTCACAGGGTGTCTGTTGTGGGGGAGGAAGGGAAAGGAGATTGTGGGCTGCTCTGAGACTCTTCGGAGTGGAGGGCGGGATATAAATCCAGTATCTTCATCTACCTCACAGGGTGACTGTTGTGGGGGAGGAAGGGAAAGGAGATTGTGAGCCGCTCTGAGACTCTTCGGAGTGGAGGGCGGGATATAAATCCAATATCTTCATCTACCTCACAGGGTGTCTGTTGTGGGGGAGGAAGGTAAAGGAGATTATGAGCCGCTCTGAGACTCTGGCCTTGAAAGGGCAGCTTCTGGGAGAGCTCTCTTAGCCCCACCCACCTCACAGGGTGTCTGTTGTGTGGGGGGGGAGGTAAAGGAGATTGTGAGCCTCTCTGAGACTCTCTGGAGTGGAGGCCGGGATATAAATCCAATATCTTCATCTACCTCACAGGGTGTCTGCTGTGGGGGAGGAAGGTAAAGGAGATTGTGAGCCGCTCTGAGACTCTTTGGAGTGGAGGGCGGGATATAAATCCAATATCTTCATCCACCTCACAGGGTGCCTGTTGTGGGGGAGGAAGGGAAAGGAGATTGTGAGCCGCTCTGAGACTCTTCGGAGTGGAGGGCGGATATAAATCCAATATCATCATCATCATCATCACCTACCTCACAGGGTGTCTGTTGTGGGGAGAGGAAGGGAGGGTGTTTGGAAGCCACTCTGAGACTCCAACACTTCTTCTTCTACATGCATCCTGTGTGACTCAAAGAGATGCTATCGCTTCCGGGAGGTTGGGTGACGCTCTGATATTTGAGGAAAAACTCTTATGAGTTGTGGAGAAACTCCATCTTGGTTAATGTTGGTGCTTGGTTGGAGGGGAACATGAAACTACTAGGCAGGCTGTGCGGCCTAGTCTTCCCTTCACCCCCCCTCCCTTCCGGAGTTAAACCATCAACTCTAGATGGAAAGCCTCCTAGAGGGGCAGAAGTTCTTTAGCCTTCCCTCATTCCCTCCTCCCTTCTGGAGTTAAACCAGCAACTCTAGGGGGAAAGCCTCCTAGAGAGGCAGGAAGTTCTTTTGGTTCTTTTTATTTGAATTAGGCAGGAAAAGGGAGTCCGCAGCTGGCCCTCCAAGAGAGAGGTTGTGAGTCTGTGGCTCCTGACTGTGGGAGAGGCTACTCAAGAGGAGGAGGACCCCAGGCAGTCAGACCGAGTAAGTAATTCACAAGGTAGACCAAGTTTACACCAGGGACAAGAGGATGCGTTTGAATCCACCTTTTATTTGCCTTCTTGTTGCTGATCAGGTGCTGTGCTAAACTTTTACATGTAACTGTTTTTGTTTTTGTTTTTTTTATTTTCTTTCTCTTCTTATTAAACATTTTTTTTTCTGTTTTGAATGCTGGCAGTCAAACTCTGTACCACATAGATCCTGACCGCTTAGACCACGCTGCTTTATGAAGGGGGCCCTGGGGAAAGGGGGAAGGCATGCAGTTGGATAAGGTGCCAATCTTCCAGGGTTCCCCGAAAAAGTGCTGTGGTTTCTGTGATACCCAAGTACAGGGTGGCAGAGGACCTTGAGGCCTGGCCTCAGAGCTGGAGAGGGGGATTGGGAGTCCTGTTCCTCTCAATCTGAACCCCTAGAGTGAGCAGGTGGTGGCAGCGAGCCCAAGTGGCCAAAGGAGAAATAGCTCCCTCCAGGAGTTGGCAACTCAATAGGGAGTTGACGGGACCGGCTCTGAAGGCAGAATCGGCCGGTTCCGTCACATGAGTAAAAATCAAATTTACCATGGAGGTTTTGCCCAAATACTAGAGTGTTGCCCCAGCATCCCGGAAGTGACAAAGTGACACATGGCCCATGATCAGGGGTGGAATTGTAGCAGGAGCTCCTTTGCATATTCAGCCACCCCTCCCCGCGCCCCGATGTAGCCAATCCTCGAAGAGCTTACAAGGCTCTTTTTTTGTAAGCTCTTGGAGGATTGGCTACATTGGGGGGGGATGTGGCCTAATATGCAAAGGAGCTCCTGCTAGGATCCCACCCCTGCCAGTGACATAGTCACATCTCTGTGGGTTAGATAGGCATCCCTGCGGCTCCTCAGCCCAACCTTAAACCAGACACAAAATGGCTGCCGTACCTAACCTTCAGTCACAGAATGACGATCCTTGAGTTGTGGAAACAGCTTCTACCAGGACTTTTTTGGCTTTGGTGTTTTTAAAAAGCCCAGCAGGAACTCGTTTGCATATTAGGCCACACACCAAACCCGCTGGAACTGCGTTCCTGTGCTTCCCTGCTCAAAAAAAAAAAAAAAGCCATGGCTTCTACCAAAGTAACATTTTTAAAAACCTGCACACCCAATCAGAGGTCTTGATGAAGAAAAGGCCCACCTGCCCTGACTGCTTTGTAAAAACACCTGGTGGGCACTGGGAAAGGTGTTGGCAGTCCCAATGGCACCAGTGAATGCCACACTGGGGACTCCCCACATTAGATGCACTAATGGAATAAGCATCATCGCAACGTACAGGGTTGCAGGGGTCATTTTGTCGAAAAATAGGCTGTGGAGCTCATTAGCATAGCTCATTAGCATATGCCACCACCCCCCCAGCCAAAAGCAACCCGACACAAGAAAGGAGAGCCCCGGGCGAGCGAGGCCTGCTTGGCTTGGCTAGAGATCCAGCCAGCCCAAGCAGGCCTTTCTCGCCTGGGGATCTCCTTGGCCGCCACCCCCCCACTATAGTCAAAAGGCCAGCAAGCCACCCGCCACTCAAAATCACATAAGAAGTGGAGAAATTGTGGTGAGGGCTTCTCCAGGGGTTAATGAGGGCTGCTGGGGGCGTGGCAAAGCCCCTGGTGGCTGGCTGGCTGGCTGCCCGCTCTCCTAATCCTGGGATCGTTTTGCAACTGCACCTACTATTCAATGGACAAGGTAGGTGGGGAGGAAGAGGGGGAACCTACTACATAAGAACATAACAGAAGCCATGTTGGATCAGGCCAATGGCCCATCCAGTCCAACACTCTGGGTCACACAGTGGCCAATATATGTGTGTGTTTATATATACACATACATACATACATATATACACACACACACATATTGGCCACTGTGTGACACAGTGGCCAATATATGTATATAAAGCTGGCTATGCTTGTAGCCGCTGCCACCTCTTGTGGCAGTGAATTCCACATGTTCATCACCCTTTGAGTGAAGAAGTACAGTACTTCCTTTTATCCGTTTTAACCTGACTGCTCAGCAATTTCATTGAATGCCCATAAGTTCTTGTATTGTGAGAAAGGGAGAAAAGGACTTCTTTCTCTACTTTCTCCATCCCATGCATAATCTTGTCAACCTCTACCATGTCACCCCGCAGTCGACGTTTCTCCAAGCTAAAGAGCCCCAAGCGTTTCAACCTTTCTTCAAACGGAAAGTGTTCCAACCCTTTAATCATTCTAGTTGCCCTTTTCTGGACTTTCTCCAATGCTATAATATCCTTTTTGAGGTGCGGTGACCAGAATCGCACACAGTGTTCCAAATGAGACCGCACCATCGATTTATACAGGGGCATTATGATACTGGCTGATTTTTTCCCTGTTCCCTTCCTAATAATTCCCAGCATGGCGTTGGCCTTTTTTATCGCAATCGCACCCTGTCTTGACATTTTCAGTGAGTTCTCTACCATGACCCCAAGATCTCTCTCTTGAATTCAAGGCCTGCAGAGCTGCATCCCGGAGACCATTCCACGCACGGTGATGCTTTCTTGTGGCTCAAGGAGCACTCGGGTATTTGTCTGCATTTTTGTTTCGGCGCTTTATTAATGTTACATGTATTTAATTGGTTGCCGGTGCACATTCGGGAGAGAGAAGGCTAGCAAGCCGCGAGAGATCATTATAACCCATCCGTTTAAAAAGCATCAAATTGCAGCTAATGAGAACCTTGAAAGTATCCCCACTGCATCCGGAAGCTTCGGGTGGCCATAGAAACCTTGCTCTTGCAAATCGAGGAGAAAATGTTCAAAAGTGGAATCAGTTCCCTAATGAGGTGGTGAGCTCCCCCTCACCGGCAGTCTTTAGGCAGCGGCTGGACAAACCCTTGTCAGGGATGCTCTAGGCCACGGGTAGGGAACAGTGGCTCTCCAGATGTGGTGGTGGCTTTGAGAGGATACAATTTTTGCACTTTATTTTGGTGTAGTTGGTTCAGTGAGTGGACTTTTCTCTGGGAGAATCGGCTTTGATTCCCCCCTCCTCCACTTGCAGCTGCTGGAATGGCCTTGGGTCAGCCATAGCTCTGGCAGAGGTTGTCCTTGAAAGGGCAGCTGCTGTGAGAGCCCTCTCAGCCCCACCCACCTCAAAGGGTGTCTGTTGCGGGGGAGGAAGATAAAAAAGATTGAGAGCCGCTCTGAGATTTGGAGTGAAGGGAGGGATATAAATCCAATATCATCATCATCTTCTTCTTCTTCTTCTTCTTCTTTAGCTTCCAGCATTAGAATAATCATTAAGTGGAGAGAGAGAGACAGAGAAAGAAGGCGCCAAGCTCTATCAAACTGGGTTCCACTCCTGTTGAAATTGGGGGAAGGAAGTGAAGAAAAAGAAGACGACGACCATAGATTTATACCCCACCCTTCTCTCTGAATCAGAGTCTCAGAGTGGCTTACAATCTCCTTTATCTTCCTCTTCCACAACAGACACCCTGTGAGGTAGGTTTGGTGTAGTGTTTAAGTGTGCAAACTCTTATCTGGGAGAACCGGGTTTGATTCCCCACTCCTCCACTTGCATCTGCTGGAATGGCCTTGGGTCAGCCATAGATCTCACGGGAGTTGTCCTTGAAAGCACAGCTTTTGGGGAGAGTTCTCTCAGCCCCACCCACCTCACAAGCTGTCTGTTGTGGGGGAGGAAGCTATAGGAGATTGTAAGCAACTCAGATGTGGAGTAGAGGGCAGGATATAAATCCAATGTATTATGATTATTATTACTACATTGTAATAGATAATGAAATTATACAACTCACGGACCGGTTGCTAACAGGCCACGGACCAGTACCGCTCCACAGCCCAGGGGTTGGGAACCCCTGGGTTAGATGACTTCCAGGGCCCCTTCCAGCGCTGTGATGCTAGGATTCTATTCTATGCCAAACACCAAGTACGGGTTAAACTAAGTTGTTTGGTATTATAAAGCGCCTTCAAGTCCTAGCTGGCTTTGAAGGCAAGCGACGCTCAAAGATGATTTGTCATTTCCTACCTAGTAGGCCCATACTTCCTTCGTAGACCCCCATCCAAGTAGTCACCAAGGATGGATAAGATCAGACTGCCCTGGGCCATCTAGGCGATAACCCTGTTTCAACTAAATAAACCATCTCCCCGACTTTATGCAGGTTCCCTAAAAAGTAAGCTAACCATGAAAGTGGTAGAGCATCTGTTTGTCATGCAGAAGGTCCCAGGATCAATCCCTGGCATCTCCAGTTTAAAGCATCATGCAGTAAGTGGTGTGAAGGAATTCTGAGACTGTGGAGAGCCGCTGCCTATCTGAGTAGACATTACTTGTTCGGGTGGGTTCCATATACGGCAGTGCCGTGTGTCCATTTGTTGCTTCATAGAAGGTACACCATCAAGGAAGACTCTGCAAAGGAAGGCAATGGTCAACCATCTTTGCTTCTCACTTGCCTTGAAAACCCCTTGCTGGGGTCAACATAAGTCTTGGGTGGGAGACCACCAAGGAAGACTCTGCAGAGGAAGACAATGGCCAAGCACCTCTGCTTCTCCCTTGCCTTGAAAGCCCCTTGCTGGGGTCACCATAAGCCTTGGTGACAATTTGGTATAGTGGTTTAAGTGTGCTGACTCTTGTCTGGGAGAACTGGGTTCTCCTCCGCTTGCAGCTGCTGGAATGGCCTTGGGTCAGCCATAGCTCTTGCAGAGCTGTCCTTGAAAGGGCAGCTAGTGTGAGAGCCCTCTCAGCCCAACCCACCTCACAGGGCATCTGTTGTGCGGGAAGAAGATGAAGGAGATTGTAAGCCACTCTGAGACTCTGATTCAGAGAGAAGGGGGGATATAAATCTTCAGTCTTCTTCTTGGACAGGAGAACACCAGGGAAGGTTCTGCAGAGAAAAGCAATGGCAAACTCCTGCTTCTCATTTGCCTTGAAAGCCCCTTGCTGGGGTCACCATAAGTAAGAACATAGATCATAAGACCATAAGAGAAGCCATGCTGGATACACACACACACACACACACACCCTGTGGCTAATAGCCACTGATGGACCTCTGCTCCATATTTTTATCCAGTCCCCTCTTGAAGCTGGCTATGCTTGTAGCTGCCACCACCTCCTGTGGCAGTGAATTCCACGTGTTAATCACCCTTTAGGTGAAGAAGGACTTCCTTTTATCTGTTCTAACCCGACTGCTCAGCAATTTCATTGAATGCCCACCAGTTCTCGTATTGTGAGAAAGGGAGAAAAGGACTTCTTTCTCTACTTTCTCCATCCCAGGCATAATCTTGTCAACCTCTATCATGTCACCCCGCAGTCGACGTTTCTCCAAGCTAAAGAGCCCCAAGCGTTTTAACCTTTCTTCGCGGGGAAAGTGTTCCAACCCTTTAATCATTCTAGTTGCCCTTTTCTGCACTTTTTCCAATGGTGTAATATCCTTTTTGAGGTGCGGTGACCAGAATTGCACACAGTATTCCAAATGAGACCGCACCATCGATTTATACAGGGGCATTATGATACTGGCTGGTTTGTTTTCAATTCCCTTCCTAATAATTCCCAGCATGGCGTTGGCCTTTTGGATGGGAGACCACCAAGGAAGGCTCTGCAGAGTAAGGCCACGGCCAACCCCCTCTGCTTCTCGCTCGTTTTGGGAGCCCCTTGCAGGAGTTGTTGTAAGCCTGATGCGACTTGACGGCACTTCACACACACACAATCTTTGACTGGAGCACCGTGGTAATTATAAAGCAGAGCCGCCTCACACTTTGTGGTTTTTCGGCGACGGCAGAGTGACATTCACCACGGAATGGCAGAAGCCCGAAGCAGCTTCTCCCGAGGGGGAGCCAGTTACAGACAGCTTTACAATAACAGCAGCAGACACCCAATCGATACCGGCTGCATTAGAAGAGATCATTAAGGTGGTCGAGCTGCTGTTGTAGCCAGGGAAGAAACACAGCAGCTCTACGGGGCGAGGGAAGCAGGCCTTGTGTCCTTTCTGGCATACAGAGTAGGCCCGACAGCTGAGGGAGGGAGGGCTGATGTCGGAGCCGCCTCTCAGGCCAAGGGATATTTTGGGAATGTGTTTTATGAGCCATCAAACGACAAGCGCCAGGCACTAAAAGGGCTTTCTAAATAAGAAGATGTAAAAGTTTCTGGAGAGAAGGGGCATAAAACAAGGGATAAAAAAAAAAGCGAAGAGGAGTTGCAGCAGGGAGTTTATTCTTAGGCACTAGAACAAAAAGGGGGAAAAAAGAGTAACAAGGATATAGACAGGTCCAGAGGAGGGTGACGAAGATGGTGAGCGGTCTGGAGACCAAATTCTGTGAAGAAAGGTTGAAGGAGCTGGGCATGTTTAGCCTGGAGAGGAGGCGACTGAGAGGTGATATGATCACCATCTTCAAGTACTCGAAGGGCTGTCGTCTAGAGGATGGTGTGGAATTGTTTTCTGTGGCCCCAGAAGGTAGGACCAGTACCAGTGGGTTGAAATTAAATCAAAAGAGTTTCCGGCTCAACATTAGGAAGAACTTCCCGACCGTTAAAGCGGTTCCTCAGTGGGACAGGGTTCCTCGGGAGGTGGTGGGCTCTCCTTCCTTGGAGGTTTTTCAACAGAGGCTAGATGGCCATCGGACAGCAATGAAGATCCTGTGACTTTAGGGAGAGGTGTTTGTGGGTTTCCTGCATTGTGCAGGGGGTTGGACTAGATGGCCCTGGAGGTTCCTTCCAGCTCTATGATTCTATGATTCATGGCAGATCCAGATGGACAGCCGCGTTCGTCTGAAGCAGTAGACCAAAGTTAGAGTAGGGTAGCCAAGTTCCTCTGCCACTGAGGCAAGGGACTCTTTTCTTGCACACGTGAAGCAGACACGGTGTGATGATGTCACATGGAAGTGACATCATCCTGCCAGGTGCATTGCATTGGGGATGTTCTAGGATTTGCAGGGAAACTCTATGATACCATAGAGTTTTATCATGAATTCTAAAGATCCCCAGAGCGACACTCTAGGATTCACAGTAAAAGTCTATGGTACCATAGAGTCCTACCACAAATCCTAGTGTCCCCTGTGCAATGTGCCCAGCGCAATGACACCACTTCCAGAAGACATCATAATGCAAGGGACATCGTGAGAGAATAAGTCTCTGTGCGGCAGAGATCCCCCCAGCAGCCTGCTCCATGTTCGTGGGTTGGGAATCCCTCGGGTTGGATTCCCGCCCCCCTGGTGAGAGTTTGGGAGCCCTAAATTAGAGTCCAGTACTGAAGATCACCATAAGACACGATAAATAGGGTTGCCGAGTCCAATTCAAGAAATATTTGGGGACTTTGGGGTTGGAGCCAGGAGACTTTGGGGGTGACGTCAGGAGGCATTGGAGGTAGAGCCAGGAGCAAGGGTGTGACAAGCACAATTGAACTCCAAAGGGAGTGCCGGCCATCACTTTTAAAGGGACTGTGCTCTTTTCAATTGCATTCCCTCCTTTGGAAAAAATGAAGGATAAAGGAACCTTCTTTGGGGGCTTATAGAATGGGACCCCTTGGTCGAATCTTTTTGAAACTTGGAGGGTGTTTTGAGGAGAGGCATCGGATGCTATGCGGCAAATTTGGTGCCTCTACCTCAAAACACAGCCCCCACCCCACCCCGAGACCCAGATAGCTGCGGATCAATTCTCCATTCTACCCTATGGGAATTGGTCTCCATAAGGAAGAATGGAGTTCCCAGCAGATCTTCCCCCCCCCACACACACTTTCTGATGACCCTGAAGCGGGGGGAGGGCCTCCAAACTGGGGGATCCCCTGCCCCTACCTGGGGATTGCCAGCCCTCACGGTAGCCCATGATGAACAAGCACTTGTCTTACCCAATTCTCTCCTCCCGCCTCCCAGTCCACCTGCGTCACCACCTTCTACGGAAGAACCCGGCGAGACAAAGAGAGACCACGAGTCAAGAGCGTTCTTCCTGCAGCTCTCAATTGTACTCTGGTTTCTTGTCTTCCTCCTGGATTCATTATTAAAGGGGCAGATTGCCAATCCAATTAAAGCACTGGCTTCCCACGACAGCCTTGTTATTTCATCAAGGGGTGAGCTGCCAGAATAATCAAGCGAGCGGCCGCTGCTGCTATAAAACCCCCCCCCAAACTTTAATTTCACCAATGGGCTGCCTTCACCGTGAGGCGAAGATGGAAATGGCCTGAGGCCATGTCCGGCTTTGTCTACAGTACTTGAGGAGAGGGAGACAAGGCCACGGCCTGTTGGAAGACGGTTAGAAAAACAACAATGCAGCAGGAGAAGGAGAAAGAGGAGGAGGAAGAGGAAGAGAAGGAGGAGAGGAGGAGGAAGAGGAGAAAGAGAGAAGGAGGAGGAGAAGGAGGAGGAAAAGGAGAAGGAGAAGAAGGAGGAGGAGGAGGAGAAGGAGGAGGAGGGGAGGAGAAGGAGGAGAAGGAGAAGGAGGAGGAGATTGTGAGCCGCTCTGAGACTCTTCGGAGTGGAGGGCGGGATATAAATCCAATATCTTCATCTACCTCACAGGGTGTCTGTTGTGGGGGGGAAGAAGGTAAAGGAGATTGTGAGCCGCTCTGAGACTCTTCGGAGTGGAGGGCGGGATATAAATCCAATATCTTCATCTACCTCACAGGGTGTCTGTTGTGGGGGGGAAGAAGGTAAAGGAGATTGTGAGCCGCTCTGAGACTCTTCGGAGTGGAGGGCGGGATATAAATCCAATATCTTCATCTACCTCACAGGGTGTCTGTTGTGGGGGGGAAGAAGGTAAAGGAGACTGTGAGCCGCTCTGAGACTCTTCGGAGTGGAGGGCGGGATATAAATCCAATCTCTTCATCTCCCTCACAGGGTGTCTGTTGTGGGGGAGGAAGGTAAAGGAGATTGTGAGCTGCTCTGGGACTCTTCGGAGTGGAGGGCGGGGTATAAATCCAATTTCTTCATCTACCTCACAGGGTGTCTGTTGTGGGGGAGGAAGGCAAAGGAGATTGTGAGCCGCTCTGAGACTCTTCGGAGTGGAGGGCGGGATATAAATCCAATCTCTTCATCTACCTCACAGGGTGTCTGTTGTGGGGGAGGAAGGCAAAGGAGATTGTGAGCCGCTCTGAGACTCTTCGGAGTGGAGGGCGGGATATAAATCCAATCTCTTCATCTACCTCACAGGGTGTCTGTTGTGGGGGAGGAAGGTAAAGGAGATTGTGAGCTGCTCTGGGACTCTTCGGAGTGGAGGGCGGGATATAAATCCAATATCTTCATCTACCTCACAAGGTGTTGGGGGGGGGGGAGGTAGAGGAGATTGTGACCGCTCTGAGATTCAGAGTATAGGGCGGGATATAAATCCAAAATCCAAAAAATCTTCTAAATAACTATCTATTTTATTACTAAGGAATTTAGGCTATTAGAAACAACTCCCGTTCTCACGCTATTCTGGAAGCAGATAAGAGTTGTCAGTGTGAACCTGTGGGAGAGGCGACTTGAAAGTAATACCAGCCAGGCTGTAGCATAAACATCCTTGGGCCAGATGGATTCATTACTTGCCCAGTGGTTGTAAATAAGAGGGAAGAAGAGGAGAGCTGGTGACCTGCTCTTTGTCTGAAAGAAAATCACATTACAGAAAATAGCACGCTTGACAGCAAGTATATTTGAATTTCTGCATTGTTCAGGGGATTAGACTAGATGACCCTGGAGGTCCCTTCCAACTTTATGATTCTATGAACAGCTAGATAGAAGTTTAGTAGCAACATGGAGAACAACAAGGTTATTTATTTATGTTTTGGGGGGTGAGCTTTTGAAGAAGAAGATATTAGATTTATATCCCGCCCTCCATTCCAAAGATATCAGAGCGGCTCACAATCTCCTTTATCTCCCTCCCCCACAACAGACACCCTGTGAGGGGGTGGGGCTGAGAGGGTTCTCACAGCAGCTGCCCTTTCAAGGACCACCTGTGCCAGAGCTATGGCTGACCCAAGGCCATTCCAGCAGGTGCAAGTGGAGGAGTGGGGAATCAAACCCGGTTCTCCCAGATAAGAGTCCACGCACTTAACCACTACACCAAACTGGCTCTCCAGAGTCAAAGTTCCTATCATCAGGTATGCAATGAAGGAAGTGTTGACTTTTGAAAGTTCATAGCCCGAAAAACTTGTTGGTCTCCAGGGCTTTTTTTGTATGAGGAACTCCTTTGCTTATTAGGCCGCACACCCCTGATGTAGCCAATCCTCCTGGAGCTTACAGTAGGCCCTGTAAGAAAAGCCCTGTAAGTTCTTGGAGGATTGCCTACATTAGGGGTGTGTGGCCTAATATGCAAAGGAGCTCTTGGTAGAATTCCAAGCGCTTGGAGGATTGGCTACATCAGGGGTGTGCGGCCTAATATGCAAAGGAGCTCTTGGTAGAATTCCAAGCTGTTGGAGGATTGGCTACATCAGGGGTGTGCGGCCTGATATGCAAAGGAGCTCTTGCTAGAATTCCAAGCTCTTGGCGGATTGGCTACATCAGGGGTGTGTGGCCTAATATGCAAAGGAGCTCTTGCTAGAATTCCAAGCTCTTGGAAGATTGGCTACATTAGGGGTGTGTGGCCTAATATGCAAAGGAGCTCTTGCTAGAATTCCAAGCTCTTGGAGGATTGGCTACATCAGGGGTGTGTGGCCTAATATGCAAAGGAGCTCTTGCTAGAATTCCAAGCTCTTGGAGGATTGGCTACATCAGGGGTGTGTGGCCTAATATGCAAAGGAGCTCTTGCTAGAATTCCAAGCTCTTGGAGGATTGGCTACATCAGGGGTGTGTGGCCTAATATGCAAAGGAATTCCTGCTACAAAAAAAAAAGAAAGCCCCACATGTCACCCTGAACTGGATAGAGTCATCAGGTTGGAAGGCACCTCCAGGGTCATCTAGTTCAGCCTCTGCACAATATAGGAATTTCACAAATATGTCCCCCACACACATAGAAGAAGAAAATGACTGCAGATTTATCCCCCACCCTTCTCTCTGAATCAGAATCTCAGAGCAGCTCGCCATCCCCTTTCTCTCCCTCCCCCACAACAGACACCCTGTGAGGTGGGTGGGGCTGAGAGAGCTCTCCCAGAAGCTGCCCTTTCAAGGACAGCTCTGCCAGAGCTATGGCTGACCCAAGAATTCTAGCAGCTGCAAGTAGAGGAGTGGGGAATCAAACCCGGTTCTCCCGGATAAGGGTCCAGGGTCACTACGCAGAGACAGACTATTTCTTTGTTTATTTATTAATTATATTTGTATCCCGCCCTCCCGTGATGGGCTCAGTCTGGCTAATTTCAATTAAAACAACATAAAATTACGATACAATAAAATCACAATAAATTATTGAAACATCTCAGCGTATACAATTTTAATCCCTAGACGGCATTATTGTTACTTCTTGATTAGTGCCGTTTACTATGATGTTATTGGATGTTACTGAGCGCCTTGCATCCCTGTTTGGATCGGATTAAGATATCCGTGCTGTGGTGAAATACTGGATGCCTCCATCAGTTGTTAAATGCCTGTCTAAACAGTTCTGTCTTGCAATAGTTCTGCCTTGCAACAGTGAACAATCTTTGAATGTCTCTTGCCCTAAGTAGGCTGTGACTTGGAACAGAGTTGGAGTCTGGTAGTTTTATTGGTCTTAAAGGGGCTACTGGATTCCAACGTTGTTCTCTTGCTTCGGATCAAGACAGCTGTCCACCCGGATCATGACTGCGACTTGGCAGCAAAATAAAAAAATAAAAATTCTGCATGGGAAGTCCTTATTTTACTTCTTTTGCCCTTTCACAAAGTTCTCTGTTTAGTTTGTGGGGTTTTTTTTTAAACTTGTAAATACCATGCGAGTCCTGCTTTCCTTTCATCATCAATCATTGTTGATGTTTCAATCATAATCCCGATCCCTGGGGTTTTCATCATATTCTTTGCATAACCGCGCTGTTACATGCTTCGGTTATGTTCCCCGGATTGATCCTCAGGTATTTGTTATGAGAAGAAGAAGGTTTTGGATTTATATCCCGCCCTATACTCTGAATCTCAGAGTCTCAGAACGGTCACAATCTCCTCTACCTTACGCCCCCCCCCCTGTGAGGTAGGTGGGCTGAGAGGGCTCTTACAGAAGTTGCCCTTTCAAGGACAGCTTCTATGAAAGCTATGGCTGACCCAAGGCCATTCCAGCAGCTGCAAGTGGAGTGGGGAATCAAACCCGGTGCTCCCAGATAAGAGAGCTATGGCTGACCCAAGGCCATTCCAGCAGATGCAAGTGGAGGAGTGGGGAATCAAACCCGGGTCTCCCAGGTAAGAGAGCTCTGGCTGACCCAAGGCCATTCCAGCAGCTGCAAGTGGAGGAGTAGGGAATCAAACCCAGTTCTCCCAGATAAGAGAGCTATGCCAGCAGGTGCAAGTGGAGGAGTGGGGAATCAAACCTGGTTCTCCCAGATAAGAGAGCTATGCCAGCAGGTGCAAGTGGAGGAGTGGGGAATCAAACCTGGTTCTCCCAGATAAGAGTCCACGCACTTAACCACTACACCAAACTGGCTCTCTATTAGAGCTCTGGCTGACCCAAGGCCATGCCAGCAGGTGCAAGTGGAGGAGTGGAGAATCAAACCCGGTTCTCCCAGATAAGAGAGCTATGGCTGACCCAAGGCCATGCCAGCAGGTGCAAGTGGAGGAGTGGGGAACCAAACCCGGTTCTCCCGGATAAGAGTCCGCACACTTAACCACTACACCAAACTGGCTCTCTATTAGAGCTCTGGCTGACCCCAGGCCATGCCAGCAGGTGCAAGTGGAGGAGTGGGGAATCAAACCCGGTTCTCCCAGATAAGAGAGCTCTGGCTGACCCAAGGCCATTCCAGCAGGTGCAAGTGGAGGAGTGGGGAATCAAACCCAGTTCTCCCAGATAAGAGTCCGCGCACTTAACCACTACACCAAACTGGCTCTCATTCCTGAGGGCTGGATCTGAAATAAAGGAGACCTTGCCAGGCTGAGCCATGTTTGTCATAAAATGTAATGCCAGGTAGCAGAGATATAAACTTTATAAATGCAATCACAATTAAAGATTTTTTTTAAAAAAAAAAAGAACCCGTGAGACATGCTTAAAACACTAGCACTCGTTGGTCTTAAAGGTGTTTTCTTTGTGTTTCTCCCATGGGAACCAGGGAACTGGGCAAAGGAAGTTTTGGATCTTTCCTTCCTTCCCCGGGGGACCAGGATGGGGAGAAGCCTCAGCCAGCAGAAGAAAGAGAGGCTTGGCTCAGTAGCTCTGCTGTGCGATTGAGAGAGCCTGGCAAAGCTCTCCCAAGGAAAGAGCCTCAGCCAATGGAGAAAACAGAGGTTTTGCTCTGTAGCTCCTCTGCGATTGAGCAAGCCTGGCAAATAAGCGGTGATGCAGAAGGAAGCAAGAGAGAGGGAGAAGGAAGCAGATGACAGACAGTTGCTTGGGGGCCTGATAGGAGCTCTCTGGGGGCCTGATTCGGCCCCTTGGCCGCATGTTTGACACACCTGTTTTAGGGTCTCACATCACCCATTGGGTGATTCTTTTAAGTGGAGTTGCTGAGGATTGAACCGGGGAACTTCTGTATACCAAGCAGATGGTCTGTCACCGAGCCATGGCCATAGTCATTATTTTAAAACAGCGGCGTGTCTTGTCCATGGTAGATTCAGATAGATTCAGAGGGTAGCCGTGTCGGTTTGAAGTAGAACAGTTAGATTCGAAGCGTTTTGGGGGGAAAGGCAAGCAGCAACATTTAGTCTCCAGCCACAGCAAATAGCTGGCACGCAATGGAATTCAGCATCTGTCTGCATTTGGCAAACGGTGCTCAGTTGTGGTTAATATTTGACATCTGACAACTTAATGAGATTCAATAAATGATGCCTGCCAAATTCATTACAGTCAAGTGACGATGAACCGAAAGCTGCCATCCAGCACAACATTTATTTGGCAGTGTAAGTTCCCCTGTGAGGAGTGAAGGTAGCATGTCATCGCCTGATCTTGTCCCATCTCAGAAGCTAAGTAGGGTCGGTGCTCGGAAGGGAGAGCACCAAAGAAGGTGCTTCGGAGGAAGGCAATAGCAAGCCACCTCTGCTTCTCACCTACTTTGAAATATCCTTGCTGGGGTCACCACCATAAGTCTTAGATGGGAGACCACCAAGGAAGACTCTGCAGAGGAAGGCAATGGCCAGCCACCTCTGCTTCTCCCTTGCCTTGAAAGCCCCTTGCTGGGATCACCACCATAAGTCTTGGATGGGAGACCACCAAAGAAGACTCTGCAGAGGAAGGCAACGGCCAACCACCTCTGCTTCTCCCTTGCTTTGAAAGCTCATTGCTGGGGCTATAATAAGTCTTGGATTGGAGACCACCAAGGAAGACTCTGCAGCAGAAGGCACTGGCCAAACACCTCTGTTTCCCACTTACCTTGAAATCCCCTTGCTGGGGTCACCAAAAGTCTTGGATCAGAGACCACCAAGGAAGACTCTGCAGAGGAAGGCAATGGCCAGCCACCTCTGCTTCTCACTTGCCTTGAAAGCCCCTTGCTGGGGTCAACATAAGTCTTGGATGGGAGACCACCAAGGATGACTCTGCAGAGAAAGGCAATGGCTAGCTACCTCTGCTTCTCCCTTGCCTTGAAAGCCCCTTGGTGGGGTCACCACCATCAGTCTTGGATGAAAGACCACCAAGGAAGACTCTGCAGAGTAAGGCAATGGCCAGCCACCTCTGCTTCTCCCTTGCCTTGAAAGCCCCTTGCTGGGATCACCACCATAAGTCTTGGATGGGAGACCACCAAGGAAGACTCTGCAGAGAAAGGCAATGGCTAACTACCTCTGCTTCTTCCTTGCCTTGAAAGCCCCTTGCTGGGGTCACCACCATCAGTCTTGGATGAAAGACCACCAAGGAAAACTCTGCAGAGAAAGGCAATGGCCAGCCACCTCTGCTTCTCACTTGCCTTGAAAGCCCCTTGCTGGGATCACCACCCTAAGTCTTGGATGGGAGACCATCAAGGAAGACTCTTCAGAGGAAAGCAATGGCCAACCACCTCTGCTTCTCCCTTGCCTTGAAAGCCCCTTGCTGGGATCACCACCCTAAGTCTTGGATGGGAGACCATCAAGGAAGACTCTTCAGAGGAAAGCAATGGCCAACCACCTCTGCTTTTCACTGGCCTTGAAAGCCCCTTGCTGGGGTCACCAAAAGTCTTGGATGGGAGACCACCAAGGAAGACTCTGCAGAGGAAGATATTGGCCAACGACCTCTGCTTCTCACTGGCCTTGGAAGCCCCTTGCTGGGGTCAGCATGGGTTGGTTGTGACTTGACAGCACTTCATACACACATACACACACACAATGAGATTGTGAAATGATAGGCAAAAATTCAAATTTAAACATGGCTCAACACATTTGAAAGAAAAGGCAAATTTCACCATTGTAAGCATTGAGCTCCACAGTCTGTCGGTGCGGTAGTTAGCAGAGTGAGCTTCGTGACGTGCCCGACACAGAGCTCCAGGAAAGAAATCAGCCAGACACCTGCAGCTAGTGCCAAAGTAGTGTATTTACAGAGTATACAATAAGTGCTCACTAGTGCAGTTCCAGATATTGATCACACAGACAAAATGCTTCGCCAGCCAGCCAACTCTCAAAGAGAGACCTGTGCATTGCACACGGAGTTTACTTATAGTTCAGTCAGCCAATCCTGGCTGTGCAGTGTCATGCTGACTCAGCAGGTTCTTTCACTTGTCTTCAGCCGGCTCAAACCAGCCTGCTGATAAGGTCACTGTGACCTAGCATGCCAGCTAGATCACCAGCTGTCAAAGCAGAGCTGTCAACCTGGGTTTAGATAGATTCTTTATCCAACACAGTCAAACCACAGCTGGGTGGGAGGACATGCACCACCAATCAGCATTAAAGAAGAAGTCAATGAGAGTCTCAACTGAGCCGTTTTTGTTGTGATTTTGCCATCAGTGGACTAATTCTTGATTGTGGCATGTGTGTGTATGTGCTGTCAAGCCAACTATGGTGACCCCACAGGTTTTCAAAGTAAGAGGCATTCATGACAGAGCTACTGAGCCAAGCCTCTCATCTTTCTATTGGCTGAGGCTCCTCCCCCTCCTGGTCCCCTGGGGAAGGAAGGAAAGAGCCAGAGCTTCCTTTGCCCAGTTCCCTGGATCCCATGGGAGAGAGACAATGAAAACACTATTAAGACCAACAAGTGCTAATATATTGATCATGTTTTATTTAAAGTTTTTAAAAATCTTTAATGGTGTTTGGAACACTTTCCCTATGAAGAAAGGTTAAAACACTTAGGGCTCTATAGCTTGGAGAAACGTCGACTGCGGGGTGACATGATAGAGGTTTACAAGATTATGCATGGGATGGAGAAAGTTGAGAAAGAAGTCCTTTTCTCCCTTTCTCACAATACAAGAACTCGTGGGCATTCGATGAAATTGCTGAGCAGTCGGGTTAAAATGGATAAAAGGAAGTCCTTCTTCACCCAAAGGGTGATTAAGATGTAGAATTCACTGCCACAGGAGGTGGCGGTGGCTACAAGCATAGCCAGCTTCAAGAGGGGGTTAGATAAAAAATATGGAGCCTAGGTCCTTCAGTGGCTTTTAGCCACAGTGTGTGTGTGTTTGTGTGTGTGTGTATTTTGGCCACTGTGTGATGAACATATGAAGCTGTCTTATACTGAATCAGACACTTGGTCCATCAAAGTCAGTATAGTCTTCTCAGACGGGCAGCAGCTCTCCAGGGTCTCAAGCTGAGGTTTTTCACACCTCTTTGCCTGGACCCTTTTTTTGGAGATGCCGGGGATTGAACCTGGGACCTTCTGCTTCCCAGAGTGTTGGACTGGATGGGCCATTGGCCTGATCCAACAGGGCTTCTCTCATATTTGTGTCTTTTATGAAGTTTCTATCTCTGCTACCTGGGCTTACATTTGATGACACACATGGCCTGGCCCGACAAGGTCTCATTTATGTCTGATCCAGCCCTCAAAATGATTGAGTTCAACACCCCTGTCTTGGACCATTCGAGTCAGGGAATGTGGCATAGAAGGGAAGAGACTAGCATAATGTCAGATGATGATGATGATGGATTTATATCCCGCCCTCCACTCAGAGTGGCTCACAATCTCCTTTACCTTCCTCCCCTTCAACAGGCACCCTCTGAGGTTGCTGGGACCAAGAGAAGGAGAAGGAGGAGGAGGAGGAGAAGATGATCATGATGATGGTGATGATGATATTGGATTTATAACCTGCCCTCCACTCTGAATCTCTGAGCCTCAGAGTGGCTCAGAATCTCCTTTACCTCCCCCCCAACACACAACAGCCACCCTGTGAGGTGGGTGGGGCTGAGAGAGCTTTCCCAGAAGCTGCCCTTTCAAATTGGTTCTCACAAGTCAATTGCCTAGGGCACCAGCCTCCTGGGAGTGCCAAATTGGGCACTCCTCATGTGACTCGGTGACGTTATCAATGAGGGTGGGGGGCACCAAAAGTTAACCTTGCTTAGGAGGTCTAGGGCTGGCTTTCAATCCACTGACAACTTTTGAGACCAAGAGAGCTTCATCCTGAGTCCAAGCTTTCGTTCTATTGCTTCAGACCAACATGGCTGCCCATCTGAATCTATTTTCACTGAAATGAACGTTAAAGATAAAATTGGTTTCCACCTGGGGCAGACACATAGACGGAGTGCTTGAAATCATACTCCCACCTCTGCCAGACAGGTATGTGTTTCCGAGTGCCTCTGTGTTTCATTGAGAGCCAGTTGGTATAATGGTTAGGTGTGCAGACTCTTATCTGGGAGAACAGGGTTTGATTCCCCACTCCTCCACTTGTGGCTGCTTGAATAGCCTTGGGTCAGCCATAGCCCTGGCAGAACTTGTCCTTGAAAGGGCAGCTGCTGTGAGAGTCCTCTCAGCTCCACCCACTTCACAGGGTGTCTGTTGTGGGGGAGGAAGATAAAGGAGATTGTGAGCCACTCTGAGATTCAATATCATCTTCTTCTCCTCCACTTGCAGCTCCTGGAATGGTCTTGGGTCAGCCATAGCTCTCGCAGGAGTTGTCTTTGAAAGGGCAGCTGCTGTAAGAGCTCTCTCAGCCCCACCTACCTCGCAGGGTGTCTGTTGCGGGGGAGGAAGGTAAAGGAGATTGTGACCGCTCTGAGAACCAGGGTATAGGGCAGGCTATAAATCCAATATCATCATCATCTTCTTCTTCCTTTCTTTCAGGTGCCAGGTGAAAACATATCCTTTTGATCAGTTTGGTGTAGTGGTTAAGTGTGCGGACTCTTATCTGGGAGTACTGGGTTTGATTCCCCACGCCTCCGCTTTCAGCTGCTGGAATGGCCTTGGGTCAGCCAGAGCTCTGGCAGCAGTTGACGTTGAAAGGGCAGCTTCTGGGAGAGCTCTCTCAGCCCCACCTACCTCACAGGGTGTCTGTTGTGGGTGGGGGGGAAGGGAAAGGAGATTGTGAGCCGCTCTGAGACTCTGATTCAGAGAGAAAGGGCGGGGTATAAATCTTCTTCTTCCTCCTCTTTCCCAGTGTATTTGTAAAATGAGATTCAGAGTATAGGGCAGGATATAAATCCTTTATCTTCTTCTTCTTCTCTGCTCCAGCTTTTCCTGAATTGCTAGAAGGGTGTGTGGGGGGGGCAGACTTTCCATTTTTTCCAGCACCTTCATTGCTCTGGTCCTGAATGCAGGAGGTCTTGCACATTGTCCAGCTGACACACTTCTAGTAATTGTAACGGAGTGCCAAGGTTCCTCCCACTCTTCCATGCAACGCCTTCCAAGCAATCTAAAGGTGATGGATGTGCTGTCAAAACCCAGGTCTCTGATGATATATTGCCCACCTGGTAAAAGATTATCACGATAGGGCACCATGAAAAGGAATCGCTTCTCGGGTCTCCTTCAATGTCTATATTTATGTCAGGCATACAAGGTCACTCCAGGGAGCTTCCCTTTTTTTAATTAAAAAAAAGATACTGTCAACTGAGGTCTCGGATGGGGTTTTTCAAACACTTGTGCAATCTCCCTGCTGTCTGCGACGCGCCGCTGACATTATTTCGGCCGGTGCTAAATGCTACGGCCAAAACGTGGCTGAAAATTGCACTTTCCCACTTCGGTCCAGCTTCAAGAGGGGATTGGATCAACATCTGGAGCAGAGGTCCATCAGTGGCTATTAGCGACAGAGTATTGTTGGAACTCTCTGTCCGAAGCAAGTGATGCTCCATATTCTTGGTGCTTAGGAGGGGCAACAGGGTGAAAGCTTCTGGTGCTTTGGCCCCACTGATGGACCTCCTGATGGTACCTGGGTTTTTTTGGCCACTGTGTGACACACAGTGTTGGATTGGATGGGCCATTGGCCTGATCCAACATGGCTTCTCTTAGGTTCTTATGTCTCTTCCACGTCTTTTTTTGTAGCAGGAACTCCTTTGCATATTAGGCCACACACCCATGATGTAGCCAATCCTCTAAGAGTTTACAGTAGCCCTGTATGAAGAGCCCTGTAAGCTCTTGGAGGATTGGCTACATCAGACGGGTGTAGCCTAATATTCAAAGGAGTTCCTGCTACAAAAAAAAAGGCCTGGTATCTTCTCTTCAAAGGAGTTCCTGCTACAAAAAAAAAGGCCTGGTATCTTCTCTTTACTGGTAATGTTGGGCAATGCAAAGTGAATGGCTTGCATTCTGAGATTCCTCATTCAAACTCCACTCTGTGTCTCATAAGAACATAAGAGAAGCCATGTTGCATCAGGTCAATAGTCCATCCAGTCCAACATTCTGTGTCTCTTAAGAACATAAGAGAAGCCATGTTGCATCAGGGCAATGGTCCATCCAGTCCAACACTCTGTGTCTCATAAGAACATAAGAGAAGCCATGTTGGATCAGGTCAGTGGCCCATCCAGTCCAACTGTGTCTCATAAGAACATAAGAGAAGCCATGTTGGATCAGGACAGTGGCCCATCCAGTCCAACACTCTGTGTCTCATAAGAACATAAGAGAATCGTAGATGACTGGGGAAGGCAATGGCAAACCACCCCGTAAAAAGTCTGCCATGAAAACGTCGTGAAAGCAAACGTCACCCCAGAGTTGGAAACGATTGGTGCTTGCACAGGGGACTACCTTTAAATTTAAGCTTTTGGAGGATTGCCTACATCAAAGGGGTGTGGCCTAATATGCAAAGGAGCTTCTGCTAGAATTCCACCCCTGCTATGATGTCCTTTTTGTGATATGGTGATCAGAACTATACACAGTATTCCAAAATTGGCTTCACCATAGATCTACACAGGAGCATAACAATATCAACCATTTTATTCTCAGTCCCTTTTGTTCCTCAGAGAGCATCATGTTCCTCAGAGAGCACTGAGATCTAGTTCTCAAAACCTTTTAAAAGTCCCTGGACCAAGGGAGGTTAGATTGAAATCAACGAGGGAGCAAGCCTTCTCAACAATGGCTCCCCAATGGTGGAATCAACTCCCAGAAGAGGTGCGAGCGCTGCGGGACCTAAATCAGTTCCGCAGGGCCTGCAAAACTGCCCTCTTCGAGCTCGCGTTAAGATGAAACCCGGGAAATGACATCTAGCCTTCTTATATCCAACTGAATTGTAACACTGAAACTTAGAATTTGTAACGGCTTAACTGTTGATTTAATTTTAACTTAACTTATGAATGTAATTGATTTGTTTTAACTGTCTAATTGTTTGTAATAATATTGTATTTTACTGTAATCATGGTATATACCGTGTCGTGTTAGCCGCCCTGAGCCTGCCTTTGGCGGGGAAGGGCGGGATATAAAAATAAATTTTATTATTATTATTATTATTATTATTATTATTATTATTATTATTATTATTATTATTATTATTATTATTATTATTATTATCCCTAACATAGAGTTTGCCTTTTTCACTCCTGCAGCACACAGAGTTGTAGTTGTTGCTCAGTTGTACAGTCGAGTCCAACTCTTTGCAGCCCCATGGACCACATCACACCAGGCAGTTCTGTCTTCCCTAGTCCTTCTAAGTTTGCTCAGATTTATGTTCATTGCACCAATAACACTGTCTAACCATCTCCTCCTTTGCTGTCCCCTTCTGAGAACCAGTTTGGTGTAGTGGTTAAGTGTGCGGACTCTTATCTGGGAGATCCGGATTTGATTCCCCAACTCCTCCACTTGCAGCTGCTGGAATGGTCTTAGGTCAGCCATAGCTCTTGCAGGAGTTGTCCTTGAAAGGGCAGCTTTTGTGAGACCTCTCTCAGCCCCACTCACCTCACAGGATGTCTGTTGTGAGGGGAGAAGATATAGGAGATTGTAAGCCACTCTGAGTCTCTGATTCAGAGAGAAGAGTGGGGTATAAATCTGCAGTCTTCTTCTTCTTCCTTCAATCTTTCCCAGCATCAGGGTCTTCTCCAGGGAATGCTCCCTTCTCATTTGGTGGCCAAAGTGACACATTGAGTAGATACTTTCATTGAGTTATCCACTATGACCCCGAGATCAGGGGAATAAGGTGTGGGAATGTTTTGTGTATTGCAAAATTGCCAGCTATTATCTCCTGCTAAATTTGCAAAATTATCAAGAAAAATTTACAGCAGTCTGGTTTCCAGTAGTTTCCTATTTGACTCACCAAAAAGTGGTTCCTAATAAGGCTTACTATCGGGACTCGTTCTCTTATCTGGGAGAACCGGGTTTGATTCCCCACTCCTCCACTTGCACCTGCTGGAATGGCCTTGGGTCAGCCAGAGCTCTCTTATCTGGGAGAACCGGGTTTGATTCCCCACTCCTCCACTTGCACCTGCTGGAATGGCCTTGGGTCAGCCATAGCTCTGGCAGAGGTTGTCCTTGAAAGGGCAGCTGCTGGGAGAGACCTCTCCAGCCCCACCCACTTCACAGGGTGACTGTTGTGGGGGAGGAAGGTAAAGGAGATTGTGAGCCGCTCTGAGACTCTTCGGAGTGGAAGGCGGGATATAAATCCAATATCTTCATCTACCTCACATGGTGTCTGTTGTGGGGGAGGAAGGTAAAGGAGATTGTGAGCCGCTGTGAAACTCTTCGGAGTGGAGGGTGGGATATAAATCCAATATTTTCTTCTTCTTCTTTTCTAATGCATTCCTTATTTGTATCTTATCTGTAACACATCTGGTTCTCTGTATTCTGTTATCATCCTTTGTATTTGCCATTCCGTAAACGGTATCAATGTTGGTTTGGCGTACGTTTGGTGTATGTTAAAAATAAAGATTATTTCAAAATTAAAAAAAAAAATCCCCTCTCAAGTCTCAACAAGTACAGCCCCTATTTGCCTATCCTTGAAGCTGTTATTTTTTTTTCTTTTGTCCCAATGTGCATCACCTAACACTTACCAACACTGAACTTCCAGATGGATTTTGGATTTGGAGATGTCTGAATTGTTTATTCAATTCCAACTCGATGCCCAGGTAAATAATCTAATTTATGTGCATCGCTTCCATATCTACCAAGAGGAACTTACCCACCTCTGCCAGCAATCTACCTGTTTACTGGATTATTTGTTTCCTCCAGAAGCGAGCAAATCACCTTGAATTCTTGATGAAGTTTGAAATACCAGTATGGGAAATGAATGAAGCTCTTTTCTTCTGGCAAGTGCAAATGAGCTCTCACATTCGTCTGTAATTAAAAATTAGCAAGCACAATCTTTTGCCCAATAATAGCGCACCACTGCTGAAACTTTTTCTCTCGCTTTTTTTTTTGCAGACGAGACCCTCATAATTAGGGGCAACGCTAATTACGAGAAAAAAATAATTAAGAAATTATTCTGGGAGGGTTGCTGGAGATCAACGAGGGGGTAAATACAGGCATGATGAAAACTTATAATAGTTTGGATGGAATCGTTAATGCGCCTGAAGCAATGTTGGGAGGAAGCAAGAAAAAGAGCAGCGTAATTATAAGAAGCATTGGAAATGTGCATTTTTGTAGCAATATGAGGGGGAGAGTATTGGTTAACACTGCTGTTGTGATTCAGAAATGCTGTGAACAAATTTGGACCTGTGAAGCCAGCTGACACCGAGTCAGACCAATAGTCCATTGAGGTTGGTATTGTCTACTCTGACTGGCAGCAGCTCTCCAGGGTCTCAGGCTGAAGTCTCCAACATGGCTTCCCTTATGCCAACACGGGTTCTCTTATGTTCTTATACACAGGGGTCTCCAACATGGCTTCTCTTGTCAACATGGCTTCACTTACGTTCTTATACACAGGGGTCTCCAACATGGCTTTTCTTATACCAACATGGCTTCTCTTATGTTCTTATACACAGGGGTCTCCAACATGGCTTTTCTTATGCCAACATGGCTTCTCTTATGTTCCTATACACAGGGGACTCCAACATGGCTTCTCTTATGTTGCTATACACAGAGGTCCCAACATGGCTTCTCTTATGTTCTTATACACAGGGGTCTCCAACATGGCTTTTCTTATACCAACATGGCTTCTCTTATGTTCCTATACACAGGGGTCTCCAACAAGGCTTCTCTTGTCAACATGGCTTCACTTACGTTCTTATACACAGGGGTCTCCAACATGGCTTTTCTTATGCCAACATGGCTTCTCTTATGTTCCTATACACAGGGGACTCCAACATGGCTTCTCTTATGTTGCTATACACAGAGGTCCCAACATGGCTTCTCTTATGTTCTTATACACAGGGGTCTCCAACATGGCTTTTCTTATACCAACATGGCTTCTGTTATGTTTCTATACACAGGGGTCTCCAATAAGGCTTCTCTTGTCAACATGGCTTCACTTACGTTCTTATACACAGGGGTCTCCAACATGGCTTCTCTTATGCCAACATGGCTTCTCTTATGTTCCTATACAGAGGGGTCTCCAACATGGCTTCTCTTATGTTCTTATACACAGGGTTCTCCAACATGGCTTCTCTTGTCAACATGGCTTCTCTTATGTTCCTATACAGAGGGGTCTCCAACATGGCTTCTCTTATGTTCTTATACACAGGGTTCTCCAACATGGCTTCTCTTGTCAACATGGCTTCTCTTATGTTCCTATACAGAGGGGTCTCCAACATGGCTTCTCTTATGTTCTTATACACAGGGTTCTCCAACATGGCTTCTCTTGTCAACATGGCTTCTCTTATGTTCCTATACAGAGGGGTCTCCAACATGGCTTCTCTTATGTTCTTATACACAGGGTTCTCCAACATGGCTTCTCTTGTCAACATGGCTTCTCTTATGTTCCTATACAGAGGGGTCTCCAACATGGCTTCTCTTATGTTCTTATACACAGGGTTCTCCAACATGGCTTCTCTTGTCAACATGGCTTCTCTTATGTTCCTATACAGAGGGGTCTCCAACATGGCTTCTCTTATGCCAACATGGCTTCTCTTATGTTCCTATACACAGGAGTCTCCAACATGGCTTCTCTTATGCCAACATGGCTTCTCTTATGTTCTTGTACACAGGGGTCTCCAACATGGCTTCTCTTATGTTCTTATACACAGGAATTTCCAACATGGCTTTTCTTATGCCAACATGGCTTCTCTTATAGTCCTATACACAGGAGTCTCCAACATGGCTTCTCTTGTCAACATGGCTTCACTTATGTTCTTATACACAGGGGTCTCCAACATGGCTTCTCTTATATTCCTATACACAGGAGGAAGGGAGGGAGGGGGAGGAGGAAGGGAGGGAGGGAAGGAAGGAGGGGAGAGGGAGGGAAGGAGGGAGGGGGAGGAAGGAAGGGAGGAAAATAGATGGGGAGGGAGAGGTAGAAAGGAAGCAACTTTAATTTTAAATGCATTCTCCAAGCCTCTGAGTGGCTTGGCTTGGAGAAGTAATTTAAAGAGAGAAATGCCTTCTCCAAGCTGGCCGACAGAGCAGTGGGGGCTTCGAGAGCCCCACCATATGTGTGAAAGAGCCACATGTGGCTCTTGAGCCACAATTTGGCCGCCCGTGTCCTAGAGCACTCCTGACAAGTGTTTCTCCAGCTGCAGCTTCAAGACTGCCAGGGAGGGGAAGCTCGCCACCTCCCTTGGGAGCTGATCCCACCGCTGAGCGACTCTTCCTGTATAAAGGTTTTTCCTAATATCCAGCCGGCACCTCCCCGCTCTTAATGGAAACGCATCCTTTTGAGTCCTCTCCTCTGCTGCCAACAGGGACAGCTCCCTGCCCTCCTGGAAGGGACAGCCCCCGAAAGACTTCAAGAGAGCAACTGTGTCCCCCCTGAAACCCCAGACGACCAGTTGAACTTTTCCCCCATCCAAATTTACAGGTCCCCAGTTTTTACAGTTGCCAACTTCCTGGTGATGGCTGGAGATCTTCTGAACTATAAATCATCTCCAGATGACAGGGATAAATTTCCCTGGGGGAAATGGCTGCTTTGGAGGGCATTATACCCCGCTGAGGTCTCCCCTTTGCCCAAAACCAGCTCTCTCCAGGCTCCAACCCCAACAACTACAGGAATTGCTGTGGCAGCTTCTGGATCGGCAGTGGCGAAGTGCGCGGACTCTTATCTGGGAGAACCGGGTTTGATTCCCCACTCCTCCACATGCAGCTGCAGGAATGGCCTTGGGTCAGCCATAGCTTTCACAAAGCTGTCCTTGAAAGGGCAGCTTCTGGGAGAGCTCTCTCAGCTCTACCTGCCTCACAGGGTGAGTGTTGTGGGGGAGGAAGGGAAAGTAGATGGTAAGCCACTCTGAGACTCTGAGATTCAGAGTGAAAAGCGGGATACAAATCCAATATCATCTTCTTCCTCCTCTTCTTCTCTTGGTCCCACCAACCTCAGAGGGTGTCTGTTGTGGGGGGGAAGGTAAAGGAGATTGTGAGCCCCTCTGAGACTCTTCGGAGTGGAGGGCAGGATATAAATCCAATATCTTCATCTACCTCACAGTGTGTCTGTTGTGGGGGAGGGGAGGTAAAGGAGATTGTGAGCCGCTTTGAGACTCTTCAGAGTAGAGGGCAGGATATAAATCCAATATCTTCATCTACCTCACAGGGTGTCTGTTGGGGGGGGGGGGGAAGGTAAAGGAGATTGTGAGCCGCTCTGAGACTCTTCGGAGTGGAGGGCAGGATATAAATCCAATATCTTCATCAACCTCACAGGGTTCCTGTTGTGGGGAGAGGAAGGGAAAAAAGATTGTAAACTGCTCTGAGACCTCAAGTGAATCTAATCTAATCTCTTTCGTCTTCTTCTTCTTCTTCTTTTTCTCCTCCTTCTCCTTCTCCTTCTTCTCCTTCTTCTTCATACCAAAGAGGAATTAGTCAGATGTCCCTCACAGTCAGCAAGGCATTGGCCTTCCCTTCTCACCTAAGTGGTTGACGGGCCCATTAGGTAAATTCTTTGAAGGCTGTATGGCGACTGCGGCGAAGAGGCATGTGGGTGGACAGTTCTGCTGCTTTTTGAGTGCCTTTCCACAGAACCCTTTTCCCTGACAATGTGCTCTTCTCATCAACCCACAGAGACCAAATATCAATTTAAAGCCTTTTAATTGCATCACTGGGAAACTGAATAGCTTTCTGAATTATTTATCCCATGCCTTTCTGCTTTGATTTGCTTTGCTTGCAATCAATAAGCATCTGCTGATGGGTATGCCTCTGTGTGTGTCTGTGCATGTGTGCATTTGTGCATCAGTATGAATGCTGAAATTTAGAAGAAGAAAAAGAAGAAGACGATGATGATATTGGATTTATATCCCGCCCTCCAACCTGAATCTCAGAGTCCCGGAGCAGCTTACAATCTCCTTTATCTTCCTCCCCCACAACAGGCACCCTGAGAGAGCTCTCACAGAAGTGGCCTTTCAAGGACAACTCCTACGAGAGCTATGACTGTCCCAAGGCCATTTCAGCAGCTGCAAGTGGAGGAGTGGGGCAATCAAACCCGGTTCTCCCAGATAAGAGTCCGCACACTTAACTACTACACCAAACTGGCTCCCAATTTTGGGGGCATCATCGTCATCCTTCAGAATGTGAGGCAGTGGGTGGTCCCAGGGCAGCTGTCCACACTGCCCATTGGTTAAGAACATTAGATAGATAGATAGATAGATAGATAGATAGATAGATAGATAGATAGATAGATAGATAGATAGATAGATAGATAGATGGATGGATGGATAGATAAATAGATGGATAGATAGATAGATAGATAGATAGGTAGATAGATAGATAGATAGATAGATAGATAGATAGATAGATAGATAGATAGATAGATAGATAGATAGATAGATAGATAGATAGATAGATAGATAGATAGATAGATAGATAGATAGATAGATAGATAAATTTTTGGCCCCCTCTTGAAGCTGGCTATGCTTGTAGCTGCTACCACCTCCTGTAGCAGTGAATTCCACATGTTAATCACCCTTGCAAGCATCCTTCCTGTACTTCATTCCACAGAACTCCCTTCCTTTCTCTTATACGAGATTGGGGTGCATGCTTGAACCTGGCTTTCCTCTCCATGGTGCTGAAATAATCCATGTCCTTCTCCTCTCCTTGAGATGCCTTGAAGCCTCAGAGTAAGCATGTGATGTTTTTTTTTTTTCTCAAAGTGACCCTTCAAGTGTTTGAATACCACTATCTAGTCCCTTCCGGTTGTCCTTTGTTGGGATGAGAATCAGAAGTAGGGATGCCAGCCTCTCGGTGGGACCTAGAATCATAGAGTTGGAAGGGACCTCCAGGGTCATGTAGTCCAACCCCCTGCACAATGCAGGAAACTCATAAATACCTCCCCCCAAATTCACAGGATCCTCATTGCTGTCAGATGGCCACCTAGCCTACGCTTAAAAACCTTCAAAGACTTCACTCTCCAAAGCATCCATTTTCTCCATGGGAACTGATCTCTGTACTCTGGATAGGAGCAGTAATTCTGGAAGATTATTGTTGGAACTCTCTGGGGCAGTGATGCTCTGTATTCTGGTGCTTGGAGGGGGGGCACAGTGGAAGGGCTTCCAGCCCCATTTGTGGACCTCTTGATGGCACTTGGGTTTTTTGGCCACTGTGTGACACAGAGGGTTGGACTGGATGGGCCGTTGACCTGATTCAACATGGCTTCTTTTATGTTCTTATGGGATCCGCAAGTCCTATGAAGAAAGGTTGAAGGAGCTGGGCATGCTTAGCCTGGAGAGGAGGCAGCTGAGAGGTGATACGATCACCATCTTCAAGTACTTGAAGGGCTGTCATATGCAGGATGGTGTGGAATTGTTTTCTGTGGCCCCAGAAGGTAGGACCAGAACCAATGGGTTCAAATTAAATCACTCTGATATGAAATTAAAAATGAAATTAAATCACCAGATATCACCCTAGTGGCCAGGGTGATATCTGGCAGCTCTAGCTAGTGAATGTCCCACCCTCTGCCCCACTGAGTTAGATAAGCTCCAAGAAGAAGATAAGTTCCTTCTTAAAGGGAAGAGATCAAAAGGGGGAAATAAATGTGACAATCAGCATGAATGCTGAAATTTAGAAGAAGAAGGAGAACATGATGATGATGGTGGTGGTGGTGGTGGTGGTGGTGATGGTGGCCAGAGTGATATCTGGCAGCTCTAGCTAGTGAACGCCCCGTCCTCTGCCCCACCGAGTTAGATAAGCTCCAAGAAGAAGATAAGTTCCTTCTTAAAGGGAAGAGATCAAAAGGGGGAAATATATATGACAATCAGCATGAATGCTGAAATTTAGAAGGAGAAGAAGAAAATGATGATGGTGGTGGTGATGGTGGCCAGGGTGATATTTGGCAACTAGATTGTCACCTTATTTGTCCCATCCTCTGCCCCACCGAGTTAGATAAGCTCCAAGAAGAAGATAAGTTCCTTCTTAAAGGGAAGAGATCAAAAAGGGAGAAATAAATGTGACAATCAGCATGAATGCTGAAATTTAGAAGGAGAAGAAAAAGAAGATGATGGTGGTGGTGGTGATGGTGGCCAGGGTGATATGTGGCAACTCTAGCTAGTGTTGCCACATATCCCATCCTCTGCCCCACCAAGTTAGATAAGCTCCAAGAAGAAGATAAGTTCCTTCTTAAAGGGAAGAGATCAAAAAGGGGGAAATAAATGTGACAATCAGCATGAATGCTGAAATTTAGAAGGAGAAGAAGATGGTGGTGGTGGTGGTGGTGGTGGCCAGGGTGATATGTGGCAACTCTAGCTAGTGTTGCCACATATCCCATCCTCTGCCCCACCAAGTTAGATAAGCTCCAAGAAGAAGATAAGTTCCTTCTTAAAGGGAAGAGATCAAAAAGGGGGAAATAAATGTGACAATCAGCATGAATGCTGAAATTTAGAAGAAGAAGGAGAAGAAGAAGAAGAAGAAGATGATGATGATGTTGATGGTGAGTGGCCAGGGTGATATCTGGCAGCTCTACCTAGCGAACGCCCTGTCCTCTGCCCCACCGAGTTAGATAAGCTCCAAGCAACGTCCCTCCCCAGCATGAAGGGATATTTCTTAAAGGGAAGAGATCAAAAGGGAGAAAACAAATGTGACAATCCCTTCGACGGTTCCCAAAGTGAACAATCCATTACAACCAAGTGGCAGCTGCACTGAATAGAGAGAGGCAAGGAGCCGGTAATGGAATCGATCAATTGACTATGCCGCCTCCATTCGCACTCTATTCTCCGCAGGGTTCCAATTTTTTCCCCTTGAGGGACAACCAGATGGATTTTGCTATTTTTTAAAAAATTAGAAATCTTCTCCCCTCCTCCCCCGGCTTCCCCCCATCGCCTCATCACCCAAATCAAGATTAACTTTCTGTGTCACTTGGAAGGATATTTACATGAGGAGGGGGGGAATGCCTCAGGAATAAAATGTACCGAAAATTCCTTTTAATCATTTTGAGAGCTGCACGGGAGCTGTCAGTCAATTCAGCGGCGGCTCGAGTCTTTCTCTGCCTCGCTCGCATGCAAGGATCAGCCTCGCATAAAAACTTAATTTCGCCGTGCTTTAGTTGGAGCCAAGTTTTAACAATGGCTTTCTCCCTCGTACGTGTTCTATGCTCTCAACATCTTCCCACCCAGACAGAATGAATTGTGTTGCTCTAGTAAAACTATCTGGACCAAGATTCCAGTCTTAAAGACCAACAAGTTTTCCATGGTATAAGCATTCAAGAGCCACAACTTCCTTCATCAGATATGAGCACGTTGACTCTTTTTTCGGTTTTAAACAATTTTGTTAGTAACATATGGTACCAAATTTCAATTTCTTACATCATTAATAACTATTTTTTTTCTATCCCATATATTACTTTCTACCCATCCCTCCCCCCGTTACATAAGAACATAAGAGAAGCCATGTTGGATCAGGCCAATGGCCCATCCAGTCCAACACTCTATATCACACAGTGGCCAAAAATTTATATATACACACACACACACACTGTAGCTAATAGCCACTGATGGACCTCTGCTCCATATTTTTATCTAAGCCCCTCTTGAAGCTGGCTATGCTTGTAGCTGCCACCACCTCCTGTGGCAGTGAATTCCACATGTTAATCACCCTTTGGGTGAAGAAGAACCTCCTTTTATCCATTCTAACCCAACTGCTCAACAATTTCATTGAATACCCACGAGTTCTTGTATTGTGTGTATATATATATATATATTTTTTGGCCACTGTGTGACACAGAGTTTTGGACTGGATGGGCCATTGGCCCATATATACACACACACACACACACACACACACAGTGGCTAATAGCCACTGATGGACCTCTGCTCCATATTTTTATCTAACCCCCTCTTGAAGCTGGCTATGCTTGTGGCTGCCACCACCTCCTGTGGCAGTGAATTCCACGTTAATCACCCTTTGGGTGAAGAAGTACTTCCTTTCATCCATTTTAACCTGTCTACTCAGCAATTTTGTTGAATGCCCACGAGTTCTTGTATTGTGAGAAAGGGAGAAAAGTACTTCTTTCTCTACCTTCTCCATCCCATGCATAATCTTGTAAACCTCTATCATGTCACCCCGCAGTCGACGTTTCTCCAAGCTAAAGAGCCCCCAAGCGTTTTAACCTTTTTTCATAGGGAAAGTGTTCCAAACCTGTAATCATTCTAGTTGCCCTTTTCTGCACTTTTTCCAATGCTATAATATCCTTTTTGAGGTGCGGTGACCAGAATTGCACACAGTATTCCAAATGAGACTGCACCATCGATTTATACAGGGGCATTATGATACTGGCTGATTTGTTTTCAATTCCCTTCCTAATAATTCCCAGCATGGTGTTGGCCTTTTTTATTGCAATCGCATACTGTCTTGACATTTTCAGTGAGTTATCTACCACGAGCCCAAGATCTCTCTCTTGGTCAGTCTCTGCAAGTTCACACCCCATCAACTTGTATTTGCAGCTGGGATTCTTGGCCCCAATGTGCATTACTTTGCACTTGGCCACATTGAACCTCATCTACCATGTTGACGCCCACTCACCCAGCCCACGTTGACGCCCACTCACCCTTGTTACTTGACCCCCACCGGTGTTCTATACTCTTGGTTTTTAAGATGCCCCTGGACTTGAATATCTGTCGTGTTCTGCAGACCAACATCACTGCCCATATGAAACTAAGCCTATAAGATGCATTTTAATCCAGTTGGGTGTAGTGGATTGGTGTAGTGGTTAAGTGCGCAGGCTCTAGTTTGGGAGACCTGGGTTTGGTTCCTCACTTCCACATGTAGCCAGCTGGGTGACCTTGGGACAGCCATGGTTCTTGCACAGCTGTTCTCTCAAGGGCAGTTCTCTCAGAGCTCTCTCAGCCCTGTCTACCTCCCAGGGTATCTGTGGTGGGGAGAGGAAGGGAAGGAGATTGGAAGCAGCTCTGAGACTCCAAGTGACAGATGGGTTATAAATCCTTCTTCTTCTTCTTCTTCTTCTTCTTCTTCTTCTTCTTCTTCTTCTTCTTCTTCTTCTTCTTCTTCTTCTTCTTCCACCTCCATTTGCACCTGCTGGAATGGTCTTGTGTTAGCCATAGCTCTTAGAATCATAGAGTTGGAAGGTACCTCTAGGGTCATTTAGTCCAACCTCCTATACAATGCAGGAAACTTACAAATACCTCCCCCTAAATTCACAGGATCTTCATTGCTGTCAGATGGCCATCTAGCCTCTGTTTAAAAACTTCCAAGGAAGGAGAGCCCACCACCTCCCAATGAGGAAGCTTGTTCCACTGAGGAATCACTCTAAGGGTCAGGAAGTTCTTCCTAATGTTGAGCCAGAAACTCTTTTGATTTAATTTCAACCCATTGGTTCTGTTCCTACTTTCCGGGGCCACAGAAAACAATCCCACACCATCCTCAACATGACAGCTCTTCAAGTACTTGAAGATGGCGATCCTATCACCTGTCAGCCGCCTCCTCTCCAGGCTTGTAGGAGTTGTACTTGAAAGGGCAGCTTCTGGGAGAGCCCTCTCAGTCCCACTCATCTCACAGGGTGTCTGTTGGGGGTGGGGGGAGGGAGATAAAGAAGATTGTAAGCCATTCTGAGTCTCTGATTCAGAGAAAAGAGCGGGGTATAAATCTTCAGTCTTCTCTTTCTCCTCCTCCTCCTCCTTCAAGGTGCTTAGGCCAGCATTTAGGGTTCTTCTTTATTTGATTCTCACAACCACCTTGGGCCTAAGGAGGCAAGTTAGGCTGAAAAAGAGTGTTTGGCTTGATTGCATCCAATGGTTTTAAGAAAAGCTGAGTCCACAAGCAGGGCCTGCCACTGACAGTCCTCAACTGCTGAAGGCTTTCCACAGGTTAGCCAATCAGGGTTGGAAAATTCCTGAAGATTTTTTTTGGGGGGGTTGAGCCTGAGATGGGCGGGGTGTGGAGAGGAGAGGGACCTCAGGTGGGTATAATGCCAAGAGAATCCAACCTCCAAAACACCCATTTTCTCCAAGGGAACTAATCTCTATTGTCTAGAGATCAGTTGTCATTCCAGACAGGCTGTAGCGACGTGGCTCAGGTTGAGTGGGTTGAAACTGAATCCAGCGAAGACAGAGGTCCTTTGTGTGGGTCGTGGCGCCCTGGGAGGGGAAATAGCTCTCCCAACTTTCGACGGCGCACCATTGGAACCAGTGCGCCAGGTAAAAAGTCTGGGTGTTTTACTGGAGCCTTCATTATCAATGGAGGCCCAGATAGCAGCCACTGCCAAGTCAGCATTCTTCCATCTGAAGCGGGCAAGGCAATTGGCCCCCTTCCTGGAACGCCGCGACCTCGCAACAGTGATCCATGCAACGGTCACCTTAAGATTGGACTACTGTAATGCCCTCTACTTGGGGCTACCTCTGTGCCGGACCCGGAAGCTGCAGCTGGTGCAGAACGCGTCGGCCAGGCTACTATTGGGGCTCTCGAAATGGGAGCACATACGGCCGGGGCTGCGCAGACTGCACTGGCTGCCAATTACCTACCGAGTCCAGTACAAAGTGTTGGTTATCACCTTTAAAGCCGTATATGGCCGAGGACCAGCCTACCTAAGGGACCGTCTCTCCCCATATGAACCCCAGAGGGCACTGAGGTCAGTGGGTAAAAACAAAATGACTATCCCTGGACCGAGAGAGGTCAAACTCCAAAACACCAGAGCACGGGCCTTTTCAGTTGCGGCACCTGCACTGTGGAACCAGCTTCCGGAGGAAGTACGGGCCCTGCGGAACCTTGACCAGTTCCGCAGGGCCTGCAAGACCGCCCTTTTTAGACAAGCCTATAATGACATCGACTGCTGAGTTGCCTGGTACAAAGATCCGCCATCTATAATATTATCTAAACTGGCAGAACCAGCGCCAGAACAGTCTTATTGCTGCCAGATATATATATAATTTATATATATATACATAATTTAAGTTACACTATATGTATATATATATATATATATATACATATAGTGTAACTTAAATTATGTACTTTTAATTTACCTAACTGGTTTTTATATGTTTAATTTTAATTGTTAAATCCAAAGTTTTATTATTTATGTTAACGTATAAGCTGTTGTTAGCCGCCCTGAGCCGCCTAGGCGGGGAGGGCGGGATAGAAATAAAAGCTATTATTATTATTATTATTATTATTATTATTATTATTATTATTATTATTATTATTATTATTATTATTATTATTATTATAGAAGATCACCAGGTCCTACCTGGAGGTTAGCAACCCCAGTTTTCCAGCATCTGATAATTGAGGGCTCATGTATGCAGAAGAGAGGGGCCGTGACTCAGTGGTAGAACATCTGCTTCGCATGCAGAAGGTTCCTGGTTCAATCCCGGGCATCTCCAGTTAAAGGATTCAGCTGTCTTAGTTAATATGAGATTGATGGTCTGAGCAGATCTGGAAATACAGTATGCCAATTCTCCTGTATTTGGAAGTGTCCAGGGCTCAGTGGGAAGAGCGCCATTTTGGCATGCAGAAAGTCCCAGGTTCAATCCCCAGACTCGCCAGTTAAAAAGGACCAAGAAGTAAGAGATGTGAAAGACTTCCACCTGAGACCCTGGAGAGTCACTGCCAGTCTCAGTAGACAATACTGACCCTGAAGGATGAACGGGGAGGGACAGTGCCTCCGTGGCAGAGCATCTGCTTGGTAAGTTGAAGGTCCCAGGTTCAATCCCCAGCATCTCCAACTAAAAAGGGACCAGGCAAGCAGGTGTGAAAAACCTCAGCTTGAGACCCTGGAGAGCTGCTGTCAGTCTGAGTAGACAATACTGATTTTGATGGACTGAGGGTCTGATTCAGTAGAAGGCAGCTTCATATGTTCATATGTTCAATGCTCTGATTCAGTATGAGGCAGCTTAGAATCATAGAGTTGGAAGGGACCTCCAGGGTCATCTAGTCCAACCCCCTGCACAATGCAGGAAACACACAAATACCTCTCCCTATATTCACAGGATCTTCATCGCTGTCAGATGGCCAGCTAACCTCTGTTGAAAAACTTCCAAGGAAGGAGAGCCCACCACCTCCCGAGAAAGCCTATTCCACTGAGGAATTGCTTTACAGTCAGGAAGTTCTTCCTAATGTTGAGCCGGAAACTCTTTTGATATATTTAATTTCAACCCATTGGTTCTGGTCCTACCTTCCGGGGCCACAGAAAACAATTCCACCCCATCCTCTATAGGACAGCCCTTCAAGTCTTTGAAGATGGTAATCGTATCACCTCTCAGCCACCTCCTTTCCAGGCTAAACATGCCCAGCAATCTTTCTTCATAAGACTTGGTCTCCAGACCCCTCCCCATCTTTGTTGCCCTCCTCTGGACCCATTCCAGCTCGTCTATATCCTTCTTAAAATGTGGTGCCCCAAATGGAACACAGTTGTGAGAGGTTTTTTGAAAGGCCGGTACAGGTGAGCTGTCTCCCGTAAGTTCACTGGGACATCATATTTTCAGAAAGCCCAAGATCCAGGAGAAGGAACAGATCAGGATGCTGTATGTTCCATTTAGCAGCCCAATATTCTGGCATTGTCTATGGAGGCTCGCCCCAATGAGAGCCCAAAACAGTATAAAAAAACTATAGAGGATACACAGTAAGATATGGTACAAAAGGGAAAACCCTTGTGTAGCACAAAGACTGCTCTTTTACATTCAAGTAAGCATCGTATTTTATCAGTGTTCATTAAAGGTACAGAAATCATTAAGGAATCACAAAATTCACTTATAAAGAAAGCCACTACGCAGGTGGTGATAAAGCATTCATGAATGTAATTGTAACTTGAAGAGTTACATTTAATTCATGAATGTAACTTTAAGAGCGTAGACGGTGGTCAATTTCAGTCGAAGGATGTTTCCAGTGGATAAACTTCAGTGAGAATTCTCCACTGTAAATAATTGTACGGGTGTCCCCGTTGGCCTAAAAATATTGTTCTTGGTGAGTTTTGTCATGTGATATGTACGGCAAGTGAATACTGGACAGAGTATTTTATTGTATATTTTATGTTGTGTCAGAGGAGCCGTCAAGCAGGAAAGTGCCAAAAGACGAGTGATTGATAAAGGCGTGAAGCCGAAACCGGTCTCCGATACGTCTGAGGCTTTTTCTTTCCGCTGACTGACGCACTGTGACGACTACCTTGCAAGATTGCTTTTGGAAACTTTGCACTTTATGTCCAAACATTGATTAAGGACTATAGTAAGAATGAAGAAGATGAAGATGATATTGGATTTATATCCCGCCCTCCACTCCGAAGAGTCTCAGAGTGGCTCACAATCTCCTTTCCCTTCCTCCCCCACAACAGACATCCTGTGAGGTAGAAGAAGATATTGGATTTATATCCCGCCCTCCACTCCGAAGAGTCTCAGAGCTGCTCACAGTCTCCTTTCCCTTCCTCCCCCACAACAGACATCCTGTGAGGTAGAAGAAGATATTGGATTTATATCCCGCCCTCCACTCCGAAGAGTCTCAGAGCGGCTCACAATCTCCTTTACCTTCCTCCCCCACAACAGACACCCTGTGAGGTACACAGGTGATGAACATGGGTTATTGAGGAACACGGATTATTGAGGAAGATTCAGCATGGGTTCTGTAAGGGAAGATCTTGCCTCACTAACCTGTTACATTTCTTTGAGGGGGTGAACAAACATGTGGACAAAGGAGACCTGATAGATGTTGTTTACCTTGACTTCCAGAAAGCTTTTGATAAAGTTCCTCATCAAAGGCTCCTTAGAAAGCTTGAGAGTCATGGAGTAAAAGGACAGGTCCTCTTGTGGATGAAAACTGGCTGAGTAATAGGAAGCAGAGAGTGAGTATAAATGAGCAGTCTTCGCAGTGCAAGACGGTAAGCAGTGGGGTGCCGCAGGGCTCGGTACTGTGTCCCATGCTCTTTAACTTGTTCATAAATGATTTAGAGTTGGGAGTGAGCAGTGAAGTGGCCAAGTTTGCGGATGACACTAAATTGTTCAGGGTGGTGAGAACCAGAGAGGATTGTGAGGAACTCCAAAGGGATCTGTTGAGGCTGGGTGAGTGGACGTCAATGTGGCAGATGTGGTTCAATGTGGCCAAGTGGTCAAGAATCCCAGCTACAAATACAAGTTGATGGGGTGTGAACTGGCAGAGACTGACCAAGAGAGAGATCTTGGGGTCGTGGTAGAGAACTCACTGAAAATGTCAAGACAGTGTGCGTTTGCAATAAAAAAAGCCAATGCCATGCTGGGAATTATTAGGAAGGGAATTGAAAACAAATCAGCCAGTATCATAATGCCCCTGTATAAATCGATGGTGTGGTCTCATTTGGAGTACTGTGTGCAGTTCTGGTCGCTGCACCTCAAAAAGGATATTATAGCATTGGAGAAAGTCCAAAAAAGGGCAACTAGAATGATTAAAGGGCTGGAACACTTTCTCTATGAAGAGAGGTTGAAACGCTTGGAGAAACGTCGACTGCGGGGTGACATGATAGAGGTTTACAAGATAATGCATGGGATGGAGAAGGTAGAGAAAGAAGTACTTTTCTCCCTTTCTCACAATGCAAGAACTCGTGGGCATTCAACGAAATTGCTGAGCAATCAGGTTAAAACGGATAAAAGGAAGTTCTTCTTCACCCAAAGGGTGATTAACATGTGGAATTCACTGCCACAGGAGGTGGTGGCAGCCACAAGCATAGCCACCTTCAAGAGGGGGGTTAGATAAAAATATGGAGCAGAGGTGCATCAGTGGATATTAGCCACAGTGTGTGTGTGTGTGTATAATTTTTTTGGCCACTGTGTGACACAGAGTGTTGGACTGGATGGGCCATTGGCCTGATCTAACATGGCTTCTCTTATATTCTTATGTGAGGTAGATGAAGATATTGGATTTATATCCCACCCTCCACTTTGATGAGTCTCAGAGTGGCTCACAATCTCCTTTCTCTTGCTCCCCCACAACAGACACCCTGTGAGGTAGAAGAAGATATTGGATTTATATCCCGCCCTCCACTCCAAAGAGTCTCAGAGCGGCTCACAATCTCCTTTACCTTCCTCCCCCACAACAGACACCCTGTGAGGTGGGTGGGGCTGGAGAGGGATCTCACAGCAGCTGCCCTTTCAAGGACAACCTCTGCCAGAGCTATGGCTGACCCAAGGCCATGCTAGTAGGTGCAAGTGGAGGAGTGGGGAATCAAACCTGGTTCTCCCAGATAAGAGTCTGCACACTTAACCACTACACCAAACTGCTTTATCACCACCTACATAGTGGCTTTCTTTATAAGTGAATTTTGTGATTACTTAATGATTTCTGTACCTTTAATGAACGCTGATAAAATATGATGTTTACTTGAATGTAAAAAAGCAATTTTTGTGCTACACAGGGATTTTCCCTTTTGTACCAATGAGATCCCAGCACCCTACGTAATTTCAAGCTGTCCAGACATAAGCACTGCGCCCATGTTCAGGGCAAGCACGGTAAAGCCGGTGGCACACTTGGCCATGCTTTCCCTCCGTGAGCATTGTACTGCACGCTGGTGCCTTGGGCTCACATTCCAGGCAAACACATGGATGAAATGAACGTTGACTCTTGGAAACTCATACCTGCAAAATCTTGTTCCTCTCTAAGGTGAATCTTGAATCTTAAGCAGTTGATTATATGACATTTCTCTTTTTTCTTCAGATTCAGCTGTTATTTTTATTACTTCTGCTGGCACTATCCATAGCGGTTTTCTCTCGTCCCCGTATTTCTTGTATTTTATCCAAGTACTTAGTAAAGTATTTCTGACATAATGGTGAGAGAAAAACCGTCCATTTTATTCTTCCCATAGTACATGTACGCATGTACGCATGCCAGCCGAATCTATTTCCGTGAGCTTCTAACCATAAAGGTTTTTTGTCTAACAGCATTATCCAATCTTTTATCCTCAGAAGAGTTAAATAACAATTATGATTGGTTTCAAATGCAACAAATTAAAAGTTTGATGGAAAATGATATAAAATCAGAGGGAATTAGACGAGAACAAACAGAACTGGAAAGGGTCCTGCTAGGTGACAATGAAAAATTGATATCAAAAGTATATAAGTTATTACTGAAATGGTCTACAGAAGAAGAAGTAGTAAAGTCTCAAATGGTCAAATGGGCAATCAATGTGAACAGAGAAATACAAATGGAAGCTTGGGAGCACCTTTGGAAGAACTCAATGAAGATATCAACTTGTCAAAGTATCAAAGAGAACTGTTTTAAGATGATGTATAGGTGGTATATGACTCCGAAAAAAATTGGCTAAGATAAGTAAGAAAATGTCGGATAGATGTTGGAAATGTAAAAAACATGAAGGTTCTTTCTTCCATATGTGGTGGACATGTGAAAAAGCGAAAGAATTCTGGAAGATGATACAACAAGAAATCTCCAAAATTTTGGGCTATGATTTTAAGAAAATTGCAGAGACGTTTTTACTTGGATTACAATTAGAAAAATTTCCAAAAGAAGATAGGACTCTAATTTGGTACCTGTTATCAGCTGCCAGGACTTTATACGCGCAGCTTTGGAAGCAAGAAAAAATACCAGAGAAATGGGAATGGACCATGAAAGTTTTTATCGTGGTGTGAAATGGACAAATTAACCAGAACACTAAGGGACTATGATTTAGAGATATTCAAAAGGGAGTGGAGAAAATTTAAAGGATATATGGAGAAAACTTGGAAAGTAAAGAAACATTGGACAATTTTTTAGTTGTAAGAATATATACATTGAACTTTGAGCAGTTAGAAGTGCCTTTAGTATTGGTTTGAACTTATAACCTCGGGGAAGTCAACATTGGAGGGAGGGGGGATGGAAATGTCATATGGGTCAATGTAAAAAAAAAAATTAAGAAAAAGTTAAGTTTTGTAACCATATGCTACCAATAAATTGTTTAAACGCGAAAAAAAGGATATTATAGCATTGGAAAAAGTGCAGAAAAGGGCAACTAGAATGATTAAAGGTTTGGAACATTTTTCCTATGAAGAAAGGTTAAAACGCTTGGGGCTCTTTAGCTTGGAGAAACGTCGACTGCGGGGTGACACGAAAGAGGTTGACAAGATTATGCATGGGATGGAGAAAGTAGAGAAAGAAGTCCTTTTCTCCCTTTCTCACAATACGAGAACTCATGGGCATTCGATGAAATTGCTGAGCAGTCAGGTTAGAACGTATAAAAGGAAGAACTTCTTCACCCAAAGGGTGATTAGCATGTGGAATTCACTGCCACAGGAGGTGGCGGCGGCTACAAGCATAGCCAGCTTCAAGAGGGGTTTGGATAAGCATATGGAGGAGAGGTCCATCAGTGGTTATTAGCCACAGCATATTATTGGAACTGTCTGGGGCAATGATGCTCTGTATTCTTGGTGTTGGGGGGCAAAATGGAAGGGCTTCTAGCCCCACTTGTGAACCTCCTTTTTTTTGGCTGCTTTGTGACACAGCGTGTTGGACTGGATGGGCCACTGGCCTGATCCAACATGGCTTCTCTTAGGTTCTTTTGTGTGACACAGAGTGTTGGACTGGATGAGCCATTGGCCTGATCCAACATGGCTTCTTTTATGTATGACCCAGAGTGTTGGACTAGATGGGCCATTGGCCTGATCCAACATGGCTTCTCTTACGTTCTTATGATCACAGAAACAGAGCACACATATGGTGCCGTGCAGGGCTTTTTTTTGTAGAAAAAGCCCAGCAGGAACTCATTTGCTTATTAGGCCACACCCACCGATGCCACCATTGTTTCACACAACACCTTTTTTGTGGAAAAAGCCCAGCAGGCACTAATTTGCATATTAGAAACACACCCTCTGGTGTCAAGCCAGCCAGAGCTGCGTTCCTGTGCATTCCTGCTCAAAAAAAGCCCTGGTGTTGTGTCGATACCAAGCAACACATGGATGAACACTTGAAGCTGCCTTACCCTAAATCAGGCCTTTCGTTCATCTAAGTCAGTATTGTCCTCTCAGATTGGCGGTGGCTCTCCACGGTTTCAAGTGGAGGTCTTTCACATCATTTACATCACATCATCAAGAGAGCCAGTTTGGTGTAATGGTTAAGCGTGCGGACTCTTATCTGGGAGAACGGGGTTTGATTCCCCACTCCTCCACTTGCACCTGCTGGAATGGCCTGGGGTCAGCCAGAGCTCTGGCAGAGGTTGTCCTTGAAAGGGCAGCTTCTATGAGAGTCCTCTCAGCTCCACCCACCTCACAGAGTGTGTGTTGTGGGAGGAGAAGGTATAGGAGATTGTAAGCCGCTCTGAGTCTATGATTCAGAGAGCAGGGTGCGGTATAAATCTTCAGTCTTCTTCTTCATCATCGTCCTTTAAGTGAATATGCCAGGGATTGAACCTGGGATCTTTTGCATGCCAAGAAGATGCTCCAACACTGAACCACGGCCCCTCCCTTACACAAACATGATTTCTCTTCCACACATGTGCACGAAGGGGGCTCCTGATTGCGGACTAAGGTCTGCCCCCATACCTGAAGCTTGGATTGGCTGGAGTGTCTGTCATTTCTCTTCCATGAAGTTCAGCAATTTTCTCTGTCAAGGGCTCCGTTCCGGAGGTTTCTAACGAGCCACCGTTAATGCCCGTCAACTGCATGTGCCTGAGCCCCTTCATTATGTGCAACTTAATGCCTATTTTATAAGTTGCAATATCTCTGTGTGTGTGTGTGTGTGTGTGTGTATGTATGTATACACTCACTTCTATTTGTGTGGCATATTCTGGGGAGAATTCCAATTAGGAGAACAATTCAGAAGTATCCGAATCGAATCGTCACCCCTGGAGATGAAATGTAGCCCCAAACGGGCCCATCGAGATGCTGAGATCTGCCATTAGAAGTCTAGTTTTAACAGGCCTTCGTCGCTTCATCTCACCCCCCCTGAAAGAGTTCAGTGCTGACAAACCACAGCCCATGCAGTTTTCCTCCCACCAATATCTCAGCGGTGTCTGTCCCTGACAGCGATGCGGTTTGTAAAAATCACACCTTCTAATGTTATGCACATATAAGTGTATTTGCAGACAAATCAAAGCAGTTACCAAGAATAACAATTTATCAGGCTGTGATCTGTGACGGCTCAGGAGGGCAAATTATTATTTGTATCTGCGCTTCCCTAAACAGGAAAGGTATGTGTGTGTGTGGGGGGGGGAATCCATATATATACAAGCAATTTATTTTCTGCGGGGAGGAAATAATTTTCTTAAGACAGCCAGTGGGAGATGTCAAGGATTATAACATGTAAATAATAAATAATACAATACAAAGAAAGATGAAATATTTAGAAGGATTAAAGAATGCAATAAGGGTCCCGAAAGAGTCAGAATTATTCTACACGAGAAGGGAAATTTTCTGGCATTAGGTTCCCACCCCCCCCCACCCCTCTTGCACATAGAAATCTAAATCAAAGTTGAGACGAGATTCACTTCAAAGGAAGAGATAACATTTTAAATTGTAGAAATGATTGCGATCTCCTTTGGAAAATGGAATCTGGGAAGTGGAAATACGGAGTTTTGGTCAGGAGTTATGGTCTGGGAGTTATGGTTAGGGACCTGTCTATCTACGGGACCGCCTTTCCCCATATATCCCCCAGAGAGCACTGCGATCAGGGACAAAAAATCTGTTGTCCGCCCCCGGGCCAAAAGAAGCCAGGTTGTGTGTAACGAGATCTAGGGCTTTTTCGGTGGCAGCACCAGAACTTTGGAACACCCTCCCGGAAGCCATAAGGGCCCTGCGGAATTTGTCTGCGTTCCGCAGGGCCTGTAAGACCGAATTGTTTAAGCAGGCTTTTGCTGGTTAATTGAAAAAGGGCTGCCACCGGACATCTTATAGAAGCTGGTGATCACAGTCGAGAATTCAATACCGCTTATATTGTACTGAAGCAGCGCCACAGAATGGTTTTAAAATTGAAAGAAGTAAATTATGGTTTTATATGTTTTACTGGATCGATTGTATGGTATGATGTTGTGAGCCGCCCTGAGTCCGCTTGCAGAGAGGGCGGGATATAAATGGAATGTAATAAATAATAAATAAATTTTGATTACTGATGCTGAATTGCCCATCTTTTCATGAACCTCGGCTCAGTTTGAGAGCCAGTTTGGTGTAGTGGTCAAGTGTGCAGACTCGTATCTGGGAGAGCCGGGTTTGATTCCCCATCCCTCCACTTACAGCTGCTGGAATGGCCTTGGGTTAGCCATAGTTATCGCAGGAGTTGTCCATGAAAGGGCAGTTGCTGTGAGAGCTCTCTCAGCTCCACCCACCTCACAGCGTGTCTGTGGCAGGGGAAGGAGATAAGGGAGATTGTAAGCCGCTCTGAGACTCTGATTCAGAGAGAAGGGTGGGGTATAAATCTGCAGTCTTCTTCTTCTTCTTCCCATCCAGACCACCAGTCAGAAGCTTGGATTGGCTGAAGTGTCTGTCATTCAGTTCCATAAAGTTCAGCAGTTTTCTCTTTCAAGAACTCCATTCCAGAGGCTTCTAATGGAGGCTTCTTTTCTTGGACGCTCCCAGGTGAATTTGGGTACATCTTACTTGCAAAATCACCCTGCTTTCTCACATGATTTCTCACAGATGGCCCCATGCCACCTGCTTGCTACCATACAAAGAAAGCCATTCCTTTGCTCATTATCCATGAGGGATATACCTTAAAACTTGAGCATATTATATACCAGTCAACAACCATTGAGTGATAGGTTGTGTGCCAGAAAACAGCAAACGTACAAAGAAAGAGAAAATAGTCTGAAAACAAAGGCTCAGGGAGATTGGAGATTGAGATTTTGTTGTTGTTGTTCAGTCGCACAGTCGAGTCTGACTCTTTGTGACCCCATGGACAAAGTCACGCCAGGCCCTCCTGTCTTCCACCATCCTCTGCTCAAATCCATGTTTGTTACATCAATAACGCTGTCCATATGAACATATGAAGCTACCTTATACTGAATCAGACCCTCGGTCCATCAAAGTCAGTATTGTTTCCTCAGACTGGTAGCACCTCTCTGGGGTCTCAAGCTGAGGCTTTTCACACCTATTTGCCTGGACCCTTTTTAGTTGGAGATCCCAGAGATTGAACCTGGGACCTTCCGCTGACCAAACAGATGCTCTACCACTGAGCCACCATCCCTCCAGCCATCTCATCTTTTGCCATGCCCTTCTTCTTCTGCCTTCTGTCTTTCCCAGCATCAGGATCTTCTCCAGTGAGTGCTCCCTTCTCATTTGGTGGCCAAAGTATTTGAGCTTCAGCTCCAGCATCTGATCTTCCAGGGAACAGTCTGGGTTGATTTCCCTTAGGATTGACTGATCGGATCTTCTTGCAGTCCAGGGGACTCTCAAGAGTCTTCTCCAGGGAGTGCTCCCTTCTCATTGGGTGGCCAAAGTATTTGAGCTTCAGCTTCAGCATCTGACCTTCCAGGGAACAGTCTGGGTTGATTTCCCGTAGGACTGACTGATCGGATCTTCTTGCAGTCCAAGGGACTCTCAAGAGTCTTCTCCAGGGAGTGCTCCCTTCTCATTGGGTAGCCAAAGTATTTGAGCTTCAGCTTCAGCATCTGACCTTCCAGGGAACAGTCTGGGTTGATTTCCCTTAGGAATGACTGATCGGATCATCTTGCCGTCCAAGGGACTCTCAAGAGTCTTCTCCAGCATCACAGCTTGAAAGCATCTATTTTTCTGCGCTCGGCCTTCCTTATGGTCTAGCTTGCATAGCCTTTGATTGAGATAAGGATGTTCAAATGGAAATGTCCAAATTTTGTCTAGCCATCTCGAGTTGTCCTCTTTTCCTGCTGCCTTCCATTTTTCCCATCATGATCATCTTTCCCAGCAACTCTTGTCTTCTCAGAACGTGACCAAAGTATGGGAGCCTCAGTTAAGTCATTTTAGCTTCTAGTGAGAGTTCGGACTTGTCAAACGCATTTGTTACAAGGACCAGATCTGACATAAATGAGACCTTTTCAGGCAGACCATGAGTGTCCTAAAATGCAATGCCAGGTAACAGAGATATAAACTTTATAAAGGACACAGACAAACATAATTAAAGATTTATTTGAAAAACACAAATAAAACAATAGGAGTCGTTGGTCTTAAAGGTGCTTTCTTTGTATCTCTCCCATGGGATCCAGGGAACTGGGCAAAGGAAGCGCTGGCTCTTTCCTTCCTTCCCCGGGGGACTGTGGGGGAGCCTCAGCCAATAGGAGGAAGAGAGGCTTGGCTCAGTAGCTCTGCTGTGCGATTGAGAGAGCCTGGCAAAGCTCTCCCAAGGAAAGAGCCTCAGCCAATGGAGAAAACAGAGGCTTTGCTCTGTAGCTCCTGTGCGATTGAGAAAGCCTGGCAAATAAGCTGTGATGCAGAAGGAAGCAAGAGAGAGGGAGAAGGAAGCAGATGACAGCCAGTTGCTTGGGGGCCTGATAGGAGCCCTAACAGGGGCCTGATTGAGCCCACGGGCTGCAGGTTTGACACCCCTGGTCTAGAAGCCACTGATTTGTCTTTTTGGCAGTCCATGGTATTTGTAAAACTCTCCTCCAACATCACATTTCAAAGGAATCTACATTCTTCTTGTCAGCTTTCTTCATTGTGTAGCTTTCAAAACCATATATAGTAATGGAGAATACTTTGGCATGAATAGACTTGATTTTTATTACCAGCAACACATCTTCACACTTTGGGATCTTTTCTAGCTCCTTCATGGCCGCCCTTCCCAATCTCAATTCCCTGATTTCTTGGCTGCAACCTCCTTGCACCTCTCAGCTCTGTCATATTTTTCCTAGGAAGAGCCTGCCTGGAGGGGGAGAGGAAGGTGAACTGAAGACAGGGAGTAGACAAAAGTTGGTTGGATGGTGGGTGGGATGGAGAGAAATAGGAAACTGAGAAAGACAATGTAGGCGTTGGAGGGAAGGGGAAGAGGAAATACCCGGGAATGGGAAAATGAGATGCCACCCATAAGTCCTTCCAGATCCTCTGCTTGTAGTCCAGATTTTTAATGTATCACTACTGAAATGTAACCTGGAACTAAACCAATTGGAGAACATCTTTCCCAGGGGTAGCCATAATCAGACACCTTTTGAATCATAGAGTTGGAAGGGAGCTCCAGGGTCATCTCGTCCAACCGTTTGCACAGTGCAGGAAAAACACAAATACCTCCCCCTAAATTCACAGGATCCTCATTGCTGTCAGATGGCCGGTTAGCCTCTGTTTCAAAACCTCCAAGGATGGAGAGTCCACCACCTTTTGAGGAAGCCTGTTCCACTGAGGAACCACTCTAACCATCAGGAAGGTCTTCCTAGTGTTGAGCTGAAAACTCTTCTGATTTAATTTCAACGCGTTGGCTCTTGTCTTACTTTTTGGGGCCACAGAAAACAATTCCTCACCATCCCCAATATAAAAGCCCTTCAAGTACTTGAAGATGGTGATCATATCACCTCTCAGCCGCCTCCTCTCCAGGCTAGACATGCCCATCTCCTTCAACCTTCTTCTTGAAGAAGAAGATATTGGATTTGTATCCTGCCCTCCACTCTGAATGTCAGAGTCTCAGAGCATCTCACAATATGCTTTATCTTCCTCCCCCACAACAGACACTCTGTGAGGTGGGTGGGGCTAAGAGGACTTTCACAGCAGCTGCCCTTTCAAGGACAACCTCTGCCAGAGCTATGGCTAACCCAAGGCTATTCCAGCAGGTGCAAGTGGAGGAGTGGGGAATCAAACCTGGTTGTCCCAGATAAGAGTCCACACACTTAACCACTTCCACAAACTGGCCATTCCAGTGACTCCCTCTTGGCTCTGGCAGTGCCCCAACTCAGTCATGTTGCAGAAGGAATGGTCATATATATCCCACCACCACCAGTTTAAGTGCTTCATAAACCATCCTGTTCCAATGAGGGTGGGGGAGAATTGCCCTTGTACTGTCACATGTTTGCATTCTCCAGTCATCATAAAGAAGGGGAAGCCTTCTCCTTTTCCTCTCATTCAAGGGATTCCAGGGGGGACACTCCCTGACAGAGCCATGCCTGAATGGGCTCTGGGGTACCATGGCTGAGTCTTTGCCATTCCATTTCTCACTTTTAGAGAGCCATTAAATTACACCGAGGAGAGAAATGTCTTGTTTTATGAGGTGATCGTCCGGATCTTGGCAGTTAAGCCAGCAGACTCCAAGAAGACAAAGACATTCCCTGTGAGATGTTGGTCTACAAACACCCCTCAGACTTTTGATGTGTCCGTAGAGCTACCAGGGCTCCCATTATGGTGGGACACCTCCTGTCAATCATCTCTGTTGCTCGTCACTGCCCTGAGGAGCGGCAGGTGAAACAGGATGTTTCCATTTTCAAGAAGGGGGAAAAAGACGATTCAGGTAACTACCAACCCGTCAGCTTGACGTCTATACTTGGAAAAGTTTTAGAACAAATCATCAAACAGTCAGTTCTGGAACATTTAGAAAGAATGGATGTGATTACTAAGAGCCAGCATGGGTTTCTCAAGAACAAGTCATGTCAGACTAGCCTAATCTCTTTTTTTGAGAAAGTGACTACTTTGCTGGATCAGGGGAATGCTCTAGACATCATTTATCTTGATTTCAGTAAGGCTTTTGATAAGATACTACACACTATCCTTGTTGACAAGTTGGTAAAATGTGGTTTGGATCCTGTTACCGTTAGGTGGATCTGTAACTGGTTGACGGATCACACCCAAAGAGTGCTTGTGAATGGTTCCTCATACTCTTGGAGAGGAGTGACAAGTGAGTGCCTCAAAGATCTGTCCTGGGATCTGTTTTGTTCAACATCTTTATCAATGATTTGGATGAAGGAATAGAGGGAATGCTTATTAAATTTGCAGATGATACTAAATTGGGAGGGGTTGCAAGCACAGAAGAAGACAGAAACAGGATACAGGATGACCTTGACAGGCTGGACTACTGGGCTAAAATCAATAAAATGAATTTTAACAAGGATAAATGTAAAGTTCTGCATTTAGGTAGGAAAAATCCAATGCATGGTTATAGGATGGGGGAGACTTGTCTTAGCAGTAGTATGTGCGAAAAGGATCTAGGGGTCTTAGTGGATCATACGCTGAACATGAGTCAACAGTGTGATGCGGTGGCTAAAAAGGCAAATGCAATTTTGGGCTGTATCAAAAAAAATTTTTGGCCATATACAAAAAAATTTGGCCACTGTGTGATACAGAGTGTTGGACTGAATGGGCCATTGGCCTGATCCAACATGGCTTCTCTTATGTTCTTATGTGTCCAGATCACGTGATGTGATGGTATCGCTGTACTCTGCTCTGGTAAGACCTCACCTGGAGCATTGTGTTCAGTTTTGGGCACCACATTTTAGGAAGGATATAGACGGGTTTAGATGAAGGCGACAAAGATGGTGATGGATCTGGAGACCAAGTCCTATGAGGAAAGGTTGAAGGAGCTGGGGATGTTTAGCCTGGAGAGGAGGCGGCTGAGAGGTGATGGGATCACCGTCTTCAAGTACTTGAAGGGCTGTCCTATAGAGGTTGGTGTGGAATTGTTTTCTGTGGCCCCAGAACGTAGGACCAGAACCAATGGGTTGAAATTAAATCAAAAGAGTTTCCGGCTCAACATTAGGAGGAACATCCTGACAGTTGGAGCGATTCCTCAGCGGAACAGGCTCTCCTTCCTTGGAGGTTTTTAAACAGAGACTAGATGACCATCTGACAGCAATGAAGATCCTGTGAATTTTGGGGGAGGTGTTTGTGAGTTTCCTGCATTGTGCAGGGGTTGGAGTAGAGGTCCCTTCCGATTCTATGAAGAAAAAAATTGCTGCCAGTACGTTAGCTCTGGATACAGCCCAGAAGTGGCAATGGGTAGCTCTAGGAATCACTGGAAAATCTACAGTTTTCCTATAAAAAGTTTCTGGAAATTGCTAGAGCTTCCCAACTTTCACTTCTGGGTAGAACCCAGATGTAGCGATGTTGGTGACATCACTGACATAAGAACATAAGAGAAGCCATGTTGGATCAGGCCAATGGCCCATCCAGTTCAACACTCTGGGTCACACAGTGGTCAAAACCCAGGTGCCATCAGGAGGTCCACCAGCGGGCAAGAACTCCAGAAGCCCTCCCACTATTGCTCCTCAAGAGTCAGGAATATAGAGCATCACTTCCCCAGACATAAGGCCATAAGAGCAGCCATGTTGGATCAGGCCAATGGCCCATCCAGTCCAACACTCTGTGTCACATAAGAACATAAGAGAAGCAATGTTGGATTAGGCCAATGGCCCATCCAGTCCAACACTCTGTGTCACTCAGTGGCCAAAAAGCAGGTGCCATCAGTGGGGCCAGGACACTAGAAGCCCTCCCACTGTTCCCCCCCACAAGAACCAATCATCACATGTCCCATCCTTGTTTCTACCCTCAACTGTCCATATGGTTACTACGGAACCCTACATCTGTGTGGGTCAGGGTGGACTTCTCGACCAGGAAGAACAATGACCACTAAAAAGAACAGGAGAAGTGAGGTGTTTCCAGTCAATATAACACGGCATATCAAATATGTACTTTGATCTAACACTATAAATATACCAGATATTATTAGATATAACATTATAACTATCTGTCTGCCAGGAGTTTCCTGCTGACGTCTAGGGGACGAGCAACCCACAAAGAGCAATGCGGATGATAGAGCAGGAGACAAAGGTGAAACACTTCCACGAAAACCAGCCTCTAGTCTGAACACATAAATATCATAGTTTAAACAAATCTTAGAAAAATATTCAAAGTGTATTCACAGTCACAAGATATAAATACAGATGAAGAACATATACCCTCACCCCAAAGTCATTCGAAGACAACTCAACGTCCAATCTTTCAATCGCTGGGAAAACGAAAGGAACGGTCCCCTGTGCAAGCACCAGTCGTTTCTGACTCTGAGGTGACGTTGCTCTCACAACGTTTTCTCGGTAGACTTTTTACAGGGTGGTTTGCCATCGCCTTCCCCAGTCATCTACACTCTTGCCCCAGCAAGCTGGGGACTCATTTTACCGACCTCGGAAGGATGGAAGGCTGAGTCAACCTTGGGCCGGCTACCTGAATCCAGCCTCCGCCGGAATCGAACTCAGGCCATGAGCAGAGAGTTCAGATCACAGTACTGCGGTACTGCTGCTTTACCACTCTGCGCCACGGGGCCGCTTTCAATCGCTGGAGGGAGGTAGAAATTCAAGCGGTAAAGTCCCCCATAAAGAACGACGCTTTCAATCCAAAGTTTTCAGTGAAAGATATCATTCCAGAGAAGCCGTCTTCTGTACAACAAGGCACGATGAATTGTATAACACTTCACAGTTGTGGAGTGTACCGGAAGCAGCAGCATTGAAATGAAGTCCGTATTCGAAGAAAGCCTTGTAGAAGCGAGAAGGTTCGGCCCCTTCCCAGCCAAGCCAGCTAGCCGGCGATAGGCTGGGGGCCGTCTTTGCCTCCCTGGAAGGAGGGAGGGGCGACATCACCCGACATACGGGTGTTTGTCTTGGGCGCGGAGCCGGGGCTTTATAAGCCTCGGCTCCCGCCCCTTTACCACGCAGTTTCTTTTGGCTCTCTGTTTGGAGAGCCACGTGTGATCAGAGCGTCGAGTCAGGCATCTGGTTCGGGAGCTGTAGAGCGGCGCGGCCTGGCTCCTTCCCTCCACTGGGTGACCTCGCGGGCGGCGGCTGATCCGCGTTTGCGAGGCTGAGTCGGGGTTGTGACTTGGGTGGCCTGAGTGGGGGGAAGCTAGCGCAGCGGCCCTGTCATCCCTCACCCCTTCGGGCTGTAGGGAGCGCGTGCGGCAAGCGAAGCTGCGCTTGCGTGGCTGGTAGTTGGTAGCGCGGCGGGGCGGTTAGCGGCCTGAGCGGCCGGTGCGGAGGCCAGCGCTGCGCTCAGCATTCCTAGCCCCTCGGGTGTCGGGGACTGATTGGGCAGTGATCTGATAGGCACTGAAGTCGGCCTCTTTTCTTTCCCTGCCGAGTAGGGAAGGTCGCAGCGGTCCCTGTTATTGGGCAGTTCGCAAGCGCCGGGCTAGTCATGAGGCCTGAGCGGCGAGGGACCTTGAGGGAACAGCTGATTAGCGCAGCGCCGGCTTCTGCGCTGTGCAACGGCGCGTGCGGCGGCTGTGAAGCGCTGGCGAGGCTGAGCTACATTTTGTTCTCTGAGCGGCAGTATCGGCGGGAGGCCGGGAAGGCCAGGCCAGTGCGGCCGCTTTATTACTTCTTAGCCCCTTGGGGGGGGCAGGTTTTGGGGCGGCAATTTAGAGGGCTGAGCTACTGCCACTCTCTCTTTTCCTCGGAGGAGGACAGCGCACAGCAGCCCCTTGTTAGGGGGAGCGCAGGCGGCGGGCCATTTATAAGGCAGTAGCCTTCTTGGGGCTGGGGTCTTGTGGGAGTGAGGTGTTTCCTGCCATCCCAGGCCCATTACGTATTTAGGCTGCTCCTTTGGTGGGGAATTGGGCTTGTGGTTGCCTGTTGGGGGGTGAATCTTTACCTACCCACCCCCCTCTTTTCTTCCCTGGCCGGCTAGCCTGGGCCCGCCTAGTTGGATTTATACTGCTTCCACATTCCCAGGGTGGCTAAAGCGATACAGGGGACTCGCGTGTGGCTAGGCAGTTCGAGTTTTACACACCACTTGAATGGTGAGAGTGAGGTGTTGGTATCGGGTTTTCAGTCAGATGCCCGTTCCCCGTGCTCACTACCCCTCTCATCAATTTATTGTGCCTTTAGGCATACAAGTAGCTGTGTGGGGCCTGGGCTTGACTTTCCCTCCCACCCCTCCTTCCTGTTTGTTTTTTCTCCCCGAGCAGCCACAGGGTGCTTTTGGAAAACTGCTCCCAACACCTTTCAAGCTAATGCTTGCAAGTTTTATTAATGGGACGGGCGGCACGTCTCATAGCAGGGGCAGGGACAGTGGCTCAGTGGTAGAGCATCTGCTGGGCAAGCAGAGGGTCCCAGGTTCGGTCCTCAGCATCTCCAACTAAAATAAAATAAAAAATATGTCTAGATATGTATATATATGCATTTATGTGTGTGTGTGTGTATGTGTATATATGTGTATATGTATATGTGTGTATGTGTATATACACTTATATATATATAAGCGCCCAGGAAAATGGGCACTAAAAACCTCAGCTGGAGCCGTTGGTGAGCCGCTGCCAGTCTGTGTGTACAGTGCTGGCTTTGAGGGACTTGGGTCTGATTCAATGTAAGGCAGATTAAACACATTGCCGCCACCCCCCCCCCCAGTTTTTAGTATTATTATTGGTGGGGGTATAGTTGTGGGGCAGTTCAAGGTTGCTGAAAAGCTTATTACTGCGGTGTGTTCAAAAGCTGAGACCAAGGACTTTAGTATGGCGCCTAGGACCCAGGACTAGGAGAGCAGGTCCGGTTGCCATCATCTGACAACTGGAGGGTCTTCAGCAACAAATGGTTGCCATAGGGGTTCCCATATGGGAGGGACGGCGCTGCGCTTCCGGGTGGTCGATGCGGTTAAGCGCCCCCGCCCCCCTCATATTTACATTGTGCCAGCTGGCGGTTGGAATGGGGTTGGAAGAGCCCCTCGATGCAGAGTGTTGACGCTGCGGTTCTGCAGTCCCTGCTTCTGCTCACGATCTGGGTTCGATCCCTGGCGGGGGCCGGGTGTTCGGGTGGCCGGCTCAAGGTTGACTCAGCATTCCATCTCGGTGCTGCTTGGGGTCTTGCTTGATCTTTTTCTCCCCTGTTGGGTCGGGGGGCTACGGGGTTGATTAACTTTGCGGGCACCCATACACGTATTGTGTCATTTAGGCTTGACGGGGGAACTTGGGACCGGCTGGGAAAGTCTCGCACAGTTACCGCTGTGGGCCTGGCTGCAGATTAGAGGTGTCTGATGGCACCCATGATAGAGCAGGGCAGGTCTAAGGGCATTCAGCCTGCACGCCCGGCCCGGGGGCGAGGCCTGCAGCCCGGCCCCGGTGAAGAGCCGGGGCAGGGGGAAGTTGGTCAGAAGGGCCATTATAAGCCAGTTAGTGGCCCTCAAGCAGAGGGGAAAAAAAAAAAAAGTTGCCAGGGGTGCTCCATTTGGGAGGGGCGTTGTAGCGCATCTTGGTGCTCGAGGCTGCTAGCTTTTGAGCCGGCGGTACTTACCCGCCTGACTGCTTCGCAGGGCGGCGCACCTGGGCCCGAACCTTAATTGGAATTGGATCTTACCGGCCTTGGGTCACGGGCTGCCCCGGTGGTGGCTCCTGCCGTTCCCGCTGTGTCGCCCCCCCCCCTGGCATTTCGCACTGTGGGGGGGCAGCAGTATGCACAAATACTGGGGGCGTGGCCTGGTGTGCAAGGCGGGGGTTCTAGGCAGTGCCTAGTGTGCAGGGCAGGAACCCTGCAAGTTCTAGTACGAGTGTCCACTTGGCAGTGTGGATCACGCCTTCTCCACCTGTATTAGGTCAAAGCCGCGGCCCGGTGGTAGGTGCCCCGGCTTCCTTTGACCAGTCGGTTAAAGTACTGTGGGGTTTGTGGTGTTGGGGCGGCGTCAGTGTTACACGACATTACGGCAGCATTTTGCCCTTGCCAGTTCATCACAAGGATTTTGAGTTCCTGGGTTTTTGTTGGAGAGCAAATTTGACATGGATTGGGCCCTCCTGATGGGGTGCCCGGTCTCCTGCGCGGCATTCAAACGCTTTGGCTTCTTGTCGGAGTGGTCGTTATGGGACAGGACCGGACTTAACGACACGGCGCACTATTGGGGCGCCTACCTTTTGTCGGTCCAGCAGGCACAAGGATGTGCCTGGCTCTTACATGCTTTTCAGGAGCTGGCCATCAAGCTGGGGCTACCTTTGGCGTACGAGAATACTGAGGGGCCCAGTACGGTGCTTACATTCCTTAGGCATTGAGCTCGATACCCACCAGCAGGCATTTCGGCTGCCGGAGAATAAGGTTGCTGACCTTAGGGGCCGGTTGGCTGCCCTCAGGGGGCAACGTAAGGTGTCGCTGCTCTAATTACTGCAGGTGGCTGGCACCTTAACTTTGCACGCAAAGTGGTGGCACCTGCTGGGGCCTCTTGGAGGCGTATTTGGGACGCTAGGGGCACCTGCGTTGGACAGCGGGTTTTGTAGGGACCTGCCATTTTTGGAATCCTTTCCCTATTCTAGTGGCCGTTTAGCCTTGGGGTGAGCTACTCCCCGACCGTTTTGGGTTTGTCTGGGGCGACAACATGGTGGTAGTACATGTTGTCAACTCCTTGACCTCTAAGCGTGTCGGTTATGAACCTGGTTAGGTTATTCATACTTCGTTACCTCCGGTGGAACATTTGGTTCCTTGCAGGGCACGTACCCGGAGGCTGCATGGGGCGGCGGACGCTCTATTTCGCCATTAGATGTAGTGCTTCGGCAGCTCGCCCAGGAGGTGGACTCGTGGCCGGCGCAATTCCCCCTGGAACTCTGTTAATTTGGGTAGCTGATGCTGGTAGGGACATTCAGCTGGCTTTGGCACCCAGTACCAGAGGGGATTATGGTAGCGCGGCCTTCCTATTCCAGGAGTTCCATAAGGCCGCGGTGCTGTAGGAGTACTGGTCGATTTCGACGGCTCATATTATGCAATCCTACGTGTTGCAGAGAGATAGGTCTGGAGTTGAGGACTATTGGGGCCAACTGGCGACGTTGGCCTTTATTGGTAAAGCCCATGTGTTTGCTGATGAAGACTTACTGATAGAAGGGCAGATGTCGGGTGGATTCCCAATTCCGAGCATTTGGGAGCACCACGGGACTGCTGGTTCAGTTGACTGGTTCCGTGGCACAGGTTATGCAGTTCCCATTTCATGGCCACTGTGTTTCATGCGGCCTCGTTGGTGGCCTTGTTTGGGGCGCTATGTATTAGCTAGTTAGTTGTGCAGTCTAATGACTGACACTGCGGATCGGGCGCCCCAGGCCGGGATGTTGACATTGGTTGGCCCTTGGAGGGCGGCAACCTTTTGAATCAGGTGCGCCCATTGGTTGCCGAGGGGTCATTTTTGGAGGGCGATGGCTCTATCGCCTATCGGTTATTACCTGTTCTGACAATTTTTTTTTTCTCTGTTTTCCAGGTGCTGTGGCTCATAGTGTGAGGTAGCGTGTTCTCATCTGTGCGCACAGCAGGGCGTTCCAGGCGGCCCATCAAGCCAGGCGGTCTCCAACGGGCATCCGGCTGGGCTTCAGCGACGGGGCAGTTGGGGAATGGCCGGGTCGCCGAAGGCCAGTGTTGGCCGTAGTGCGGAGGGAGGCAGGGCACCTCCTCCGCCCATCTGGGTCATTTGCTTAGGCAGCTTCAGGGGAGCACCTACGGCCTAGCACCATGGGTGCAGGTGAACGGTACGAACTGCAGATGGGCTACACGGCTCAGTGCGGGGACTACAGTTCACTGAACAGCCTCACCTGTGCGTATCTTTCCACGGGGGATTGACACTAGCTCAGGTGGTGAATGGCTGGGGGCCTGGCCGCTCAGCTACAACCCGAATACAGCGGGTTTGTGCTGGGGGCAGGGTGGCTCGCCCTTTGGACAAGGCGGGGTCCGGTGGTGACCCCAGGGCTTGTCCTTTTTGGCTGGTCCTGGTATGGTCAGCTAGATTGCCACGTGAGAGTCGGAGGTGCCCCCTTTCACCTGGTGGGATAGAGTTATTAGGTGCAAGGCCAACGGCCCTGTAGACAGCCATGGAAAAGGGCTTGGTGGAGTTGAACGCGCCAAGCGTAAGGCTAATAGGGCCGTTCAGATAGCCATGGAAGGGGGATTGGGAATTTTTTCTCCCCCATCCGGCCATACGGGTCGAGCAGGATGACCTGTATCGGCCGGATGGTGTTCATCTCTCTGAGGTGGGTAACCGGGCCTTTTTAGACGAGATACGGCAGGGGGTGCGGTTGGCTCTGGGCCACCCGTTGGGGCGCTAATGCCTAAGCAGAGGCTTGGCATTGGCGGTGGCTGGAGGAGGTTTGGCCACAGGGTTTTCCAGGGGAGCACCTATGGCCTAGCACCGTTGGTGCGGTGGTCTGCAGGAACCGTAGATGGGCTACACGGCTCAGTGCGGGGAATGCAGATCACAGGGAGCCTCACCTGGGTGGATCTTTCCATGGGGATTGATGCCAGCCCAGATGGTGATGGCTGGAGGCCTGGCCGCTCAGCTACAACCCGAATACGGCGGGCTTGTGCTGGGGGCAGGGTGGCTCGCCCTTTGGACAAGGCGGGGTCCAGGTGTTGACCCCAGGGCTTGTCTGGTTCAGGTTCTTTCACCCCCTGCCAGTTACAGTTGTTAATTGTTAATAAAGCGGCCGGTTTAAAACCCAATACTTGTGTCTGCCTCTTCATTCCGACTGGGGGGGCAAGGTTCGGCCCCTTCCCAGCCAAGCCAGCTAGCCGGCGATAGGCTGGGGGCCGTCTTTGCCTCCCTGGAAGGAGGGAGGGGCGACATCACCCGACATACGGGTGTTTGTCTTGGGCGCGGAGCCGGGGCTTTATAAGCCTCGGCTCCCGCCCCTTTACCACGCAGTTTCTTTTGGCTCTCTGCCCGCCCCACCCTTCCCTTTTGGCAGTACAGGCGTATGCCGGTCGCCTTATTAGGGGCCAGGTAGGAATTTTTTCACTCCCACATAATTGGCGCATGTGGGGGTGTTTTTTGCCTACCTTGTACTGCCTAGTAGGTTAGGATTTGTTAGTGGTATTGTTATGGTCGCAGGCTGGAGGAGGTTTGGCCACAGGGTTTTCCAGGGGAGCACCTATGGCCTAGCACCGTTGGTGCGGTGGTCTGCAGGAACCGTAGATGGGCTACACGGCTCAGTGCGGGGAATGCAGATCACAGGGAGCCTCACCTGGGTGGATCTTTCCATGGGGATTGATGCCAGCCCAGATGGTGATGGCTGGAGGCCTGGCCGCTCAGCTACAACCCGAATACGGCGGGCTTGTGCTGGGGGCAGGGTGGCTCGCCCTTTGGACAAGGCGGGGTCCAGGTGTTGACCCCAGGGCTTGTCTGGTTCAGGTTCTTTCACCCCCTGCCAGTTACAGTTGTTAATTGTTAATAAAGCGGCCCGGTTTAAACCCAATACTTGTGTCTGCCTCTTCATTCCGACTGGGGGGGCAATGCGAAACGTGGGATTTGAGTACTGCCGCGTCGTGTCATTTTTAGCTCCAGTGTGCGTTATGGTGCACGTGCCTAAATTGAATCCCATTTGCCTCATTGATGGGGAGGGACGGTGGCTCAGTGGTAGAGCATCTGCTTGGGAAGCGGAAGGCCCCAGGTTCAATCCCCGGCATCTCCAACTAAAAAGGGTCCAGGCAAATAGGTGTGAAAAACCTCAGCTTGAGACCCTGGAGAGCCGCTGCCAGTCTGAGTAGACAATACTGACTTTGATGGACCAAAGGTCTGATTCAGTATAAGGCAGCTTCATATGTTCATATATGTTCATATGATGCCCACCCCTTCAGCCTCAACAGATCCCTCTGGAGTGCCTCACTGTCCTCCCTGGTTTTCACCACCCTGAACAACTTAGTGTCATCTGCAAACTTAGCTACTTCACTGCTTCCTCCCAACTCCAAATCATTAATAAACAAGTTAAAAAGCACCAGACCTAGTACTGGGCCCCACTGCTTATCACCTTCCACTGCGAAAGCTGCCCATTTATATTCATTCGAAGGGCTTTTTTTGTAGCAGGCGCTCCTTTGCATAGGAGGCCACACCCCCCCTGATGTAGCCAATCCTCCAAAAGCTTGGAATTCTAGCAGGCGCTCCTTTGCATAGGAGGCCACACCCCCCCTGATGTAGCCAATCCTCCAAAAGCTTGGAATTCTAGCAGGCGCTCCTTTGCATATGAGGCCACACCCCCCCCCCGATGTAGCCAATCCTCCAAAAGCTTGGAATTTTAGCAGGCGCTCCTTTGCATAGGAGGCCACACCCCCTTGATGTAGCCAATCCTCCAAAAGCTTGGAATTCTAGCAGGCACTCCTTTGCATATGAGGCCACCCCCCCCCCCCCCGATGTAGCCAATCCTCCAAAAGCTTGGAATTCTAGCAGGCGCTCCTTTGCATATGAGGCCACACCCCCTGATGTAGCCAATCCTCCAAAAGCTTGGAATTCTAGCAGGCGCTTTTTTACATGGGAGGCCATGCCCCCCCTGATGTAGCCAATCCTCCAAAAGCATACAGTAGGCCCTGTACAAAAAGCCCTGTAAGCTCTTGGAGAATTGGCTACATCTGGGGTGTGTGGCCTCATATGCAAAGGAGCTACAAAAAAAGCCCTGTCCTGGGCCACTGGCAGGGGGTGGGGGGTAGGCTTGCCAGCTCCAGAATGAGAAACTTCTGAAGATTTGGGGGTGGAGCCTGGGGAGGACAGGGACCTCAGTGGGGTACCATGCCCTAGAGTCCGTGCCCCAAAGCATCCTTTTTCTCCAGGGAGAAACTGATCTCTGCAGTCTGAAAAGAAGCTGTAATTCCAGGGGATCCCCGGGTCCCACCTGGAGGCTGCCATCCCACCTTAAATTCGGCATCGAGAGAGGCTTTTCCTTTACATGTTACACGAGGGGCCTTTTCATTTCTTTTGAAGACGGAGAGGTTCATTTACTTCTTGAGCAGATGCACTCTTCTGGTTTATTGTTATTGATCCCCGCAGAGCCCCACAGCTTTTCTAAAATAAACCAAAATACCAACGAACAAAAAGAAGAAGAAGAAGAAGCACGGTCCTTTGATTTGGGGAACGTGTCCAGTATTCCCCTTCTCGGTTCGCATCTGAAACCAAGAGAGGAGGGGAATTGACGGTTCTTCAACCCCCCACCCCACCCCCCGAGCATTTCCATTGCCAGCCTGGTCACATCCGTTTTGAATCGCAAGGGAGTCCCTGCAGATTTCGCCGGGAGCCGTGCCCAACGAAGAACGCTGAGGGTTGCAGCCTTGCTCAAGAATGGTCTCTCTCCAACAGCTTGTCTGCCTTGGGGGGAATCTCTAGAGAGCAGCAAGCTGTGCGTCACGTGGCAGTTGCGTTCTGCGGCAAGACCCAACTTTGTGATGGTGAACTTGATATTTTCAAGCATGCAAATTCTGGAGAAATCGAAGAGAGCAGCTTGGTCCGCAGGCTTGTTACAAATGGTCCAGACACCAAAATAAGACGGGGGCAAAGACTGGTCTACCTGCTGCTCTTTCGGAAGCGAGTCCTGACGGGGACACCATGATGATGATGATAAGATGATACTGGATTTATATCCCGCCCTCCAGTCTGAAGAGTCTCAGAGCAGCTCACAATCTCCTTTCCCTTCCTCCCCCACGACAGACACCCTGTGAGGTAGATGAAGATAGTGGATTTATATCCCACCCTCCACTCCGATGAGTCTCAGAGTGGCTCACAATCTCCTTTACCTTCCTCCCCCACGACAGACACCCTGTGAGGTAGATGAAGATATTGGATTTATATCCCACCCTCCACGCCGAAGAGTCTCAGAGTGGCTCACAATCTCCTTTACCTCCCCCCACCCACAACAAACACCCTGGAAGGTAGATGAAGATATTGGATTTATATCCTGCCCTCCACTCCGAAGAGTCTCAGAGCGGCTCACAATCTCCTTTACCTTCCTCCCCCACGACAGACACCCTGTGAGGTAGATGAAGATATTGGATTTATATCCCGCCCTCCACTCCAAAGAGTCTCAGAGCGGCTCACAATCTCCTTTCCCTTCCTCCCCCACAACAGACACCCTGTGAGGTAGATGAAGATAGTGGATTTATATCCCACCCTCCACTCCGAAGAGTCTGAGAGCGGTTCACAATCTTCTATACCTCCCCCCCCCCCGCACAACAGACACCCTGTGAGGTAGATGAAGATATTGGATTTATATCCCGCCCTCCACTCCGAAGAGTCTCAGAGCGGCTCACAATCTCCTTTCCCTTCCTCCCCCACAACAGACACCCTGTGAGGTGGGTGGGGCTGGAGAGGGCTCTCACAGCAGCTGCCCTTTCAAGGACAACCTCTGCCAGAGCTATGGCTGACCCAAGGCCATGCCAGCAGGTGCAAGTGAAGGAGTGGGGAATCAACCCCGGTTCTCCCAGATAAGAGTCCACACACTTAACCACTACACCAAACTGGCTCTCCACGGACAGCACACATTCTACTTCTGCTGCGCCAGCTACACTGGCTTCCGGTTGAGTTCTGAGTCAGATTCAAGTTTCTGGTTGTGACCTTTGAAGCTTTGAGCGGTCTGGGACCGATGTATCTACGGGACCACCTCCTCCGCTATGTCCCTGGAAGAGTGTTACACTCTACAGGTCTCAATCTGCTGGTGATCTCTGGACCTAAAGAGGTCCGGCTGTCCCCAACAAGGGACAGGACTTTTTCAGTCCTGGCCCCAAGCTGGTGGAATGATCTCCCAGAAGACACTAGGGCCCTGAGGGATCTTTCACAATTCTGCAGGGCCTGTAAAGCAGAGATGTTCCACAAGGCTTTTGCTTGAGGACAGCGATGGTTGCCGGAGTGGCACCCTTCTCCCCCCTGCTGAGGGAGGGGTGTTCCCTGCCCCTGATACAGAATCTAGAAAGCAGATTGGTAGCAAGTTATAATGTATGTCATTGGATTGAAATTTGTTTTAAGTCAACTGATTTCATTGAATCCTAGAGTTGGAACGGGACCTCCAGGGTCATCTAGCCCAACCCCCTACACAATGCAGGAAACTCACAATCATCTCCCCCTAAATTCACAGGATCTTCATTGCTGTCAGATGGCCATCTAGCCTCTGTTTAAAAACCTCCAAGGAAGGAGAGCCCACCACCTCCTGAGGAATCCCTCTAACCGTCAGGAAGTTGTTTCTAATGTTGAGCCGGAAACTCTTTTGATTTAATTTCAACCCACTGGTTCTGGTCCTACCTTCCGGGGCCACAGAAAACAATTCCACACTGTCATGGGTACTGGGGACCCTGCAGAAGAAGCTGAGCCTGCGGAAGAAACTGTGCCCCTGCCACCTGCACCAGTGCCCCTGCCTCCTGCTGGAGAAGATCCAAGCCCCCCTGCCTCGCCCTCTCGGGTGGCTCGTGTGCGTGACCGCCTTCGTCAGGACCTCAAAGATCGGAGGAGGGCGGCATGCTCACGAGCAAGACGCTCCCTGAGCCCTGAGTTTTGAAAGGATTCTGGCCCTTCTAGGAGTAAGGATGCTTGAGTCGCAGCAGGATCTTGGCTGCCTCTCTGAGCCAGCAATTAGCCCAAATGGGCAACAGACAGCAGAGGGCTATATAGCTGTGGGCTTTGGGAGGAGGCTTTGTGGAAGCAACTAGTCACCTACCTGATGTTCTAGTATCCATTTTGGCTTTTGACTTTGACTTCTGGACCCCCTGACTTCGGCTTCTGAACCTCTGACCTGCGATACCTGGACTGTGATTTGGTTTTGGTGCTTTGAACCCTCTTTGCTCACCAGCTACAGACCTTGGACTGCCCCTGGACTTTGCCTGACCCGGCCCCAGCCTGTGACACACACCATCTTCTATAGGACAGCCCTTCAAGTCCTTGAAGATGGTTATCATATCCCCTCTCAGCCCCCTCCTCTCCAGGCTAAACATGCCCAGCTCCTTCAACCTTTCCTCATAGGACTTGGTCTCCAGATTACTGATGATTACTTAGATCTTACTGTTGACATCGCCTACAGCCTGGTGTTGGCCAGGATGAGGCAATTAATAAATTTAGATGATGAGGAGGATGTCACTAGATGGATGAGGCTCTGGGGGGGCTGCTTACCAGGGGAAAGGTTATAGTTTTCCTCCTCTCTTAGCTTCCTGGTGGTGTTTTCCTTGCCTAGGAACTGTCAACTGACAGATAGGTCTCTTAGTTGAGCAGCATATTGGTCCAAGAATGTCCTTTCAGAGGGTAAGAACATCAGAAGAGGCCTGCTAGATCTGACCAGTGGTCCACCTAGTCCCGCATCCTGTCTCACACAATGGCTAACCCATGCCTATGGAGGGCCAAGAACAGGGCAGAGTGGCCAAGGCCTTCCCTCCAAGGCATGGATCCTCATTAATTTGGATGCGTTTTACACTGAATCAAAATAAAACCACTGAAACCACTGTCACATTGTAAGATCTAGGGCTTTTTTTGTAGCAGGAGCTCCTTTGCCTATCAGGCCACAAGCCCGTGGTGTAGCCAATTGTCCAAGAGCCTACAGGGCTCTTCTTACAGGGCCTACTGTAAGCTGCAGGAGAATTGGCTACATCAGGGGTGTGTGGCCTCTTATGCAAAGGAGTCCCTGCTACAAAATAAAGCCCTGGTAAGATCACATCTTATAGTCTACTCAGCACCACAAAAATCATGCACCTGACTCCTCTCAGCAACAGAAGAAGAAGATATTGGATTTATATCCCACCCTCTACTCCGAAGAGTCTCAGAGCAGCTCACAATCTCCTTTCCCTTCCTCCCCCACAACAGACACCCTGTGAGGTGGGTGGGGCTGGAGAGGGCTCTCACAGCAGCTGCCCTTTCAAGGACAGAGTCTCAGAGTGGCTCACAATCTCCTTTACCTTCCTCCCCCACAACAGACACCCTGTGAGGTAGATGAAGAGATTGGATTTATATCCTGCCCTCCACTCCGAAGAGTCTCAGAGCGGCTCACAATCTCCTTTACCTTCCTCCCCCACAACAGACACCCTGTGAGGTGGGTGGGGCTGGAGAGGGCTCTCACAGCAGCTGCCCTTTCAAGGACAGAGTCTCAGAGCGGCTCACAATCTCCTTTACCTTCCTCCCCCACAACAGACACCCTGTGAGGTAGATGAAGAGATTGGATTTATATCCCACCCTCCACTCCGAAGAGTCTCAGAGCGGCTCACAATCTCCTTTATCTCCCTCCCCCACAACAGACACCCTGTGAGGTAGATGAAGATATTGGATTTATATCCCACCCTCCACTCGGAAGAGTCTCAGAGTGGCTCACAATCTCCTTTCCCTTCCTCCCCCACAACAGACACCCTCTGAGGTGGGTGGGGCTGGAGAGGGCTCTCACAGCAGCTGCCCTTTCAAGGACAACCTCTGCCAGAGCTCTGGCTGACCCAAGGCCACGCTAGCAGGTGCAAGTGGAGGAGTGGGGAATCAAACCCGGTTCTCCCAGATAAGAGCCTGCATACTTAACCACCACACCAAACTGGCTCTCCAGGAGGAGATACCACCTTTTAACTGGAGATGCCAGAAACTGAACCTGGGACTTTGTGCATGCCAAGCAGGTGCTCTTTCACTGAGCCACAACGGACCCTTCCCATACCTATGGTTCATTACAACTACAAAGGAGCGGGGCAGCTCTCCCCAGGGCTCTGGGGACCCTTGTCTGGGGACATTTTTCCATTCTCTGTTTCCAAGGATACACAAATGGATACTCTAGCAGATACAAGGCCTTAGCTTGATTTCACCATTTCCAGTTTGGTGTAGCGGTTAAGTGTGCGAGCTCTTATCTAGGAGAACTGGGCTCGATTCCCCACTCCTCCGCTTACAGCTGCTGGAATGGCCTTGGGTCAGCCATAGCTCTCGCAAGAGTTGTCCTTGAAAAAATAGCTTCTGTCAGAGCTCTCCCAGCCCCACCTATAGCCGCCCTGAGCCTGCCTTCGGTGGGGGGCGGGATACAAAAATAAATTTATTATTATTATTATTATTATTATTATTATTATTATTATTATTATTATTATTATTACCTCTAAGGGCGTCTGTTGTGGCGGAGGAAGGTAAAGGAGATTGCCAGCCACTCTGAGACTCGGAGATTCAGAGTGAAGGGCAGGGTATAAATCCAATATCTTCATCTTCAACACATCCACAACTAAATTTACTAAAGGAATTTACTTTAGCACTAGAATAACTGAAGACTGGTAAGCAATTAGAGATGTGTCAAACCCTGTACCAAGGGCTTTTTTTAAAGCAGGAATGGGCAGGAACGCAGTTCTGGCTAGCTTGGGGTCAGGGGTGTGCAGCTTAATATGCAAATGAGTTCCTGCTGGGCTTTCTCTGCCAAACCCCCCCCCCCGCCTGTACCCTTCCCAAACACGCACACTTTGGCTAAGTCCACTGACTGAGTAATTGGAAAACCGCAAGCTGGCACCCATAAAGAATACATCTGTAGATGTGTCGCCAAAGTTTGAGCTCACCATTGCCAAGACATCTGCAACTAAAAAGAGGAACTTACGTTAGTGCTAGAGGAACTGTGTTCATTGACTTTTTTAGTTTAGTTTGCTTTTTCTTATGACCTTGTAGAGTTGTAATAGCCAACGGCTAATTACAATAAATGAATTGAGAAGAAGAGGAAGAGGAGGAAGAAGAAGAAGATGATATTGGATTTATATCCCACCCTATACTCTGAATCTCAAAGTCTCAGAGCGGTCACAATCTCCTTTACCTCTCCTGCCCCCACAACAGACACCCTGTGAGGTAGGTGGGGCTGAGAGAGCTCTGACAGAAGCTGCCCTTTCAAGGACAGCTCTGCAAGAACTGTGGCTGACCCCAGGCCGTTCAGGCAGCTGCAAGTGGAGGAGCGGGGACTCAAACTCGTTTCTCCCAGATAAGAGTCCGCACACTTAACCATTAGACCAGAGTGGCCCTCTGAGCTAGAGTAACCGAAGACTCTTAAGCAAATACAGATGTGTCGAACCCTGTACCCTTCCTAGACGCGTACCTTTGAGCTAAGTCCACTGACCAAGCAATTGGAAAACAACAAGCTGGCACCCATAAAGGCAAGCGGAGTGGGTTGTCAGAGGAGATCTCAAAGTCTCTTTCCAGAACAGCCATAATGAGGCCGAGACGTCCTTCCTCTCCGCCAACAAAAAGAAATATGAGGTATCGGAGAAGTGCGGCGAGTCTCTTTAAAATCTGAACCTCAGACAGCAACAAGATGAACAGCTAATCAGGTTAGTCTGAAGGGCACTAAAGTGCACCAGGAGATCAATTGGCACATCATTTTAATGTTAGTTGGGGAGGCAGGGAGTTGGTAAATTACGGGCTTTTTTTTTTTTTTGCGCCGCTCGGAATGCCGCCGCAGCCAGCACATGGCGGAGTTGGAATAATGAGCCTGCCTTGTCCTGCGTGAGACGACGGATGCGTCTCGCTCACTGCAGTGCGCTCCGGTTGCCAGCATTATGTCAAGGTCTCCAGCGGAGGAAGGTCTTTCCCGATGCCTGCTGCACGAACGAGCCCATTGCAATCGAAATGCTGAGAGCCAGTTTGGTGCAGTGCAGGGGTGTCAAACGTGCAACCCGGGGGCCGAATCAGCCCCTGTAGGGCTCCTCTCAGGCCTCTGAGCGACTGGCTGTCATCTGCTTCCTTTTCCATCTCTCTTGCTTCCTTCGGCATCGCGGCTCGCTTTGCAAGGCTTGCTCGATCGCACTTGAGCTGCAGAGCAAAACCTCCATTTTCTCCATTGGCTGAGACTCCTCCCTTGGGGAGGAAGGGGGAAGGAATAGCTTGCTTTGTGAGACTCTCTCCATCGCACAGCAGAGCTACTGAGCTAAGCCTCTCTTCCTTCTGTTGGCTGAGGCTCCCCCCCCCAGTCCCCTGGGGAAGGAAGGAAAGAGCCAGAGCTTCCTTTGCCCAGTTCCCTGGATCCCATGGGAGAGAAGGAAAGAAAGCGCCTTTAAGACCGAGTGCTAATGTTTTAAGCATGTTTTAAGGCTTTTAAAAAATAATAACAATAGTTGTGCTTGTCTGTGTCCTTTATAAAGTTTATATCTCTGCTAGCTAATCTTAAATAGGTACACACATGGCCCGGCCTGACATGGCCCAGCTCTACCTGACATGTCTCAGCCAAACAAGGCCTCATTTATGTCAGATCCAGCCCTCATAACAAATGAGTTTGACATCCCTGGTGTAGTGGTTAAGTGTGCAGACTTTTATATGGGAGGACCATATGTTGCATCTGTTGGAGTTTTCAGTGCCGTCTGGGGATACACCCGTCAGCCCTTGGTGGGACTAAAGACATACAGGGCTCCTCTTTTAATTTTACAGTAAGCGTAAGTCCTTGTTCCCTGTTTGCCAAATGGGACTGCAAAAAAAAAAATAATAATAATAAATCTCATGACAGTACTGACGAGATTACACTGTTCTCCGCCCCCCTTTACAAACGAGACAAATTGTTGTCCGAGAATGTCCGCTCGCCATTTAATCCATTGTTATCTTTCTCTGTCATACAGCCGCAATTATCCAATTAATCCAATCTGGGTGACCTCTTGCGCAGCGACGCAATTGGAATGCCAATACGATCAGCCTTCCTGCACCCCATACATATTTATGGAGGCTGAAATGGAGAACGTTGATGCGATGCAGGGACCAGATCCAATGTTCTCGTTTGGTCCATTCGATTTAACGGCTTTAAAAAATGTCCATGCGGACTTGGGACCAGAATAGAAGAAGGCTCCAACCAATTTATTAAACTGCAATCCACTGAGATGTCTTGGACCAGAGGTCCATCAGTGGCTGTTCGCCACAAGGTATAGATGGAACACTCTGTCTGAGGCAAGGGGAGGGATGGTGGCTCAGTGGTAGAGCATCTGCTTGGGAAGCAGAAGGTCCCAGGTTCAATCCCTGGCATCTCCAAAAAAGGGTCCAGGCAAATAGGTGTGAAAAACTCAGTTTGAGACCCTGGAGAGCCGCTGCCAGTTAGGGGAGGGACGGTGGCTCAGTGGCAGAGCATCTGCTTGGGAAGCAGAAGGTCCCAGGTTCAATCCCTGGCATCTCTAAAAAAGGGTGCAGGCAAAGAGGTGTGAAAAACCTCCGCTTGAGACCCTGGAGAGCCGCTGCCAGTTAGGGGAGGGACGGTGGCTCAGTTGTAGAGCATCTGCTTGGGAAGCAGAAGGTCCCAGGTTCAATCACTGGCATCTCCAAAAAAGGGTCCAGGCAAATAGGTGTGAAAAACTCAGCTTGAGACCCTGGAGAGCCGCTGCCAGACTGAGAAGACAATACTGACTTTGATGGACAAAGAGTCTGATTCAGTATAAGGCAGCTTCATATGTTCATATGTTCAAGTGATGCTCTGTATTCTTGGTGCTTGGGGGCGGGGGGGGGGGGCGGGCAACAGTGGGAAGGCTTCTAGTGCCCTGGCCCCACTGATGGAAGCAGGAAAACTCAAAGTTAATATGCAATTATAGGGCCAAACATTAAAAACAAACTGTAAAATAAATCATAAACCAACATACATGCAATTATTGTAGAAAACTAAAACCATTTAAGGGCCCATCATTAGCCTCTATCCCATGTACAATCATAAATCCACAATGGGAACCCACTTAACATGACCTGACGCCTTTCGACCTAGACTGGTCTTCAGAGGTCAGAAAAGTATGTATGCATATTGGATCATAATGCAGAATAGAAAAAAACAATAGAACCATGCTGGACCACAAGGAAATTTAATGAAGTGACAAAGGCTTAAAGATAGTCTTGAGGCCTCCTGTTCTACAGCCTTATGTCCTAATCAAGAGCATACATATTGCATCCAGTATCTTATTGTATAGCACATGGTCCAGAACTGATCAAGGTAGATGCAAGGTCAGAGCCAATGTGCCAAGAGTTATGTGTCACACATAAGAACATAAGAGAAGCCATGTTGGATCAGGCCAAAGGCCCATCCAGTCCAACACTCTGTGTCACACATAAGAACATAAGAGAAGTCATGTTGGATCAGGCCAAAGGCCCATCCAGTCCAACACTCTGTGTCACACATAAGAACATAAGAGAAGCCATGTTGGATCAGGCCAAAGGCCCATCCAGTCCAACACACTGTGTCACACATAAGAACATAAGAGAAGCAATGTTGGATCAGGCAATGGCCCATCCAGTCCAACACTCTGTGTCACACATAAGAACATAAGAGAAGCCATGTTGGATCAGGCCAATGGCCCATTCAGTCCAACACTCTGTGTCACACATAAGAACATAAGAGAAGCAATGTTGGATCAGGCCAAAGGCCCATCCAGTCCAACACTCTGTGTCACATAAGATCCTAAGAGAAGCCCTGTTGGATCAGGCCAGTGGCCCATCCAGTCCAACACTCTGGGTCACATAAGAACATAAGAGAAGCCCTGTTGGATCAGGCCAATGGCCCATCCAGTTCAACACTCTGTGTCACACATAAGAACATAAGAGAAGCCATGTTGGATCAGGCCAACATGGCTTCTCTTATGTTCTTATGTGACACAGCGTGTTGGACTGGATGGGCCATTGGCCTGATCCAACATGGCTTCTCTTATGTTCTTATGTGTGACACAGAGTGTTGGACTAGATGGGCCATTGGTCCATCCAACATGGCTTCTCTTAGGTTCTTATGACTGAGGGAAACCTCCGTGTTCAGAGGCACTAAAACTCTGGGTCCCAGAGTCAGGAGGCAACACCAGGGGAAGTGCTCAGCGTTTATGCCCTGTTGTTGCATGGGAGGGCTTCTGGAGTTTTGGACCTGCTGCTGGACTTCTGGATGGCACCTGGGTTTTGGCCACTGTGTGACACAAAGCATTGGACTCAATGGGTCATTGACCTGATTCAACATGGCTTTTCTTTATGTTGTCTGAGGCAGTGACACTCTGTATACTTGGTGCTTGAGGGGGCAACAGAAGGAGGGCTTCTGGAGTTCTGGCCCTACTGATGAACCTTTAAATGTCCATGTACCTTTACATCTCTGCAGGCTTGGGGGAATTTTTGTAAGACTTCATTGATTAGGTTCATGAAGACCCCTGGGGTCCCTTTTAAGCCAAAGGAAAGGAGAGGAGAGGAGAGGAGAGGAGAGGAGAGGAGAGGAAAGGAAAGGAAAGGAAAGGAAAGGAAAGGAAAGGAAAGGAAAGGAAAGGAAAGGAAAGGAAAGGAAAGGAAAGGAAAGGAAAGGAAAGGAAAGGAAAGGAAAGGAAAGGAAAGGAAAGGAAAGGAAAGGAAGGGAGGGGAGAGGAGAGGAGAGGAGAGGAGATTGTGAGCTGCTCTGAGACTGAGATTCGGAGTGGAGGGCGGGATATAAATCCAATATCTTCTTCTTCTTCTACATCAGGGGTGCGTGGCCAAACATGCATAGGAATTCCTACTACAAAAAAAAGCCCTGCATGACTGGACTTCTTTGTCATTCAGGGCAGCCTGAAGGAAAAAGAGGGTGTTCCAACTTTTAGACAGGACACAATTGGTATGCAGCCTTAGATCCCATCAGTTTCAGGAGTTCTTGCCAAAAACATATTTAGCCTCAAGAGTGGGGCCACCAAGACAGTGATTGTGCCAGGAGTGCATTGTTTCTGTGCATTTTGATAAAGAGAGGTATGGTTCATTGTTCAAGATTTTCTATTTATTGGCTCTGTCATCAACCGTTGGGGAGGCTGCAAGCAAGAAATCAGGAGGAGACCAAGACTAGGAAGGAGCTAGAAAAAAGACCCTCAAGGGTGAGCGAGGGCTTTAAAAAGAGGAGTGGACAGATTCATGGAGGAGAGGTCTATCAGTGTCTATGAGCCATGGTGGCTGAGGGGAACCTCCACCTTCAGAGACACTTAGCCTCTGAATCCCAGAGCCAGGAGGCAACATCAAGGGAAAACCCTGTACTCTCTGCCCTGTTCGTGGCCATCCAGTTTGCCACTGTGTGAGACAGGAGGCTGGACTAGATGGACCACTTGCCTGATCCAGCAGGCCTCCTCTGGTGTCCGTATGAAGGCCTTGGCATCTATGCCCTGTTGTTGGCCCTCCAGAAGAACTGCTTGGCCAATGTGTGAGACAGGATGATCGACCTGATGGTCCATAAGTCACCTGTGATTATTTGATGGCACTTAATACACACAGTAGAAGAAGAGAGGAGAGGAGAGGAGAGGAGAGGAGAGGAGAGACTGGAGTCTCAGAGCAGCTTACAATCTCCTTTCCCTTCCCCTTCCCACAATAGACACCATGAGGTAGATAGGGCTAAGAGAGCTCCAACAGAAACCTGCTCTTGAGCAGAACAGCTGTGAGAGAACTTGTGGCTGACTCAAGGTCACATCAGCAGGTGCAGGTGGAGGAGTGGATAAGAGTCCACACACTTTACTGCACCAAAGTGGACAAGGTCTAGATGGCCCAGGCTGACCCGATCCTGGTTGCTGAGCAGGATTTGAATGGGAGACCACAAGGAAGTCCAGGGTCACTACACAGCAGCAAGCAATAGCAAACCATCTTTGAACATCTCTTGCCTTGAAAACAGGTGGTGATGATGATGATGATGATGATAAAGAAGAAGAAGAAGACAATGACCATAGATTTATTTGTCTGGAATCAGCCTCATAGTGGCTTACAATCTCCTTTTACCTTCCTCCTCCACAACAGACACCCTGTGAGGTGGGCGAGGCTGAGAGAGCTCTCACAGAAGCTGCCCTTTCAAGGACAACTCCTACGAGAGCTATGGCTGACCAAAGGCCATTCTAGCAGGTGCAAGCGGAGGAGTGGGGTATCAAACCCAGTTCTCCCAGATAAGAGATGATGATGAAGAAGATGATATTGGATTTATATCCTGCCCTCCACTCCGAAGAGTCTCAGAGCGGCTCACAATCTCCTTTCCCTTCCTCCCTCACAACAGACACCCTGTGAGGTAGATGAAGATATTGGATTTATATCCCGCCCTCCACTTCGAATCTGAGTCTCAGAGTGGCTCACAATCTCCTTTACCTTCCTCCCCCACAACAGACACCCTGTGAGGTAGATGAAGATATTGGATTTATATCCCACCCTCCACTCCGAAGAGTCTCAGAGCGGCTCACAATCTCCTTTACCTTCCTCCCCCACAACAGACACCCTGTGAGGTAGATGAAGATATTGGATTTATATCCCGCCCTCCACTCCGAATCTGAGTCTCAGAGCGGCTCACAATCTCCTTTCCCTTCCTCCCCCACAACAGACACCCTGTGAGGTGGGTGGGGCTGAGAGGGCTCTCCCAGCAGCTGCCCTTTCAAGGACAACTTCTGCCAGAGCAATGGCTGACCCAAGGCCACGCGAGCAGGTGCAAGTGGAGGAGTGGAGAATCAAATCCGGTTCTCCCAGATAAGAGTCCGCACACTTCACCACTACACCAAACTGGCTCTCCCCAAACTTGGTGGGGTTGCCTTAATTTAAGCCAGCTGCCACTCGATGCCACTTTCCACACCATTATCGGTCACTTATTCTGGTTTTCCTTGTCTTCTTTTACATCGTGAGCCACGTCAAACAGTGCCCCAGAGAGGCAGCGCAGACATTCCTAAATAAATAAATAAGAGAACAAAAAGCCATTAATGTTTTCGCTCCTCGTTTCTCTGTGTGAATTCTTCTTCTTCTTCGTTTTTTAAAGAATATCTTCACTACCGATGCTCTTCTATAGCCTTTGTAAGTTTTACCATCCTATTGTCTACCGGTCTGTTTGTTTCTTCCTCTCAGCCCGGCCTTCCAGCTGTGTGAAAAAGCCTTCTCCAATTGAAGCCCTTCCTTTGAAGGTTGGGGATGTTAACCTAATGGCTGCAAAGCGGAGGGCGCACAAAAGGAAGGACGCGTCTCTTCCGAGCCCGCCTTGAAAGTTATGTCACCTGAGAGGTTCTGTTGGGCTGGCATCTCCGCCGCTTTTGGATAAAGGCAAACAATCTGAGACATGTTGTCATTTTGATCTTCAAAACGGACGGCCTGAAAGAATCCCTCTTTTCTTCGCCCCGCTTTCATGATAACGGGGTCATTTTTTTTGTGGTTGTTTTTTTTGTCGCTGATGTTAAAAGATTTTGATGCCTTTAACAGCTTTGGGGAAATGTCTTTCCTCCTTTACAACCGGGCGAGGTTAGAATCTGAGGTGGGAAAGCAAAAGGTTTCTAAAGGAAAGAGCCGGCACCTCTTGACCAATGCAAAATGGTCCTCCGGATCATTCGGCTAAAATCTTTTCTAAAATAGACAATACATCCATGGAGGGGTATTTGCTTTTATTCATTTAAACACTTTTTTTAGGAGCAGGGAGGGAAGATTGGAAGGAAATCGCTACTGGCCGCAACACTTGAATGGCACTTTTATTTCCCCTGCCTATTTCCAGACATAAAGCATTGGGGTGACCTGGGGGGTTTTTTGAGCAGGAATGCACAGGAACACAGTTCTGGCTGGCTTGGTGTCGGGGGTGTGGCCTAATATGCAAATGAGTTCCTGCGGGGCTTTTTCTACAAAGAACGCCCTGGTGTGACCACAAGCCCGAGTTCTCGGACACCAGCCAAAGGGGAAGGTCTGAAGATCTTTTGGCCCTTGACCGCACCCTGAGGTTTCGGAGAAACCAATTCATTGGATGAAGCACTGGTCCAGGATAAAGGTGAAGTATAGTGGTTAGAGTTTTGGAGAAGAAGATTGCAGATTTATACATAACAACATAAGAGAAGCCATGTTGGATCAGGCCAATGGCCCATCCAGTCCAACACTCTGTGTCACATAAGAACCTAAGAGAAGCCATGTTGGATCAGGCCAATGGCCCATCCAGTCCAACACTCCATGTCACACAGTGGCCATAAGAAACCCAGGAGGTCTACCAGTGGAGCTAGAATCCTCCCACTGTCACCCCCAAGCACCAAGAATACAGAGCATCACTGCCCCAGATTGAGAGTTCCAACAATACACTGTGGTTAATAGCCACTGATGGTCCTCTGCTCCATATGCTTATCCAATCGCCTCTTGAAGCTGTCTATGATTGTAGCCACCACCACCTCCTGTGGCAGTGAATTCCACATGTTATACCCCGCCTTTCTCTCTGAATCAGAGACTCAGAGCGTCTTACAATCTCCTAAACCTTCTCTGCCCCCCCCCCCACAACAGACACCCTGTGAGGTGGGTGGGGCTGAGAGAGCTCTCCCAGCAGCTGCCCTTTCAAGGACAACTCCTGCAAGAGCTACGGCTGGCCCAAGGCCATTCCAGCAGCTACCAGTGGAGGAGAGCGGGGAATCAAACCCGGTTCTCCCCGATAAGAGTCCGCGCACTTCACCACGACACCAAATTGGCTCTAAGATGCGGAGTCTTGTGAGAAAAAAATGCCACTTTGTGAGCTACTGGCCTTAAAGTTGTGAGCTACAGCATCCATTAGCGTGCTCAGGGGCCCTCCTTCTGTGAGCTGGCTCACATGAATTCAGCTTAGAGGGAACACTCGGTGACTCAGGTTGGAATTCCCATGGCCAAGAAAGCTTGGTGGGCGACCTCCCACCAGTCAACCACTCAGTCTAACCTAGGGTTGCCAATCCCCAGGTGGGGGCAGGGGATCCATCTGTTTGGAGACCCTCCCCCCGCTTCAGGGTTGTCAGAAAGCAGGGGGAGGGGAGGGAAATGTCTGCTGGGAACACTTATTATTCCCTATGGAGATTTATTCCCATAGAAAATCATGGAGAATTGATCCACAGGTATCTGGAGTTCTGGGGGGGCTGTCTTTTGGGGGTAGAGGCACCAAATTTTCAGCATAGCATCTAGTGCCTCTCCCCAAAATACCCCCCAAGTTTCAAAAAGATTGGACCAGGGGGTCCAATTCTATGAGCCCCAAAAGAAGGCGCCCCTATCCTTCATAATTTCCTATAGAAGGAAGGCACTGAAAAGGTGTGCCGTCCCTTTAAATGTGATGGCCAGAACTCCCTTTGGAGTTCAATTATGCTTGTCACAGCCCTGATCTTGGCTCCACCCCTAATGTCTCCTGGCTCCACCCCCAAAGTCTCCTGGCTCCACCCCCAAAGTCCCCAGATATTTCTTAAATTGGACTTGGCAACCCTAGTCTAACCTCCCTTGCAGAGTTGTAGTCATTATAAAATGGAGAAAGGGGAAACATTGCAAACCATGTTGAGCCCCTGTCAAGACTCAGGGGGGTCTTATCAATTGCTGCCACCACTCTGGGTTAAGGGTCTCCCTTGAGAAGGCCCAGAGTCCCCTCCCAAGCTCCTTCAGGCCTCCCTTAGCTTTGGCCAGAGTTCTGGCCATCACATTTAAAGGAACCGCATACCTTTTTCAATGTCTTCCTTCCATAGGAAATAATGAAGGATAGGGGCACCTTCTTTTGGGGCTCATAGAATGGGACCCCCTGGTTCAATCGTTTTGAAACTTGGGAGATACTTTGGGGAGAGGCACTAGATACTATACTGAAAATTTGGTGCCTCTACCTCAAAAACCAGCTCCCCCAGAGTCCCCGAAACCTCTAGATCATTTCCCCATTATACCCTATGAGAATCAATCTCCACATAGAGAATAATGCTCAGCAGACGTGAGAGGATGCAAGGACTACAAGTCCCAGCATGCACCTCGTGAAGGGAGGCCAGACTGGAGTGAATAGCAGGCTGGCAGTGGGCGGGTCTTTGTGACTCAGAGGAAGGGAGAAGCCTGAAGCCAGGCAGGGAAAGAGACACAACGCCGTTCCACCCCCCCACCACCGCTATCAGATTTTTAGGGAGTGGGGGATTAGGTTGCTAATCCAGGGGTCCCCCAGCAGGGCGGGGAAGCCTACCTAACGCGTCTGAACTTACTGTCCCTACTCTCAGTCAGACCTAGCCTACTCACCCTACCTCACAGGGCGAGGGTCTCTTCCTGGCAGCAGTTCCTCCTCGGCTCTGCCTCCTAGGAAAAGAACACCCACTTCCTGGGCTTGGCCTTTAGATATTCTCTTCCCAGGCCCCACCCCTCTCTGGGCCTGTTTCCCTCCAAAACCCTTGCTACCCTATCAGAGGGACAGAGGGGATCCTGGGAGATGAAGGCTTTTCCTAGTAACTCCTCGGCAGGCTTCCCTGGGCTTGTAGGCCTCGCTAGGCCCAGGATCATGACAGCCCACCTGGGGGAGAAAGGCAGGGTGTAAATGAAACAAAGAATATACACAAAAGAAAATAAATATATAACTCCAGGGTGGCCAAACTGCAGCTCAGGAGCCTCATGTGGCTCTTTCACACATAAGAACATTAGAGAAGCCATGTTGGATCAGGCCAGTGGCTCATCCAATCCAACATTCTGTGTCACACAGTGTCCAAAAAAACAGGTGCCATCAGGAGGTACATCAGTGGGGCTAGGACACTAGAAGCCCTCCCACTGTTGCCCCACAAGCACCAAGAATACAGAGCATCAGTGCCCTAGACAGAGAGTTCTATCACTATCCTATAGCTAATAGCTACTGATGGACTTCTGCTCCATATGTTTAGCCAACCCCCTCTTGAAGCCGTCCATGTTTGTTGCTTGGTATGGTGAAGTTATCCATGTCTGTGCGGCTCTCAAAGCCCCCACCGCTGAGTTGGCCAGCTCGGAGAGGGCATTTGTCTCTTTAAATGACATCTCCAAGCCAAGCCAACCAGCTGCTTGGAGAAAGCAATTAAAGTTAAAGTTGCCTTCTTTCCATCTCTTCCTTCCTTTCTTCGTTCCTTCCATCTATCCATCTTGCCAATCCACTCTAGGCACTCACCAGTAATTTTTTTTTAATAAAAAAACTGTCTGGAGCACATGTGCGCATGAGCACATTTGCACATGACCACTAAAAACGCGTGGGGGGAAAGGAACCAAAACTGCACCAAAGGAAAGCTGCACTGCAGCTATCTGGCCACACTAAGGCATCCCACAGACAGGATAGGGGTGCCTTGAGCTGGAACGTGCGGATGATTTGAGATGCTTCTTTTTGAGCCTGCCCGATTTGGGACACCTCCCATGCGCCCCCAACTGCCTGCCTGTTAGCAGCCTATGATTCTAATCTGGGCCATCCATGTCAGTGCTGCTGTTGGGAAGAACATCTGCTTGGTATGCAGAAAGTCCCAAGTTCAGTTCCTGGCATCCCCAGTTAAAAAGACCAGTCAAGGGTGGGGAACCTTTTTTCTTCCAAGGGCCCTTTGGATATTTCTAACATCATTCGCGGGCCTTACAAAATTATCAACTTAAAAAACAGTGCTCCACTGGGGGAGAACGATTCAGGCCAGCAAAATTAATGCAATTATTGCTTTTCTATTTGGAGTCAAGGGGGAGAGAGCCTAATTTGGCACACATACACACACACACATGGTCTGCCGCCCCAGACAGATGCTTTGTTCCAGGGCTTTTTTTTTGTAGAAATAGCCCAGCAGGAACCCAAGGTGTCAAGTCGGCTGATTCAATAACGAGACCTTCTTGATAAAAAGTTTCTAGTTTATTGATATCATTGTTCTCGACTACTCAGAGAGATTGAAAGACTGAAGATCATACAGTAAAGTGTAATCATATAAGGTATACTTCAAAGGGATTCTTTAGGGAGGGGTACTATGCAGGGCACATTCACACATTGATGTTACAAATTCATTCTCAGGCCTGTTGGCCTTGGGCGAAAACCTCCCCCCCCCCCCGGTGCCCAGCCTGAGAAGGCACCATAATCTCTTTCACATATTCCCATTTCAAAGCAAAGCTACATAACAAAAGGAAGGGAGGGAGGGAAAGGAGAGGTTGAGCTAGCAGCATTGGTATACAGTGTGGCTTTTACCCAGAATGCTTTCCCCTGAACCAAAGATAGAATACAGACTTGACCAGAGTTGAAGCAGACTTGACATACTGCCCCCCCTAAGCCCCCGCCACCGCTTGTGGCTGCGGGAGAGGCGGGTGGTTTTTAGAGTCCTGGACCTCGTGGCCCGAATATAGACTTGACCAGAGTTGAAGCAGACTTGACACAAGGAGGCCACTGCACAGCGCAGCTGAGCCCCAGAATCCTTGCCGGCCTGCCAGGCCCCAAGGAGGCTGCCACATGGCTCGGCTCAGCCCAGCAATCCCCGAGGGCCACACCAAGTGATCTTGAGGGCCGCAAACGGCCCTCGGGTCGGACCTTCCCCACCCCTGCAGTAAGTGATGGGAAAGACATCAGCCTGAATACTGACCTTGATAGACGAATAGCCTGATTCAGCATAAGACATCTTTGCATGCTCATGTGGGCCCTAATTGTCAGCTTCCCATTTATCACGAAAGTAGGTTTAACAATTGCATGCCCTTGTGAGTGAGAGAGCTTCGATGCATAGAAAAAACATCCTGACAAAGAGCAGCCTGTCTATTACCTTCTTATTCTGGTGTCATTTACAATTTGCAATTGCTGGAAGCAGAATCACACATATATTCTTGGGCACGCTAGCTTCTTATGCTTTGGGGGGACACATGGTAGAACTTCTCTGGGAAAAGTCACTGGTGAAAAAGACAACCTAAACAAGGCTTGACTGGTTCAGCCCGCCTGTCTGTCTAGTCCAGCACCTAATTTTGGACGACATCCAACCAGCAAACTTACAAGCAGTGCCCTCCAGCCAACTCTGCTGACCCCTGTCAATTAATATTCAGTGGCAAATTCATGGAGATCTCATTCAGCCACCGTAACTAATAGCCGCTGGAATAAATCTAAACTTTGACTGCAGGGTGACATGATAGAGGGTTACAAGATTATGCATGGGACAGAGAAGGTACAGAAAGAAGTACTTTTCTCCCTTTCCCACAATGCGAGAACTCGTGGGCATTCCATGAAATTGCTGAGCAGTCGGGTTAGAACTGATAGAAGGAAATACTTCTTCACCCAAAGAAGCAGTGCCACAGGAGGTGGTGGCAGCTGCAAGCATAGACAGCTTCAAGCGGGGATTGGACATTTGGAGCAGAGGTCCTTCAGTGGCTATTAGCTACAGCATATTGTTGGAACTCTCTGTCGGGGGCAAGTGATGCTCTGTATTCTTGGTGCTTGGGAGGTGCAAAAGTGGGAGGGCTTCTAGTGTCCTGGACCCACTAATGGACCTCCTGATGGCACCTGGGTTTTTTGATCACTGTGTGACAGAGTATTGGATTGGATGGGCCACTGGCCTGATCCAACAAAGCTTCTCTTATGTTCTTAGTGGTCTCCCTTTCTCATAAACAAGAACTTGTGAGTACTCAATGAAATTGCTGAGCAGTCAGGTTAGAACGGACAAAAGGAAGTACTTCTTCATCCAAAGGGTGATTCACACATGGAATTCACTGCCACTTGAGGTGGTGGTGGTTGCAAGCATAGACAGCTTCAAGAGGGGATTGGATAAACATATGGAGCAGAGGTCCATCACTGGCTATTAGCCACAGCTTATTGTTGGAACTCTCTGTCTGGGGCAGTGATGTTCTGTATTCTTGGCGCTTGGGGGGGGCACAGTGGGAGGGCTTCTAGTGTCCTGGCCTCAGTGGTGCAATCTCTTGATGGCATTTGGTTTTTTGGCCACTGTGTGTACAGAGTGTTGGACTGGATGGCCCATTGTCCTGATCCAACATGGCTTCTCTTATGTTCTTACGTATGTTCTCTTAATCCTTCTCAAAGCCAATGACCTTCGTCACCACATGATGTGCCAGCAAATTCCAAACATTAACTTTCAACTGGGTAGAGAAGCCTTATATTCTTTTCCTGTCCTGCCAATCAATCACAATGGGCGACTCTGTGTTTTCGTATGACATACCTAGGTCCCAGCAAGTTGAAACCATCTTATGGCAATCCCAGCAAGGGCCATCAAGGCAAGTGAGAAGCAGAGGTAGTTTGCTGTTTCCTTCCCCTGCAGAGTATTCTAAGAAGACAACAAATGGGTTTTAGTCACTGTGTGACATAAACTATTGGACTGGATGGACCATTGGCCTGATCCAACATGGCTTCTCTTATGCTCTTCTGTGAGACAGAGTGATGGACTGGATGGGCCATTGTCCTGATCCAACATGGCTTCTCTTATGTTCTTCTGTGAGACAGAATGATGGACTGGATGGGCGATTGTCCTGATCCAACATGGCTTCTCTTATGTTCTTCTGTGAGACAGAGTGATGGACTGGATGGGCCATTGTCCTGATCCAACATGGCTTCTCTTATGTTCTTCTGTGAGACAGAGTGATGGACTGGATGGGCCATTGTCCTGATCCAACATGGCTTCTCTTATGTTCTTCTGTGAGACAGAGTGATGGACTGGATGGGCCATTGTCCTGATCCAACATGGCTTCTCTTATGTTCTTCTGTGAGACAGAGTGATGGACTGGATGGGCCATTGTCCTGATCCAACATGGCTTCTCTTATGTTCTTCTGTGAAGAAGAAGAAGAAGAAAGGTTTTTGTATTCTATGCTTTTCTCTACCCTAAAGAGTCTCATATTGGCTGGCTTACAATCTCCTTTCCATTCCTCTCCCCACAATAGGCACCTTATGAATGGTGCTGAGAGTGCTGAGATAGCTGTGAGTGGCCCCACTCCACCCAGCAGGCTTCATGTGGAGAAATGGAGAATCAAACCTGGTTCTCCAGAATAGAATCCACCAGTGTTAATCACAACCCTACACTGGTTCTCATCCGGATACTGACCTTGCTTAGCTTTCAAAATCTTGCAATATCAGGTTATGCCATGCTTCCTTTCCTCCCAGTTCTAGCATTAGGGAAGCATATGCAAAATGAAAAAGGTAAAGGTCCCCTGTGCAAGCACCAGTTGTTTCCAACTCTTTTACGAGGTAGTTTGCCATGGTCTTCCCCAGTCATCTACACTTTCCCCCCAGCAAGCTGGGTACTCATTTTACCAACCTCGGAAAGATGGAAGGCTGAGCCTCCAAACTGGGGGATCCCCTGGCCCCACCTGGGGATTGGCAACCCTATGATTTCCATTTGGATACAGCTGCAGTTCAAGCAAACCAGACCCTTGATTTCTCCTCTCCCCCCCCCCCCCCCGAGTCCTTTGGAAGCTGTATCTGCATGGAAAACCCATCCCCAGTTCACGCAAGAGGGCAGCCACAGATATCACATCCCAGTACACATGTGCGGAAAGGATCTAATTTCATGGATGCAAAAGAGAACATCTGCAGAGTACCGAATACTCATAGAGTTCCAGTCCACAATGTGGGCAATTCACATCAGCTGAAGATATTTCAGGGAGAATCTCTACCTGGGCAGAATTTGGAAGTATCCTTATATGAATCTATCCTGTACGTCTCACCTGAGGATAAGTAGAACTTTGGTGGGTCGTATCAAAGTTTCCCCCCTCCCTTCCACTAATAGCTGTCAAAGATGGTAATGCTAGCGGGGAGGGGGGAATGATAGCAGTACGAAAAGAGGAAGACCCAACACAGGGCTTTTGGGTAGAAAAGCCCGGAAGGAACTCACTGGCACATTAGGCCACACCCCTTGTGCCAATCCAGCTGGAACTGCGCTCGTGATCAAAAAAAGCTCTGACCCAACCCAATGTTCCCTCTAAGCTGTGGAGTCTTGTGAGTCAAAATTCTGATTTGTGAGCTACTGGTATTAAAGTTGTGAGTGACAGATTCGGCTGCATACATTAATTTGCTTTGGGACCATCTTGGAGCCAGTTCGGTGTAGTGGTTAAGTGTGCGGACTCTTATCTGAGAGAACCGGGTTTGATTCTCCACTCCTCCGCTTGCACCTGCTGGAATGGCCCGGGGTCAGCCATAGCTCTGGCAGAAGTTGTCCTTGAAAGGGCAGCTGCTGTGAGAGCCCTCTCCAGCCCCACCCACCTCACAGGGTGGCTGTTGTAGGGGAGGAAGGTAAAGGAGATTGTGAGTTGCTCTGAAACTCTTCGGAGTGGAGGGCGGGATATAAATCCAATATCTTCATCAACCTCACAGGGTGTCTGTTGTGGCGGGGTGGGGGGAGGGAAGAAGGCAAAGGAGATTGTAAGCCGCTCCGAGACTCTTCAGAGTGGAGGGCGGGATATAAATCCAACACCTTCATCTACCTTACAGGGTGTCTATTGTGGGGGGGAGGAAGGCAAAAGGAAATTGTGAGCCACTCTGAGACTCTTCGGAGTGAAGGGCGGGATATAAATCCAATATCTTCATCTATCTCACAGGGTGTCTGTTGTGGGGGAGGAAGGGAAAGGAGATTGTGAGCCGCTGTGAGACTCTTCGGAGTGGAGGGCGGGATATAAATCCAATAACTTCATCTGCCTCACAGGGTGTCTGTTGTGGCGGGGTGGGGGGAGAGAAGCCAAAGGAGATTGTGAGCCGCTCTGAGACTCTTCAGAGTGGAGGGAGGGATATAAATCCAATATCTTCATCTACCTCACAGGGTATCTGTTGTGGGGAGGAAGGAAAAGGAGATTGTGAGCCACTCTAAGACTCTTTGGAGTGGAGGGCGGAATATAAATCCAATATCTTCTTCTTCCTTTGTGAGCTAAGACAAAAATGTGTGAGCTGGAGGCTAAAAAACTTTGAGCTAGCTCACACTAACTCAGCTTAGAAGAAGAAGGAGAAAACTGCAGGTTTACACCCCGCCCTTCTCTCTGAATCAGGGACTCAGAGTGGCTCCCAATCTCCTTTATCTCCTTCCCCCACAACAGAAACCCTGTGAGGTGGGTGGGGCTGAGAGGGCTCTCACAGCAGCTGCCCTTTCAAGGACAACTTCTGTGAGAGCTATGGCTGCCCCAAGGTCAATCCAGCAGCTGCAAATGAAGGAGTGGGGAATCAAATCCAGTTCTCCCAGATAATAGGCTGCACGCTTAACCACTACACCAAACGGTTAGGAGGAACTTTGGACCCAGCATGGGATGGATTGACTCAGTCAAAAAAGTCACAGTTGTCACTTTGCAAGACCTGAGCAAGGCTTTTAACAATAGAATATTTTGGAGGTCATTCTCTTTCTCTCTCTCTCTCTCTCTCTGCCACCAAGTCACGACTGACCTATGGTGACATGAGAGGCCATGTTGGATCAGGCCAATGGCCCATCCAGCCCAACACTCTGTGTCACATAAGAACATAAGAGAAGCCCTGTTGGATCAGGTCAGTGGCCCATCCAGTCCAACACTCTGTGTCTCATAAGAACATAAGAGAAGCCATGTTGGATCAGGTCAGTGGCCCATCCAGTCCAACATTCTGTGTCTCATAAGAACATAAGAGAAGCCATGTTGCATCAGGCCAATGGCCCATCCAGCCCAACACTCTGTGTCACACGAAAGAACATAAGAGAAGCCATGTTGGATCAGGCCAATGGCCCCTCCAGTCCAACACTCTGTGTCACATAAGAACATAAGAGAAGCCATGTTGGATCAGGCCAATGGCCCATCCAGTACAACACTCTGTATCACATAAGAACATAAGAGAAGCCATGCTGGATCAGGCCAATGGCCCATCCAGCCCAACACTCTGTGTCATACAGTAGCCAAAAAACCAGGTGCCATCAGGAGGTTCACCAGTGGGGCGAGGACACTAGAAGCCCTCCAACTGTTGCCTCCCCAAGCACCAAGAATACACAGCATCATTGCCCCAAACAGAGAGTTCCATAAGAACATAAGAGAAGCCGTGTTGGATTAGGCCAATGGCCCATCCAGTCCAACACTCTGTGTCATAGAGTGACATTTGGAATACTGTGTGCAATTCTGGTCACCGCACCTCAAAAAGGATATTATAGCATTGGGAAAAGTGCAGAAAAGGGCAACTAGAATGATTAAAGGTTTGGAACACTTTCCCTATGAAGAAAGTTTAAAACGCTGGGGCTCTTTAGCTTGGAGAAACGTTGACTGCGGGGTGACATGATAGAGGTTTACAAGATTCTGCATGGGATGGAGAAGGTAGAGAAAGAAGTACTTTTCTCCCTTTCTCACAATACAAGAACTCATGGGCATTCGATGAAATTGCTGAGCAGGCGGGTTAGAACGGATAAAAGGAGGTACTTCTTCACCCAAAGGGTGATTAACATGTGGAATTCGCTGCCACAGGAGGTGGTAGCAGCTACAAACATAGCCAGCTTCAAGAGGGGGTAAGATAAAAATATGGAGCAGAGGTCCATCAGTGGCTATTAGCCACAGTGTGTATATATATGTATGTGTGTGTGTGTGTGTGTGTGTGTGTGTGTATATATATATATATATATATATATATATATATATATATATATATATATATATATATATATATATATATATATATATATATATATATATATATATAATGTTTTTATGTGTGACACAGAGTGTTGGACTGGATGGGCCATTGGCCTGATCCAGCATGGCTTCTCTTAGGTTCTTATGCTCTTAAAACCCAGGTTTCACCATGAAGCCCTATATGGCCGAGGACCTGTTTACCTTAGGGACCGCCTCTCTCCATATGTTCCCCTGAGAGCACTGCGATCCAGCTCACAAAACCTTCTGGAAGTACCTGGGCCAAAGGAGGCCAAACTAAAAACAACTAGAGAACAGGCCTTCTCTATAAAAGCACCCCAATGGTGAAACCAACTCCCGGAAGAGGTGCGGGCCCTACGGGATATTAACCAATTCCGTAGGGCCTGCAAAACCGCCCTCTTCCGGCTAGCCTTCCAAAATGGAACCTGAAATGAACACCATGCCATCACTAACATCAGCAATAGAGACAGGGAAATGATGAGATTATTTTAGATTGATTTTAGACTTTTATATTATGTAAATTGAATGGTAAATTTTAAATGCTATTGAAATGTATATCTGTTTTATTGTTTTAACATGGCTTTTGCCACATTCTGTAAGCCGCCCTGAGCCTGCCCCGGCGGGGAGGGCGGGGTATAAATAAAATTTTATTATTATTATAGGTTCTTATGTGTGACACAGAATGTTGGACTGGATGGGCCATTGGCCTGATCCAATATGGCTTCTCTTATGTTCTTACGTGTGACACAGAGTGTTGGACTGGATGGGCCATTGGCCTGATCCAACATGGCTTCTCTTAGGTTCTTACGTGTGACACAGAGTGTTGGACTGGATGGGCCATTGGCCTGATCCAACATGGCTTCTCTTAGGTTCTTACGTGTGACACAGAGTGTTGGACTGGATGGGCCATTGGCCTGATCCAACATGGCTTCTCTTATGTTCTTATGCTCTTAAAACCCAGGTTTCACCATGAAGTCCACCAGTGGGGGCAGAACCACCAGTGGGGGTTTTCATGGCAAGAGACATTCAGAGGTAGCTTTTCATTGCCTGCCTTTGTGTCATGACCCTGGAATTCTATGGTGGTCTCCCATCCAAATCGTGACCAAGGCTGACTCTGCTTAGCTTCTGAAATATGGCAAGATCAGGCTAGTCTGGGTTTAGGGTTGCCAACCCCCAGGTTGGAGCAGGGGATCCCCCCGGTTTGGAGGCCCTTCCCCCACTTCAAGGTCATCAGAAAGCAGAGGGAGGAGGGAAATGTCTACTGGGCACTCCATGATTCCCCATAGGGAATAATGAAGAATTGATCCACGGGTATCTGAGGCTCTGGGGGACTGTTTTTTGAGGTAGGGACACCAGATTTTCTGCACAGCATCCCGTACCTCTCCTCAAAAGGCCCTCCAAGTTTCAAAAGGATTGGACCAGGGGATCCAACACTATGAGCCCCCCAAAAAGGTGCCCGTAGCCTTCATTATTTCCAGAGGGCGGAAGGCATTTAAAAGGTGGGTGGTCCCTTGAAATGTGATGGCCAGAACTGCCGTTGGAGTTCAGTTGTGCTTGTCACAACCTTGCTCATGGCTCCACCTCCAAAGCCCCCAGGTATTTCCTGAATCGGACTTGGCAACCCGACCTGCGTTATGCAGTTTCATCCAAAGGGTCTCTATAATATAGCGGTCTCAATCCATGATAGAGGCGAGGTGGTAGGAAAGCATCAGCTCTTTATCGATTACAACACCTTGAGGCATACACATAAAACCGGCTAACTGGGCCCACAGGGCCAACTATATACACACCCGCGTTCCCGCGCAAACGTTTGATTGGTCCATTCAAACCAGCAGGGGGCCTGTGATTGGAGCTGGGCAGCAGGGTTGTTCCCAAGTGCCCAAGCTCTGGCCATCTGGCTCCAACGAGCCCGGCAGCAACACACTTTCAGTTCTCACTTGAGTCCGCATACATTACATTCTCCATAACTTGGAAGGAACCCAATGGCCCTCGCCAGTTTGGTGTTGTCGTTAAGGGTGTGGACTCTTATCTGGGAGAACCGGGTTTTATTCCCCACTCCTCCACTTGCACCTGCTGGAATGGCCTTGGGTCAGCCATAGCTTTCATAGGAGTTGTCCTTGAAAGGGCAGCTTCTGGGAGAGCTCTCTCAGCCGCACCCACATCACAGGGTGTCTGTTGTGGGGGAGGAAGGTAAAGGAGATTGTGAGCCGCTCTGAGACTCTTCGGAATGGAGGGTGGGATATAAATCCAATATCTTCTTCTTCTCCCTCCCTCTCTCTCTCCCCCCTCTCTCTCTCTCCCTCCCTCTCTCTCTCTCTCCCTCCCTCCATCTCTCTCCCTCCCTCTCTCTCTCTCCCTCCCTCTCTCTCTCCCTCTCCCTCTCTCTCTCCGCCCCTCTCTCCCTTCCGCTCTCTCTCTCCCTCCCTCTCTCTCCCTTTCTCTCTCTCCCTCCCTCTCTCTCCCTCCCTCCCCCTCTCTCTCCCTTCCTCTCTCTTCCTCCCTCTCCCTCCCTCTCCCTCCCTCTCTCTCTCCCTCCCTCCCTCTCTCTCTCCCTCCCCTCTCCCTCCTTCTCTCTCTCTCCCTCCCTCTCTCTCCCTCCCTCCCCCTCTCTCTCTCCCACCCTCTCTCTCCCTTCCTCTCTCTCCCTCCCTCTCTTTCCCTCTCCCTCTCTCTCCCTCTCTTTCCCTCCCTCCGTCTCCCTCCCTCTCTCTCCCTCCTTCTCTCTCTCTCTCCCTCTCCCTCCCTCCCTCTCTCCCTTCCTCTCTCTTTCTCCCTCCCTCCCTCTCCCTCCCTCTCCCTCCCTCTCTCTCCCTCCCCCCCTCTCTCCCTCCCTCCCCCTCTCTCTCCCTCCCCTCTCTCCCTCTCTCTCCCTCCCTCTTTCTCTCCCTCACTCTCTCTCTCCCTCCCTCTCTCTCTTTCTCTGAGATGTTTCACCCCAGTTGTAATTTCCACTTGAGACAACAGTGATTGCCAACTTTAGATTGCTCCATTGTTTTCACAGTAGATGCTCTCAAAGGAAGGCCCCATTGAGGAGACTTTACAAAGTGTACTTTTCACAAGATGTGCTTAAAGAAACTGCGGAGATAAAAGAAGAGGATACTGTATTAACAGTTTACAGTAATTGCCTGCCTTTAAAGGAAAAAAAAAGGCTTGTAAATAAATATTAAGTGGCTCATTTCTCCCCAGGCTGTATAAACCTCCTGATGGGGAGAAATGCAAACATTGAAAATAAAACAGGATTCTAAAATTAACTGTAGCAGCGGCGGCACCCAAAAAGTGTAATTTCAGACTGGAAATAACTTGGTACAGCAGCAGAGAAGTGCATATATATGAAAATAACCCAGGCTCTGGGAATTAATGGCTGCTGCAAAGTGCAATTAGCCTAACAAAGTTGGCTCAAGTGTTTTGGGGCTGTTGGGTTTTTTTTTTTCCCCTCTCTCTCCCTCCATCTGGGAACCTTTGGAGAAATTCCTGAGAGAGTTCAGATGAGAAATTTGTCCTAAAAAGACTGAGCTCCTTGCGACGAGCAGCTTCTCCCCAATCTTTTGGAGAAGACTATCGGGGCGCGCAGGGACTCCCAAAATAGAAGCGGATTCTTGTAGGTGAATGGCTCCCCGATGGGTGCACTTTCTCACAGGCCTCCTACCCGGTGTAATGAGTTCCCGTTTGTGATGACGCTCCAGGGTGGGGGCGCTCTCTGCGGTTCATCTGGGGACAGCTGAGTGGGATTTCTAGCCTGATGCAATTAGAGAGCTGCAGCAGGGAAGCTGCGAAGGCGGCAGGCAGCGTTGGGGATGAGAACTTCAGGCCCTCGGAGGAAAGCAGAGGCACCCGTGTGAATGCTGAATAAGGAGGCGGTGGAGCTGTCCGATTTTCAGTTTCCAAAGAGAGATCTGCTTGCCGAATATCCGTATTCTACACCAGGCCTTATTTGGGGCAGGAGCTGATAGGAGCAGAGCTCCTTTTGTTCCAGGTGTCATTAGGGTTGCCAATCCCCAGGTGGGGGCAGGGGATCCGTCGGTTTGGAGGCCCTCCCCCCGCTTCAGGGTCGTCGGAAAGCAGGGGGAGGGGAGGGAAATGTCTGCTGGGAACTCTTGTTATTCCCTATGGAGATGTATTCCCATAGGAAATAATGGAGAATGGATCCGCGGGTATCTGGGGCTCTGGGGGGGGCTGTTTTTTTGAGGTAGAGGCCCCAAATTTGCAATGTAGCATCTGGTGCCTCTCCCCAAAATACCCTCCAAGTTTCAAAAAGATTGGACCAGGGGGTCCAATTCTATGTGCCCCAAAAGAAGGTACCCCTATCCTTCATTATTTCCTATGGAAGGAGCATTGAAAAGGTGTTCAGTCCCTTGAAATGTGATGGCCAGAACTCCCTTTGGAGTTCAATTGTGCTTGTCACAACCTTGCTCCTGGCTCCACTCCAATGTGTCCTGGCTCCACCCCCAAAGTCTCCTGGCTCCATCCCCAAAGTCCCCAGATATTTCTTGAATTGGACTCAGCAACCCTAGGTATGTAAATATTTAAGCTATGCCTCACCACTGGCTGGTTTTACAGGATTGCTGCCTTGACGTGGCGAGAGGGCTTGTGTGGTTCAGTGAGACTGTTGGCCAAGCCATGCAGGGCTACGCCATGGACAGGCCGCAGATGAGAACCTAGACAAAATGTGATCCACTGGAGAAGGAAATGGCAACCCACTCCAGTATCCTTGCCAAGAAAACCCCATGGACATTCCATGAAATTAAAAGACGTTTGCTCCTTGGGAGGACAGCTATGGCGAACCTGGGCAGTATAATAAAAAGTAGAGACGTCAGCCTGCCAACAAAAGTCCGTATGGTCAAAGCAATGGTATTCCCAGTAGTGATGTATGGCTGTGAGAGCTGGACCATAAGGGAGGCCGAGTGCAGAAGAAGAGATGCTTTTGAGCTGTGGTGCTGGAGAAGAATCTTGAGAGACTCTTGGACTGCAAGAAGATCCAATCAGTCAGTCCTAAGGGAAATCAACCCAGTGTCACGGGCTGGGGCCGGGTCAGGCAAAGTCCAGGGGCAGTCCAAGGTCTGTAGCTGGTGAGCAAAGAGGGTCCAAGGGGCCAAAACCGAATCACAGTCCAGGTATCGCAGGTCAGAGGTTCAGAAGCTGAAGTCAGGGGGTCCAGAAGCCAAAGTCAAAAGCCGAAGTGGATGCTAGAACGTCAGGTAAGTGACTAGTTGCTTCCACAAAGCCTCCTCCCAAAGCCCACAGCTATATAGCGCTCTGCTGTCTGTTGCCCATTTGGGCTAATTGCTGGCTCAGAGAGGCAGCCAGGATCCTGCTGAGACTCAAGCACCCTCACTCCTAGAAGGGCCAGAATCCTTTCAAAACTCAGGGCTTAGGGAGCGTCTTGCTCGTGAGCGTGCCGCCCTCCTCCGATCCCTGAGGTCCTGACGAAGGCGGTCACGCACACGCGCCACCCGAGAGGGCGAGGCAGGGGGGCTTGGATCTTCTCCAGCAGGAGGCAGGGGCACTGGTGCAGGTGGTCGGGGCACAGTTTCTTCTACACCCAGACTGTTCCCTGGAAGGTCAGATGCTGAAGCTCCAATACTTTGGCCACCCAATGAGAAGGGAGCACTCCCTGGAGCAGATTCTGATGCTGGGAAAGACGGAAGGCAAAAGAAGAAGGGGATGGCAAAAGATGAGATGGCTGGACATGATGTAACAAAGACGAATTTGAGCAGATTACTGCACTGATCAGTTCTTTGTAATCTGCACTGAGTCCCAGGGAGAAAGGCAGACTATAAATAGGGTCGGCAAAAGGAAATACTGCTTGACACAGAGAGCGATCAAGATGTGGAACTTGCTGCCAGAGGATGTAGTGATGGTCACAGGAAGAAACAGCTTGAAAGGGGGATGAGAGAGATTCATGTGTGGCTACAAGCCGTGGGGACTAGGAGGAAATTTCACCTTCAAAGGTATTAATCCTCTAAATCCCAGAGCCAGGAAGCAACATCAGGAGAAGGTCTCAGTGTCCATGAGCTGTTGTTGGCCCTCCAAAGGAACTGGTTGTCCTCTGTGTGAGAAAGGATGCTGGACTAGATGGACCATTGGTCTGATCCAGCAGGCCTCTTTTGATGTTCTTCTCAGGGGAAGGCCTCAGCATCTGGGCCCTGTTGTTGACCCTCCAGAGGAACTGATTGGCCACTGTGTGAGACAGGACGCTGGACTAGATGGACTGCTGGTCTGGTCCAGCAGGCTCTTCTGATGTTCTTATCAGATGAAGGCCTTGGCCTCCATGTCCTGTTGTTGGCCCTCCAGAGGAACTGGTTGACCACTGTGTGAGAAAGGATGCTGGACTAGATGGACCATTGGTCTGATCCAGCAGGCCTCTTTTGATGTTCTTCTCAGGGGAAGGCCTCAGCCTCTGGGCCCTGTTGTTGGCCCTCCAGAGGAACTAGTTGGACACTGCATGAGACAGGATGCTGGACTAGGTGGGCCACTGGTCTGATTCAGCAGGGGTCTTCTGATATTCTTAACAGGGGAAGGCCTCAGCCTCTATGTCCTGTTGTTTGCTTGCCAGAGGAACTGATTGGTCCCTGTGTGAGAAGGATGCTGGACTAGATGGACCACTGGTCTGATCCAGCAGGGGTCTTCTGATATTCTTATCAGGGGAAGGCCTCAGCCTCTGTGCCCTACTGATGGCTCTCCAGAGGAACTGGTTGGCCCTCCAGAGGAACTGGTTGGCCCTCCAGAGGAACTGGTTGGCCCTCCAGAGGAACTGGTTGTTCCCTGTGTGAGAAGGATGCTGGACTAGATGGACCATGGGTCTGATCCAGCAGGGCTCTTCTTATGTTCTTATGAAGACCTCGGCCTCTATGCCTTGCTTTTGGCCCTCCAGAGGAACTGGCTGGCCACTGGGTGAGATAGGATGCTGGACTAGATGGACCATTGGTCTGATCCAGCAGGGGTCTTCTGATATTCTTATCAGGTGAAGGCCTCAGCCTCTATGCCCCGCTGTTGGTTCTCCAGAGGAACTAGTTGGACACTGCGTGAGACAGAATGCTGGACTAGGTGAACCACTGGTCTGATTCAGCAGGGGTCTTCTGATATTCTTAACAGAGGAAGGCCTCAGCCTCTATGTCCTGTTGTTCGCCTCGCCAGAGGAACTGGTTGGTCCCTGTGTGAGAAGGATGCTGGACTAGATGGACCATGGGTCTGATCCAGCAGGGCTCTTCTTATGTTCTTATGAAGGCCTCTATGCCTTGTTTTTGGACCTCCAGAGGAGCTGGCTGGCCACTGGGTGAGACAGGATGCTGGACTAGATTTGGTCTGATCCAGCAGGGGTCTTCTGATATTCTTATCAGGGGAAGGCCTCAGCCTCTATCCCCTGTTGTTGGCCCTCCAGAGGAACTAGTTAGACACTGTGTGAGACAGGATACTGTACTAGGTGGACCACTGGTCTGATCCAGCAGGGGTCTTCTGATATTCTTATCAGGGGAAGGCCTCAGCCTCTGTGCCCTGTTGTTGGCTCTCCAGAGGAACTGGTTGGACACTGTGTGAGACAGGATGCTGGACTAGACTCCTGGTCTACCTTAACCTCCCATGTGACTTTCCAAATGGAAGGGGGAGGGGAACCCTTGCACATGACTGTTCTTAGCACAAAGCACAGTGAAACTAACCACCAATTGAACAAAGTCACTATTGCTACTCTCATAGCTGAGAGGTCATCCGCAACTCCTGTCTGTGTTCACCACCGTGCCTTGGCTGCACTATTTACTCGGGGTGGGGGGGTCACCAATAAGAGCATATGATGATAAGTGCGGTTCTTCTGTATCTTCCTTTCAGCCGCCATTATTTTTAGAGGAGATCATCAGCAGACGGGTGCCATCGACAGGGTGAAAAGTCCAAGCCAATAAACAAGCCAATGGAACCTCGGGGTTGCTTAGGTGTTGAAACAAATTATGCTCGGAGAAAATTGCTCGGCGAGTGGGGCCATAGCGCGGCAATTTGTTTCCCGACGGCCGTCCCTTAAAGAAAGGCTGACAGGTTTCTTTTTTCCTTAAAGGAATCATCAGTCGTCCAAGTCAATCCCATCGACTGGAGAGGGTTGCACTGTTTCTCCCTTGTGCGTCACCCTTTACTAGCTATGAGACCAATAGATGTTCATTAAGTGGAGGCGGAACGGTGAGCTTTGTCTGTCTGTCTTGCAGCTGTTAAAGGGAAGGGAGTACTGCCGGGCGGGGGGGGGGCAGAGTCTATTTTTGAGTGCAAAAAGAATTGATGAGTCGATTTTTGCATGCAAGATGTTAAAAATAGAAGAGGAAGAGGAGGAGGAAGTAGGAGGAGAGGAGGAGAAGATTGGATTTATATTCCGCCCCTCACTCAGCATCTTGGAGCATAAGAACCTAAGAGAAGCCATGTTGGATCAGGCCAATGGCCCCTCCAGTCCAACACTCTGTGTCACAGAAGAACATAAGAGAAGCCATGTTGGATCAGGCCAGCGGCCCATCCAGTCCAACACTCTGTGTCACATAAGAACATAAGAGAAGCCATGTTGGATCAGGCCAGCGGCCCATCCAGTCCAACACTCTGTGTCACATAAGAACATAAGAGAAGCCATGTTGGATCAGGCCAATGGCCCCTCCAGTCCAACACTCTGTGTCACATAAGAACATAAGAGAAGCCATGTTGGATCAGGCCAGCGGCCCATCCAGTCCAACACTCTGTGTCACAGAAGAACATAAGAGAAGCCATGTTGGATCAGGCCAGCGGCCCATCCAGTCCAACACTCTGTGTCACATAAGAACATAAGAGAAGCCATGTTGGATCAGGCCAGCGGCCCATCCAGTCCAACACTCTGTGTCACACAGTGGCAAAAAAATTTATATATACACACACACTGTGGCTAATAGCCACTGATGGACCTGTGCTCCATATTTTTATCTAAACCCCTCTTGAAGGTGGCTATACTTGTGGCCGCCACCACCTCCTGTGGCAGTGAATTCCACATGTTAATCACCCTTTGGGTGAAGAAGTACTACCTGTGGCAGTGAATTCCTGGTGTTAATCACCCTTTGGGTGAAGAAGTACTTTCTTTTATTCGTTCTAACCCCACTGCTCAGCAATTTCATTGAATGTCCACGAGTTCTCACATTGTGAGAAAGGGAGAAAAGTACTTCTTTCTCTACCTTCTCTATTTCATGCATAAACTTGTAGTCCAATCCTCTGCACAATGATGGAAACTCACAGACACCTCCCCCTAAATCCACAGGATCAGCATTGCTGTCAGATGGCCATCTAGCCTCTGTTTAAAAACCTCCAAGGAACAAGAGCCCACCACCTCCCAAGGAGGAAGCCTGTTCCACTGAGGAACCGCTCTAACGGTCAAGAAGTTCTTCCTAATGTTGAGCTGGAAACTCTTTTGATTTAATTTCAACCTATTGGTTTTGGTCCTACCTTCCGGGGCCACAAAAAACAATTTTGCACCATCTTCTACATGACAGCCCTTCAAGTACTTGAAGATGGTGATCATATCAACTAAGCAAACACTGGACCAGTTCCCACCCATTGGGATCCAGAGATATTTTTAAATTTCTTTTTTTCTGTTATTGTTTCACCTTTTGCCTATATTTTGCCCTTTTTCCCATTTCTTGGAGAGGTGCGGGGTTTTTTCTTTTCTTTTTTGTAGTAGGAACTCCTTTGCATATTAGGCCATGCCCCCCTGATGCAGCCAGTCCTCCTGGAGCTTACAGTAGGCCCTGTTCCTTGGAGTAGATAAAAATATGGCGCACAGGTCCATCAGTGGCTATTAGCCACAGTGTGTGACACAGAGTGTTGGACTGGATGGGCCGTTGGCCTGATCCAACATGGCTTCTCTTATGTTCTTATGTGGCAGCTACAAGCATAGACAGCCTCAAGAGGGATTGAATAAGCATATGGAGCAGAGGTCCATCAGGGGCTATTAGCCACAGTTTATTGTTAGAACACTCTGTCTGGGGCAGTGATTCTGTATTCTTGGGGGGGCACAGTGGGAGGGCTTCTAATGTCCTGGCCCCACTGGTGGACCTCCTGATGGCACCTGGGTTTTTTTGGGCCACTGTGTGACAGAGTGTTGGACTGGATGAGCCATTGGCCTGATCCAACAGGGCTTCTCTTATGTTCTTATGTGACACAGAGTGTTGGACTGGATGGGCCATTGGCCTGATCCAACAGGGCTTCTCTTATGTTCTTATGTGACACAGAGTGTTGGACTGGATGGGCCATTGGCCTGATCCAACAGGGCGTCTCTTATGCTTTTATGTGACACAGAGTGTTGGACTGGATGGGCCATTGGCCTGATCCAACATGGCATCTCTTATGTTCTTATGGACTAGATGACCCTGGAGGTCCCTTCCAACTCAATGATTCTATTAATCCCAAATCATAAATCCCACACGGCTTCCTATTAAGCAGCTGAGGTGGTTGCGGTATTGGGCCGAATGAGAAATAGTTGTCAATGATCGCTGCGGCTAGAGAGGGTTTAGACACCCTCCCTTCTTCTTCTTCTTCTTTTTTTTTTAAAAGAAACACCCTCCAAACGGAGAATCAATTTTCATGGGAGGCCCTGTAGACATCCATCTATGTTTGCCGAGTAATTTAGGCCTCCAGGAGCAGTGCCGAGAGCAGGCTGGAATGACACTTCTTACTAGTGCTGAGGGTGAATAATGTGGCTATACAAGGTTAAGGTCATTATCTCAGGGAGCAGAGCCATGACAATGGGGGAAAGAAATATCGCCTCGGTCCGGGAAGACCAATATTTTCGTTTCCAATGCGCTGGGGCCAAGGTGGCAGGCGCGGTATTTTATGGCGGATGGCATCGTTTCTGGGCCATGGTTTACGGTGTTTGCTTTTCGATCAGCATGATGCAGCACAGACAGACCAGGAACTCAGGGGTTTCAGAGCGGGTTCGGTAGTGCCAGGTTGGCAGATGGGAACACATCGGAAAGTTTGTACCCACAGGTGACTCTACTAGCTGTGGGGTGGAGGCAAGGTTGTAGCTCAGTGGTAGAGAATCTGTTTGGCACACAGAAGGTCCCAGATTTATTTCTTTATTTCTTTTGTAGATTTGGAGGGCGTTTTCCCACAGAGCTTACCTCGGAGCGACGTCCCTCTTCACCGCGCAGCGTCTGCGCGGATTTCCCACCAACTGCTCCGCAGAACCAGGAAGTGCCGGACCTTTTGCGTCGCAGATATAAACTGCTAAAAACCAGTTTACGTTAGCGACACAAAAGCCGCGGCTCTTCCTGGTTATGCGCAGTTGGTGGGAAATCCGCGCAGACGCTGCGCGGTGAAGAGGGACGTTGCTCCGAGGTAAGCTCTGTGGGAAAACGCCCTGTATAGTCTACCCTTTCCCATAATGGTCTCAGAGAGCCAGTTTGGTGTAGTGGTTCAGGGCGCGGACTCTTATCTGCGAGAACCGGGTTTGATTCCCCACTCCTCCACTTGCACCTGCTGATATGACCTTGGATCAGCCACAAGTTCTCTCAAGGCTGTTCTGCTCAAGAGCGCATCTGTCAGAGCTCTCTCAGCCCCACCTACCTCACAGGGCATCTGTTGTGGGGGAGGAAGATAAAGGAGATTTGTAAGCAGCTCCGAGACTCTTTTGGGTAGCGAAAGGTGGGGTATAAATCCAATCTCCTCCTCTTCATCTTCTTTTTTTTAACAATTTATTAATAACATATGGTTACAATATTTAATTGTCTCTTTTCTATACTAACCCATATGATATTTCAACCCCCCCTCCCTCCAATATTTGACTTCCCCGAAGTTATAAATTTAAATTCAGTTATAAAGGTACCGCTAACCAATCAAAGTTCAATGCTTTTCTTTTCTCATCAATACTAAAAAATTGCCCAATGTCTTTTTACATTCCACTCTTTCTCCATATATCCTTTAAATTTCTCCCACTCCTTTTTGAATATATCTAAATCATAGTCTCTTAAAGTTTTAGTTCATTTGTCCATCTCACTCCACGATGAAACTTTCACAATCCAATCCCATTTCTCCGGTATTTTTGCCTGTTTCCACAGCTGCGCATACAAGGTCCTAGCAGCTGAGAGCAAGTACCAAATTAAAGTCCTGTCTTCCTTTGGAAATTTTTCTAATTGTAATCCAAGCAAAAAAGTCTCTGCAGTTTTCGTATCTTCTTCTTCTTCTTGATTGTATCACCTTCCCACTCACTGGGTCTCTTTGGCTATATGCTACAACTAGGGTCAAAAAGAGAAAACTGCCGATGAGAATGTTGGCTTTTCTTGACCAACTGGGATCTTCTTGAGGCAGAGGGATTGTTTGGGAGCACTGTGATCCTTTTCACTCCCATTCTCCGAGCCATACCCTCTGAAGGCTGCTGCTCCATTTTGGTCAAGCGGGAGCTTTTGGTGGTAGCCAAGCGGAGAGCAGGCCTGACAGATGGCACGGACGTTGACGTTGTGTATGCAGACTGATGGATGTACCTTTAGGTTCCTGCCTGGGCTCATTGGATCCTGCCGGACTGAACTTGGGGACTCAGGAACAATGGGCTGTAGGAGCCAAATCCCTGCTCCAATCACAGGTCCCCTGCTGGTTTGAATGATCCAATGGTGTCCTACCACGGGAACCTTGAACTGTATATAGTTGGTCCTGTTGGGCCAGAAAAGAAGTCTTTGTAGTCAGCCCTTTCCATGCTGTAACTCAGGGGTCCTCAAACTACGGCCCGCGGGCCAGATGCGGCCCGCTGAGGACGTTTATGCGGCCCGCCGGGTTATGGCAAAATCAGACCGGAAGTGACGTTCGACCTAAACTCGCATTAGCAACGCACACTTCCGGCACTGGGCTGAGGCGGCGGAGACAGAGTGTGAGGTGATACCGAGGTGAGGTGAGTTCCCAGGCCAGGGTGTGTGGTGTGGGGAAGGGAGAGAGATGCAGAAGACGGAGAACTGACGGCCCGCGGCCTTGTACAGTAACAGCAGTCCGGCCTTCCAACAGTCTGAGGGACAGTGAACTGGCCCCCTATTTAAAAAGTTTGAGGACCCCTGCTGTAACTGATAAAGAGAGCTCTGATCACTGCAACCTCGCCTCTTCATTGCACAGAACCCACTATATTATAGTTAACCACTTGCAGAAGAAACGAGAGTCAATGCTCCAACCAGGCTAAGCCTGACTAGCTAATAAACAGTCTGCAGGAAAAGGTTTACATCCAGGATCGATCAGTGCGTACGGTGCAGCTCGCGCGAGTTCCAGGAGGGAATAGCTTGACGGAGTCTGAGGCACTGGAATAATTCTGGAGGTCAGAGTGGTTGATCTCCGGTGGCCTTCTAGCAAACGCGGGTGGCGGCGATCGATTCGTCTCCTGAATGAGGAGCGAAGTGGAAGACCGAAAACGTTAAGCGCAAAGCACGGCGGGGATTCTGTTTTGGGTTGTGTTCACAGGGGTGCAAAGACATTACGGCGTGCGTGTGGAAGGTAATAAATCTCAGATATACGGTCTCTTGTTTGGTCATATTCAAGGTTACATTGCCAAGAAACACAGTATAATTTGAAGACGTTTGTCGCTGTTCCCTTTTTATACCCCATAATAGTGCTGTAAACACAGGTCAAGTGGCCCAGCTATCTTTCCTTCTGTAAGTAAGAAAAAAGGGGGGATTGTGAACTGGTGAAGAGTAGACAGGAAAGAAATATGTAATCTCAGGGGGGTTTTTTGTAGCAGGAACTCCTTTGCATATTAGGCCACACACCCCTGATGTAGCCAATCCTCCTGGAGCTTACAGTAGGCCCTGTAATAACAGCCCTGAAAGTTCTTGGAGGATTGGCTACATCAGGGGTATGAGGCACGATATGCAAAGGAGCTCCTGCTACAAAGAAGCCCTGTCAATCTGATCGAGGGGAGGGGCTATAGCTGATTGGTGGAGGAGGAGGAGGAAGAAGAAGTTGATGATGATGATGATGATGATATTGGATGTATATCTCGCCCTATATTCTGAATCTTAGAGTCTCAGAGGGGTCACAATCTCCTTTACCTCCTCCACCCCCCCCCAACATACACCCTGTGAAGTAGGTGGGGCTGAGAGAGCTCTTACAGCAGCTGCCCTTTCATGCACAACTCCTGCGAGAGCTATGGCTAACCCAAAGCCACTCCAGCAGCATCAAGTGGAGGAGTGGAGAATCAAACCCGGTTCTCCCCGATAAAAGTCCGCTCGCTTAACCACTACATCAAACTGGCTCTCAAGGTCAGCAATGTCTCTGTTTTTGGCATACAGAAGGTCCCAGGTTCAATCTCTGGCATCTCCCGTTAGAAGAAAAGTAATAGTTGAGGTGGAAGACCTCTGCCTGAGACCCTGGAGAGCCACTGCTTGTCTGAGTAGACAATACTGGCCTCGATAGACCAGAGGACTGCTTCAGCATAAAATAGCTTCTTGTGTGTGTTGGAATGAGGGATTGGACATGCCCATGGGGCGGGGGTGCTACGTCACTCTATGGGTGTATAGCTGTTATTTCCATGAATGGAATGCTTCTCTTTGTCTTCTTCTTCTGGGAGCTGCCCCCTGACCCTCCCTCCTCTCTCTTACTCTGTCCTCTCATTTTCCCCACATGGCCTTCCGTGGAGAAACATGTCTCTGCTGGTTTCCCCTGTAGCGACAATACCCTCAAACTCCCATGCCCATGATGGCAATTTGTGACAGACAAAGTACCCTCTATATTAGGCTTCTCTCTCTGCTTCTGACTGCAATCTCAACATGAACTAAGAACGTAAGAGAAGCCATGTTGGATCAAGCCAATGGCCCATCCAGTCCAACACTCCATCACACAGTGGCCCAAACCCCCAGGTGCCATCAGGAGGTTCATCAGTAGGACCAAGACACTAGAAGCCCTCCCACTGCCGACCCCACCCCAAACACCAAGAATAAAGAGCATCACTGCCCCCAGACAGAGAATCTCATCAATACCCTGTGGATCTACTTGAATAAATGCAAATTTACCTTTTTTTTGCAATTTACTTCTCCTTTACCTTCCTCCCCCACAACAGACACCCTGTGAGGTGGGTGGGGCTGGAGAGGGCTCTCACAGCAGCTGCCCTTTCAAGGACAACCTCTGCCAGAGCTATGGCAGACCCCAGGCCATTCCAGCAGGTGCAAGTGGAGGAGTGGGGAATCAAACCAAATTCTCCCAGATAAGAGTCCGCACACTTAACCACTAAACCAAACTGGCTCGCTTACAGGGCTTACAGGGCTCTTCGTACAGGGCCTACTGTAAGCTCCTGGAGGATTGGCTACATCAGGAGTGTGTGGCCTAATATGCAAAGGAGTTCCTGCTACAAGAAAAGCCCACATCCCATGATGTAGCCAATCTTCCTAGAGCTTACAGTAGGCCCTGGACTAAGAGCCCTGTAAGCTCCTGGAGGAATGGCTGCATCAGGGGTGTGTTGCCTAATATGCAAAGGAGTTCCTGCTACAAGAAAAGCCCTGGTGGGTGCTCTATCACTCTAAGGGTGCATAGATATTATTTTCCATGAATGGAATGATTCCCTTTGTCTTATTCCTGGAGCTGCCTCTGTCCCCTCCTCTCTCTTGTTCTGTCCTCTCATTCTCCACACATGGCCTTCCATGGAGACACAGGGCTCCACCAGTTTCTCCTGTAGCAACAATACCCTCAAAACTCCCATGCACACTGTTGTGTCCTAGGTTCAAATGGAGAACTGTTACTTTTGGAGGGAACTGTTACTTTTGGAGGGAAGCTGAACAAGCCAAGCTTGTACTCCACACCAGGGTTCCAGAGAAGGCCTAAGCGTGCCCAATCAGGGGAAGGATTGAAACATAAGTAGCCAATCAACATCTAGGCTCATACTGTACCCTGATAGGCCCTTAGGTCTCTGTAAATAGCCAATTCATGTACATAGTTAAGGTCCAATCAGAAGGGGGCAAGAATTGTATAAAGGAGCGGGAGGTTTGAATAGAGCTCAGTCTGTGTTGGTGTTCCTGAAGTAAAGCTTGCTGAAATCACTCTCCGCCTCTGGTCTCTTACTGCGTCGACCCCAGTACTTTACACTGGCGACGAGGATGGGATGCCAGTAAGAACCAGCAACAGAACCTAGGACACAACACACACGATGGCAATTTGTGACAAAGTACCCTTTACATAGGGCTGCTGCTTCTTCCTTTTTTTTTTGGTAGCAGGAACTCTTTTGCATATTAGGCCACACGCCCCTGATGTAGCCAATCCTCCAAGAGCTTGGAATTCTAGCAAGAGCTCCTTTGCATATTAGGCCACACACCCCTGATGTAGCCAATCCTCCAAGAGCTTGGAATTCTAGCAAGAGCTCCTTTGCATATTAGGCCACACACCCCTGATGTAGCCAATCCTTCAAGAGCTTGGAATTCTAGCAAGAGCTCCTTTGCATATTAGGCCACACACCCCTGATGTAGCCAATCCTCCAAGAGCTTGGAATTCTAGCAAGAGCTCCTTTGCATATTAGGCCACACACCCCTGATGTAGCCAATCCTCCAAGCGCTTGGAATTCTAGCAAGAGCTCCTTTGCATATTAGGCCACACACCCCTGATGTAGCCAATCCTCCAAGAGCTTGGAATTCTAGCAAGAGCTCCTTTGCGTATTAGGCCACACACCCCTGATGTAGCCAATCCTCCAAGAGCTTGGAATTCTAGCAAGAGCTCCTTTGCATATTAGGTCACACACCCCTGATGTAGCCAATCCTCCAGGAGCTTGGAATTCTAGCAAGAGCTCTTTTGCATATTAGGCCACACACCCCTGATGTAGCCAGTCCTCCAAGAGCTTGGAATTCTAGCAAGAGCTCCTTTGCATATTAGGCCACACACCCCTGATGTAGCCAATCCTCCAGGAGCTTGGAATTCTAGCAAGAGCTCCTTTGCATATTAGGCCACACACCCCTGATGTAGCCAATCCTCCAAGAGCTTACAGGGCTCTTGGACAGGGCCTACTGTAGGGTTGCCAAGTCCAATTCAAGAAATATCTGAGGACTTTGGGGGTGGAGCCAGGAGACTTTGGGGGTGGAATCAGGAGACATTAGGGGTGGAGCCAAGATCAAGGCTGCGACAAGCATAATTGAACTCCAAAGGGAGTTCTGGCCACCTTTTCAATTCCTTCCTTCCATAGGAAATAATGAAGGATAGGGCCACCTTCTTTTGGGGCTCATAGAATTGGACCCCCTGGTCCAATCTTTTTGAAACTTGGGGGGTATTTTGGGGAGAGGCACTAGATGCTATACTGAAAATTTGGTGCCTCTACCCCAAAGAACAGCCCCCCCAGCCCCAGATACAGTGCTCTGTGGTTGCTAATAAATGACACCACAATGGTTTTATTTAAGCTTTCTTCTATAGAGTGGTATTCATAGTTCTATGGACAATCTGACAGTATTTGACTTAGTAAAGTAACCAGCACACTGATCCAACTATCGTGTGATATTTGACTGCTGGAGGCCTTTTGTTAGCCAGTTCAAACCTGGAACACATTGCATGCATAATGAAATGTCAGTCTTTTCCTGGGTTCAAATCCTCAGATATGAACACATGAGCACATGAAGCTGCCTTATAGTGAATCAGACCCTGGGTCCATCAAAGTCAGTATTGCCTACTCAGACTGGCAGCGACTCTCCAGGGTCTCAAGCTGAGGTTTTTCACACCTACTTGCCTGGACCCTTTTTAGTTGGGAGATGCTGGGGATTGAACCTGGGACCTTCTGCTTACCAAGCAGATGCTCTACCACTGAGAAGAAGATGGAGAAGATGTTGGATTTATATCCCGCCCTCCACTCCAAAGAGTCTCAGAGCGGCTCACAATCTCCTTTCCCTTCCTCCCCCACAACAGCCACCCTGTGAGGTGGGTGGGGCTGGAGAGGGATCTCACAGCAGCTGCCCTTTCAAGGACAGCTCTTTGAGAGGCTACGGCTGATCCAAGGCCATTCCAGCAGCTGCAAGTGGAGGAGTGGGGAATCAAACCTGGTTCTCCCAGATAAGAGTCCGCACACTTAACCACTACACCAAACTGGCTCTCCAAACTGGCTGAGCCACTGTCCCTCCCTTAAGCTTATTGAATGACCTCGGGCCACTGGCTGTTGCTATCCCTGTATAACCTACCTCACAAGGCTTTTATGAATATACTACACAGTATTTCCCATCTATACTGCCTTGAGTTCATTGAAAGAAAAGTGGGATACCAATTGGATAGGCCGCCCAGTTGCTCAATGGATTACCCTCTTTCTTTTCACAGTTTCAGGTAACTGTGTGTCACAGCTGAAAATTCCTAGCTTACCTCTTGGCATCAGAGGGTGTGGCCTTATATGAAAATGAGTCCCTGCTGGGCTTTTTCTACAAAAAGGGTGCTGGGAACACATAAGCACAAATATTAGACGATTTAATTTAGATTATTTAATATAGCAGAGTTTTGCCCAGTCACAGAAGCACGACATCGACTGCAGTACATAAAACTCCCAAGAAGTAGCTTGCAAAAAAGGGTGACTTTACACCTCTTCTAGTAGATCCAGTTCACATTCGGGTTGCAGTCAAAAGCAGAGAGAGAAGTGTAATGTAAAGGAAGGGCTTTTCCTTTTTCTTTTTGTAGCAGGAACTCCTTTGCATATTAGGCCCCACCCCCCTGATTTAGCCAATCCTCTTGGAGCTTAGAGTAGGCCCTGCACTAAGAGCACGGTTGCTCTCCAGATGTTTTTTGCCAACAACTCCCATCAGCCCCAGCTAGCAGGGCCAATGGCTGGGGCTGATGGGAGTTGTAGGCAAAAAAAACATCTGGAGAGCTACTGTTGGCCTCCCCTGGTATAGGGCTTTTTAGTAGAAAAAGCAGAAGCTTATTTGCATATTAAGCCACACCCCTGAGGCCGAGCCAGCCGGAACTGTGCTCCTGCTCAAAAAAATCCCTGTATGTTCCTATCAAATCCAGCTTAGCATAGGTTGTTTTCAATTTTTTTTAAAAAAGAGCAAAGGATCACATGACTCCACATAACTTGGAGTTTGAAGTGAACTCATTGTACATATGGTTGGCATTCTTATGCCTCCCCGATGATTTCTCTGCCTATTTCTGTGTCTCCAGGTTGCAAGCGCTCCTTTCTGCAGACTCGCCGGGGTGATAATTGCCTGCATAAATAATTAAAAATTACCGAGCCTCTCTGACGGCTGGAACAAATGCGGCATATACAAACACAACTTTTCGGGGAAAATCTCCCGTATCCTTCCGCAAATATTTGAATTTGCTCTTTGCCTCCTTGGAGGGTTTTGCCGTCAATCCGCAAATGCTTCATTTGCCTTAATTAGATTTGCCTCCGTCGAAGTTGTGAATTCTTGCAATTTCCCTTAATTTGTTTAACTCACCTTAATTTGTCTAATTTGTTGAATTTGACTTCAGAAAGCATGGAACTGAAGTTGATAAGTGCAAAAAAAGAGGAAAACGTAGAACTCGCACGGTGAATTGGATGTTGCTGGTTCGTGGCAGTGCGTGACATTGTTCAAACTCATCCGTAGAAGCAAAGGGATCAAACTCTCGTCCATTTCATGGTTCCTAGAGTCTTGTGGCGCAGAGTGGTAAAGCTGCAGTTCTGCAGTCGGAGCCCTCTGCTCACGACCTGCGTTCGATCCCAGCGGAAGCTGGGCTCAGGTAGCCGGCTCCAGGTTGATTCAGCCTTCCATCCTTCCGAGGTCGGTCAAATGAGTACCCAGCCTTGCTGGGGGGAAAGTGTAGATGGCTGGGGAAGGCAATGGCAAACCACCCCGTAAAAAGTCTGCCGTGAAAATGTTGTGAAAGCAACGTCACCAACAAAGTCGGAAACGACAGGGGACCTTTCCTTCCTACTTGGTTTTAGAGGAGCCCCTTGGTGCAGAGCGGCCAGCTGTAGTATTGCAGCCCAAGCTCTGCCCATGACCTGAGTTCGATCCTGCTGGAAGCTGGGTTCAGGTAGCCGGCTCGAGGTTGACTCAGCCTTCCATCTTTCCGAGGTCGGTAAAAGGAGTCCCCAGCTTGCTGGGGGGAAAGTGTAGATGACTGGGGAAGGCAATGGCAAACCGCCCCGTAAAAAGTCTGTCACAAAAACGTTGTGAAAGCAACGTCACCCCAGAGTCGGAAACAACTGGTGCTTGCACAGGGGACTACCCTTACCTTATATTACGTTACATTTACCAATGCTTAATAATACTTAGCATTAATATTTTATTTATTATATGTCCCACTTTGCCCTGACATGGATGGCCCGCGCTAGCCCAATCATAGAGTTGGAAGGGACCTCCAGGGTCATCTAGACCGACCTCCTGCACAATGCAGGAAAATCACAAACACCTCCCCCTCTGCACACACACAGTGACACCTGCTCCATGTGCAGAAGGTGGCAACCCCAGTTTTTTTAAAAAAAAACAACGCTCCAGGATCCCTTGAAAACTGGCCTGGAGAAGAATTGCTGCCTGTCCCCAAAGTGGCAAACAGCATTTCCCTGGGCATGTAAGAAAGGGGCTTGTGAACTAAGCACTGATGCAACCCTTCCTGCTCTCCTCGCAGCCATTGCGAGATCCGCCTTTTTCCATCTTAGGCGGGCACGACAGCTGGCTCCCTTCCTAGAGCACAGTGACTTAGCGACAGTGATTCATGCAACGGTCACTTTGAGACTAGACTACTGTAATGCCCTCTACATGGGGCTGCCCATGTCCCGAATCCGGAAGCTGCAGCTGGTGCAGAATGCGGCAGCCAGGCTGCTGTTGGGTCTCTCTATTCGGGACCATATACAGCCGGGGCTGCGGAGACTGCACTGGTTGCCAAGAGTATTCCCGATTCGCTACAAGGTGCTGGTTATTACCTATATGGCCGAGGACCTGCCTACCTTAGGGACCGTCTCTCCCCATATATTCCCCAGAGGGTACTCAGGTCTGGATCACAAAATCTATTAGAAATCCCCAGGCCGAGGGAGGCGAGATTGAAGGCTACCAGAGAAAGAGCCTTCTCTATTGCGGCCCCCCACTGGTGGAACCAACTCCCAGACGACGTTAGAACCTTGCGGGACCTTGCCCAATTCCGCAAGGCCTGCAAAACAGCATTATTTCGAATGGCCTTCAACCAAAGTACATAGATGCCCAACATCGTGGCGTGGAATTTAGCACCAAAACTGTTGTTTTAAAATTGCATTAACGATTGCAAATTGTTTAATTTTAACTGCTATCATTGTAATTGTTTTTATCAATTGTTGATATTCAACGTTGTTGGCCGCCCTGAGCCTGCTCCGATGGGGAGGGCGGGATATAAATACCAGAAATCAATCAATCAATCGTGATCTGCCTACGTTCACAGAAATCAGCATTGCTGTCAGATGGCCACCTAGTCTCTGTTTAAAAACCTCCCAAGAAGGAGAGCCCACCACCTCCCGAGGAGAAAGCCTGTTCCGAGCAAGTGGGTTGGTAGTTGGTTCCCAACCTGGGTGGCACACAGGGCATCAAGTAGCCCCGTGTCTCTTTTGATTGATGGAAATTGTAGATGCAGCAAAATGTCTTGGACTAGAACATAAGAACATAAGAGAAGCCATGTTGGATCAGACCAACGGCCCATCCACTCCAACACTCTGTGTCACACAGTGGCAAAAAAAATTATATATACACACACACTGTGGCTAATAGCCACTGATGGACCTGTGCTCCATATTTTTATCTCTTGAAGGTGGCTATACTTGTGGCCGCCACCACCTCCTGTGGCAGTGAATTCCACATGTTAATCACCTCATACAGCTGCAGATGGCTTCTTCTTGCAAACAGATCTGAATGGGTTGTGAACAGCTCAATAGCCCAGTGATTAACTGATGCCCAACCACCATGGGCAAACAGGAAAAGAGCTGAACTGGAAGGTGTTCTGGCATCCCTACATATCACTGTCCCACTGTACCTCATGTGCTGGAAGAAGACGAAGAAGAAGACTGCAAATTTATACCCCACCCTTCTCTCTGAATCCGTCTCAGAGTGGCTTACAATCTCCTATATCTTCTATTCCCACAACAGACACCCTGTGAGATGGGTGGAGCTGAAAGAACTCTCAAAGCAGCTGCCCTTTCAAGGACAATTCCCCCACCCCCAAGGGGGCTGGGCAGCCCTAGACTTAATCCATGACCAAAGAACAACAGAATTTCAGATGGAATCAAGAAGAAGAAGAACTTCGATGATGATTGATGATATTGGATTTATATCCTGCCCTCCACTCTGAATCTCAGAGTGGCTCACTATCTCCTTCACCTTCAGTCACACAGCAGGGGCCTGGGAGGGCCTTCTACTGGCTGCCACCACTCTGGTAAGGGTCTATATGGGAGGGCCCAGAGCACCCAACCACTCCTGTCTTCCTTATTAGTAAATACTTCTTTCATGAAATGTCGCCTGGAATTAGGGGACCCAGGCAGGAGATGTGAGGACCCAGGCAGGATAACAACAAAAGGAGTTTATTAGTAGTGTTACAAAACAAAAAGTGGGTGATAAACATTTAGTGCAATAGTGACTATGAAACTAGTAAAGGCTGATGCAAATAAACAGAAGCCCTGATGCATTTTGCTAGACCAGGGGTGGGGAACAGTGGCTCCCCAGATGTTTTTTTGCCTACAACTCCCATCAGCCCCAGCCATTGGCCATGCTGGCTGGGGCTGATGGGAATAGTAGGCAAAAAACATCTGGAGAGCCACTATTCCCCACCCCTGAGCTAGACATTCCCTTCCTCTAATATCAAAACTCACCACCTTGGGTAAGGGATCTCTCCTGCAGCCTTTTCCAGAGAGAACACACCCTGTCTGTGCTTGGCCCTTTTATGTTCTCCTCCAAGGTCCCACCCCTTCTCTAAGCTAGTTTCCCTCCAAAACTTTGTCAGAGGGACAGAAAGGATCTTGGGAAATGTAGGCTTCTTGTAGTAACTCCTAGGCAGGCTTCTCTGCAGCCAGTAGGCCCAGAGATCATGACGCCTTCCTCCCCCACAACAGACACCCTGTGAAGTAGGTGGGGCTGAGAGAGCTCTCCCAGAAGCTGCCCTTTCAAGGACAGCTCTGCGAGAGCTGTGGCTAACCCAAGGCCATCCCAGCAGCTGCAAGTGGAGAAGGGGGGAATCAAACCCGGTTCCCTCAGATAAGAGCTCGGACACTTAACCACTACACCAAGCTGGCTCTCACCAAATTGTCCCCAGTGCCAGAGAACAGACGAGAGCATTCTGTATTGCAGCAGCTCGTTGCTCATTGTTTCCCCAGTCCAAATTATAGAGCCGAGTATTTCTCATCAGGCCTCATTCAACATTGCACAATGGAGCTAATTACTGTCCTTGCGGATGCCGCCGTTTCTTGCTTGTGCATCCACCAAAAAAAAAAAAAATGATTTGCAAGCCCCGTGACTTATTGGGGACACTTATCCGTGCCTGTGATTACCGAGCCTTCCTTCCCTCCCTTCGAGAACCGAATATTTCCGACGGTCTCTCCATACCCATTCAGATGGCAGGTGGAGCCCATCTGCAAGTCGGCTTGGAGAGATTCGGCCACTTGCTAGTCATTAACATGAACAGCTTGGAAGAAGCTCAGCTAAAACCCTCCGTCAAGACAGGTAGAGGATTGACGATGCACCCAGATTCTGTCTGGAGAGCACGGAGGGGCTTCGCTTGATACGGAGCACACAATTACCGCGGTTTCGCTAGCTCTGATTTTAGCCGTTTAACCAAAAGCTGCTTAAGGCAGAGAATTTCTGCAGCTTCCAATTTAATCAGGGCAATTTTAGATGGGATGAGCATCTTTTTGAGACGTGCATCGTCTTGTCGGCTGGCGATAACGACAGAGAAGCTATCGTTTCCATCCTTGTAATATGCTCCGATTTCCTCTTTAACATGAACTTCAATTAAAATTTCAAGGAACGACTTTTAAAAATAAAAAATAAAAATAAAAAGCACACAACCAGGTGCCGTTTCTTTGCCATCCTTCACTCAGACGCAAGGAGAACACAGTGTTCGTTTCCAGCACAGAAATTATTGATGCGTTTCCCATGACTTGCTATTAATCAGCATCCGATTGAGCCCCATTTGCAAAATTCATGTGACACCTATTAAGCATTTTCTTCCATGTAAGTAAATGAAAGAGATTTACTAATTCCAGGCGACATTTCATGAATTGGTAATAGACAGCGGCGCCTCGGCGGAGGAGGGGCCTATAAAGGCTGTGCAAAAATGCAAAACAGTCCTCTGATCTTTGCTTAAATTGATTTAATCCCTTCTTGCATATTTTAAGCTCCCGTCAGATTTTATAAATATTGATAGGATGAAGGGGTGGCGGAGAGGGAAGGCTCAGATGAAGGGAGCCGGCTTAGCCCGTGTCAGAGGCCACTGTGATGTATAAGCCCCCTTCTAGCTGTTTGAGCCAGTTCGACATGGGTACAGTGGGGTGGGGGAATGGGGGAATTAGAGAGCTGAAGAAATAAGCTATCATTCACCAACATTCAGGAGGAGAAGGGGGAGAAGGAAGAGGAGGAGATTGGATTAATACCCAGCCCTTTGCTCAGAGTCTCAGAGAGGCTTACAATCTCCATTCCCTTCCTCTCCCCACAACAGACACCCTGTGAGGTAGGTGGGGCTGAGAGAGCCCTGAGAGAACTGGGACTGACCCAAGGTTGCCCAGCTGGCTGAATGTGGGGGATCCAATCCGGTTCCCCGGATTAGAGTCCGCCGCTCTTAGCCACTACACCAAACTGGCTCTGCTCACCTTTGCTACGTTGGAAATTCTGGGGAAACGGAAATATCTGCTAAGACATTACACAGCCGAGCCAATTGCATGGCACTAACTTTAAAACGATGAGCAATGGTCTGGACAGAAGAGAAATAGCCCAGAAGGATGCTCAATTGCCTTGTCTGTGCTTCAATATGGGAACCAACGCCATAATGAACATTCAGCTAAGCAGTGAGCACGGATTCAAAGGGAAACAGGTACTTAATCTGACTTGAGGTTATGTGATGGTAGAGCACATTTGTTGAAGCCTATTTGGACTGAGGCTGGTCAGGATCTGGATAGGAAGATCTCCCAGGGATCTACATACACCACCTTAACTACAGTTGTCATCAAGAGCCTAGAAACTAGTGGGAGGCTTATGGGGTGGGGACATGAGAGGGCTGTGGCCACTACATCGCTTTCTGTAAAACCCAGAAGTGATATAGAGTAGCTCTAGGAAGCACCAGAAATTCCATAGAGTTACCATAGAGATTTCAGAAATTCCTAGAGCTACCCTCTATAGCTTCTTTTTCTAAAAAAACAAACAAAACCAAAACAGAAGTGACATAATGCCACGTGCAAAACGATATCTTCTCTTGCTGGTGCTCAGAGTGGTGGGAAACAACAGGATCTGGGAGCAGAGGATCCTCTACCCCCAATGGGGGCTGGGCAGCCCTAGTCTTAATCCATGAACAAAGAAGAACAGAACTTGAGATGGAATCAGGGTAGGGAAGAAGAAGAAGACCGCAGAATTATACTCCACCCTTCTCTCCGAATCAGAGACTCAGAGCGCCTTACAATCTTCTATACCTTCTCTCCCCACAACAGACACCCTGTGAGGTGGATGGGGCTGAGAGAGCTCTCGCAGAAGCTGCCCTTTCAAGGACAACCTCTATGAGAGCTATGGGCTGGTCCAAGGCCATTCCAGCAGCTGCAAGCGGAGGAGTGGGGAATCAAACCCAGTTCTCCCGGATAAGAGTCTGCATACTTAACCACTATACTAAACTGGCTCTTGAGTGGGGTATGAAGCCCAACTCTTCTTATTCTGGTCACCGCACCTCAAAAAGGATATTATAGCATTGGGAAAAGTCCAGAAAAGGTCTAAACATCTCCTGGCTTGAAAACCCTATAAAGTCACCATAAGTTGCCTGTGACAGGACAGCAGTTCCCACCAAGAACTTTCGGGAAGTCATTGTAATTTTGTCGTTGTTGATCTCCCTTTCAACATTTCCTCAGACTGCGGAGTGTAAATTCAGCGCCGCTCTGCCATTCTGTTTGTTTTCCTATGCAGCGACTTCAGTCGGTCCAAAAAGACAACACAGTCTTACCCTCTCATGCATTATTTACTAGCTAATAATGCACAACAGACTTCCCCTGAAGGCTTTGTATAACCCCCTATGCCACCTGATGTCCACTCCAGTCACCAAGATTCCCAGCACTGAAGATTGCTTTATTTGATTTAATTGGGGAATTAATCTAAAGTTTTAGTTGAGTCACAGGCAAGGGAACTTTGTGTGTGTGTGCGTGTGCAGGCACATTTCAATTGGCCCAATTGCAAATTAAGGACACTTTTATTTAATGTCTGAGGTCCTTTGGGTTGAGAGGCATTACTGTAATACAGAGTGGGGAATAAGAAAATATTTCAGGTGACATTTAATGAATGGAATTCTTTAAAAAAAAAAACCAAAACACCCCAAAACAACAGTCAGTTTAAGTTATTTTCAACCTCCTTCAATAGCTTCAGAGAGCATTAAAATTTATTTAAATCCAGAGAGAGGTACTGAATCTCCCCCTCTCAGGAAATTCCACAAAATGTACCAAAAATTCATGTTCATGCCAGGGGAAATGAGCTCTGGAGATCGGCTGGAATTCTGACACAGCATGGTGGGCACAGCCACAGTATGGTTGTTACAAAATGGCTGCCTCAGGAGGCAGCCCCAGCCACAAAATGGCGGCTTCATCTTCCCTTCAGTCACACAGTGCAGCTCTCTGTGCAGTAGCAGTGTGGGCTGTTGTGGCAGCTGCTGCCAAAGTAAACTTTTTTTAAAAAAGAATCTGCACAGCCCATCTAATCTCCAACGGCCATTCAGAAGCCTTGCTGGTCAAAAGCCCAACCTTGTCTCATCCACTTCTAAAAAAACAACACTTAGTGCACACCTAAAAACATGTCATGGGCGTGGCTTTTTTGTAGCAGGAACTCCTTTGCATATTAGGCCACACACCCTGATGTAGCCAATCCTCCAAGAGCTTTCAGGGCTCTTCTTACAGGGCCTACTGTAAGCTCCAGGAGGATTGGCTACATCGGGGTGGGGTGGGTGTAGCCTAATATGCAAAGGAGTTCCTGCTACAGAAAAAGCCCCACTTGGGCACACAAGGCACCATGTTGGAGACCCCCAGTTAGGTCATCACAGACTTCCATACCTCCAAGGCTTGCTGTGGGGATAAAACTGGAGGAAGGATGATTTCCTTGTTTCCAGGGTTCCTTGGAAAAAGCAGAAACATAATAAAGGGAGTGTCATGATCCTGGGCCTAGTGAGGCCTACAGGCCCCAGGAAAGCCTGCTTAGGAGTTACTGGGGAAAGCCTACATCTCCCAGGATTCCCTCTGTCCCTCTGATTGGGTAATGAGGGTTTTGGAGGGAAACAGGCCAAAAGAGGGGTGGGGCCTGGGAAGAGAATATAAAGACCAAGCCCAGAACGTGGGTGTTCTTTCCCTGGAAGGCTTAGCTGGAGGCAGGCTGTACCCTGGAGAGCTGAAAGCAGGGGACAGACCCTTACACAAGGGGGTAAGTGCTGGTAAGAGTAGGGACTGTAAGACAGACACGTTAGGACATTTGTTGATTTCCCCTTCACCCTTTTACTGTTTTATGCACCTTGTTAATTTACATTGCACTAAAATAAACCTTTTCGTTGGTTGCACTTGGTAAGACCCCCCCACCCCGAGTCGTGACAGGGAGAAATGGAACATGAGCAGAAGGGACTCCCAGGGCTTGAATTAAGCAGGAGCTCACAGGAGCACAACTCCTGAACCTCCAACCAGGGTATGCATGCAGTGGGGAGTTCTCTCCATGATGCACACAGATCCCAGGGCATATGCAAATGAGATATGCTACTGAGCTCCTGCACCATTTTTCCTACAAAATGACCCTTGCGTATTCCTCTTAAGGCATGTGAGGAGGAAACTGAAAGGAAAGGTAAATACGGTCAAAACCCTTGGGGAAGCCTGGAGACTATTTAAAACTATAATCCTAGAAGCTCAGATAAAATACATACCACAAGTTAGGAAAGGCACAAACATGCATAAGAAGAGGCCTGCATGGTTAACAAACAAAGTAATGGAAGCTATAACAGGTAAGAAGGACTCCTTTAAGTGGTGGAAAACCAGTCCAAGTGAGATTAGTAAAAGGGAACACAGGCTGTGGCAAATCAAATGCAAGACTGTGATCAGGCAGGCAAAAAGGGATTATGAGGAGCATATTGCAAAAAACATAAAGACCAACAATAAAACTTTCTTCAAATATATTAGAAGTAGGAAACCAGCCAGGGAGGCAGTGGGGCCCTTGGATGACCATGGGGTAAAAGGATTACTGAAGGAGGATAGGGAAATGGCTGAGAAGCTGAATGCATTTTTTGCCTCCGTCTTCACTGTGGAACTTTTTGCCCTCCCCAGAACCAGTAATTTTGGAAGGGGTGTTGAAAGACCGGAGTCAGATTGAGGTGACAAAAGAGGAGGTCCTACAACTGATAGACAAATTAAAAACTAATAAGTCACCGGGTCCGGATGGCATACATCCGAGAGTTCTGAAAGAACTCAAAGTTGAACTTGTGGATCTTCTAACAAAAATCTGTAATCTTTCATTGAAATCTGCCTCCGTTCCTGAGGACTGGAAGGTAGCAAATGTCACCCCCATCTTTAAAAAGGGTTCCAGAGGAGATCCGGGAAATTACAGGCCAGTCAGTCTGACTTCAATACCGGGAAAGTTGGTAGAAACCATTATCAAGGACAGAATAAGTAGGCACATTGATGAACACGGGTTATTGAGGAAGACTCAGCATGGGTTCTGTAAGGGAAGATCTTGCCTCACTAACCTGTTACATTTCTTTAAGGGGGTGAACAAACATGTGGACAAAGGAGACCTGATAGATGTTGTTTACCTTGACTTCCAGAAAGCTTTTGATAAAGTTCCTCATCAAAGGCTCCTTACAAAGCTTGAGAGTCATGGAGTAAAAGGACAGGTCCTCTTGTGGATCAAAAACTGGCTAAGTAATAGGAAGCAGAGAGTGAGTATAAATGGGCAGTCTTCGCAGTGGAGGACGGTAAGCAGTGGGGTGCCGCAGGGCTCGGTACTGGGTCCCATGCTCTTTAACTTGTTCATAAATGATTTAGAGTTGGGAGTGAGCAGTGAAGTGGCCAAGTTTGCGGATGACACTAAATTGTTCAGGGTGGTGAGAACCAGAGAGGATTCTGAGGCACTCCAAAGGGATCTGTTGAGGCCGGGTGAGTGGACGTCAACGTGGCAGATGAGGTTCAATGTGGCCAAGTGCAAAGTAATGCACATTGGGGCCAAGAATCCCAGCTACAAATGCAAGTTGATGTGGTGTGAACTGGCAGAGACTGACCAAGAAAGAGATCTTGGGGTCGTGGTGGATAACTCACTGAAAATGTCAAGACAGTGTGCGTTTGCAATAAAAAAGGCCAATGCCATGCTGGGAATTATTAGGAAGGGAATTGAAAACAAATCAGCCAGTATCATAATGCCCCTGTATAAATCGATGGTGCGGTCTCATTTGGAGTACTGTGTGCAGTTCTGGTCGCCGCACCTCAAAAAGGATATAGCATTGGAGAAAGTCCAGAAAAGGGCAACTAGAATGATTAAAGGGCTGGAACACTTTCCCTATGAAGAAAGGTTGAAACACTTGGGACTCTTTAGCTTGGAGAAACGTCGACTGCGGGGTGACATGATAGAGGTTTACAAGATAATGCATGGTATGGAGAAAGTAGAGAAAGACGTACTTTTCTCCCTTTCTCACAATACAAGAACTCGTGGGCATTCGATGAAATTGCTGAGCAGACAGGTTAAAACGGATAAAAAGAAGTACTTCTTCACCCAAAGGGTGATTAACATGTGGAATTCACTGCCACAGGAGGTGGTGGCGGCCACAAGCATAGCCAGCTTCAAGAGGGGTTTAGATAAAAATATGGAGCAGAGGTCCATCAGTGGCTATTAGCCACAGTGTGTGTGTATATTAAAAAAAAAAATTGCCACTGTGTGATACAGAGTGTTGGACTGGATGGGCCATTGGCCTGATCCAACATGGCTTCTCTTATGTTCTTATGTTCTCTCAGTGTCTGGCCCTTTAAATGAGCCACACGTACAGCTCAGTGAAAACTTTAGACAAATCACTAGATGGTGTTATTACTTATTAAGCACCGGATTACTCACAGTTTGTCCCCTCTTTGTGCTGGGTCAGATGCATTTTGTCAATGACTAACATTGGAAAGATTGCCTGCTGTTTCCACTTATGCAATCTGCCGCATCTATCATGATCACAGGGAAGCTCACCAGATCTGTCACCTTTCCTTGTAGTTTTCAGCAGGGGCACCATGTGACAAAAATGGCAAGGAGACCCATGATACATTCTCACATAACAGTAAATTTTAAAGAAGCAGTGTCTTTCAATAAGAGTTGCCGTGAAATATTATTTCCAGAACAGTTGCCATGAGATGATCTAAGAGTATGCACAAATTTGTTTGGATCTGGACAGCTTGTCAGTCACTGGTGGAATCTCAGTTATGCCGTCCGGTGGCACAGAGACACCTAAGTAGTAAGTCTCAACTCAAAATGGCCATTTCCCCCCCTTTTAACAATATACTTTTAAAGTTGGAGGCGGTGGTGGCTAAAGTTGGGGCAGTAGCTGCAACAGAGCACTATACAACTACAGGTGTGCTGCGTTCTCTCTTATTTTCGCCACGGTTTGCTCCACAATCAGAAACTTTAAAGCTGCTTGGATGCAGCTGAATGGTATCTTGAATGTTCAGCTCTCCTGCCTTCAAGAAGGACATCAATTGAACTTTCAGGTGATAATTTGTTTTCAAGGCCAGGAAACTAAACCCCCAGCCAGTATTAAGAATCACCAAGTCATACACACATGGCCATGTGAAGCTGACTTCTAGTGAATCAGACCATTGGTCCATCAAGGTCAGTATTGTCTACTCAGACTGGCAGTGGCTCTCCATGGTCTCAGGTGAAGGTCTTTCATGTTACCCACTGCCTGGTCCTTCTATTTAAGTGGAGATGCCATGAACTGAACCTGGGGCCAAGTCCTATGAGGAAAGGTTGAAGGAGCTGGGGATGTTTAGCCTGGAGAGGAGGCAGCTGAGAGGTGATAGGATCACCCTCTTCAAGGCCTTACATAAGAACATAAGAGAAGCCATGTTGGATCAGGCCAACGGCCCATCAAGTCCAACACTCTGTGTCACACAGTGGCAAAAAATGTTATATACACACATACACTGCCTGATCCAACATGGCTTCTCTTATGTTCTTATGTGTGACACAGAGTGTCGGACTGGATGGGCCACTGGCCTGATCCAACATGGCTTCTCTTATGTTCTTATGTGACACAGAGTGTTGGACTGGATGGGCCGTTGGCCTGATCCAACATGGCTTCTCTTATGTTCATTATGCTGAATGAACTGAATGAAGAAAGGGAATTTCATCCAATGGGGATGCTGGTAAGGAAGGTAGAAGGGAAGAAGATACAGATTTGTTGAGGGGGAAAATTGAATGTGTTCTTAAACTTTAAGAGAGCCATTTTGGTGTAGCGGTTACGTGTGTGAACTCTTATCTGGGAGAACTGGGTTTGGTTTCCCACTCCTCCACTTTCGGCAGCTGGAATGGCCTTCGGTCAGCCATAGCTCTCGCAGAGCTGTCCTTGAAAGGGCAGCTTCTGTCAGAGCTCTCTCAGTCCCACCAACTCACAGGATGTCTGTTGTGGCGGGGAAAAGGTAAAGGAGATTGTGAGCTGCTCTGAGATTCAAGGTAGAGGGTGGGGTACAAATCCAATGTTTATTATTGGACATAACTTAAGTTGTATGTATATATAAGATGAACACCCCCTTTATTACTGATGACATATCGGGAGAAAAAGGAGTCTTTCATTTGAGTAAATACTGTAATTCCTTCGTCTCCCCCCACCCCCAGGGCTTTGAGAGCTGTAAATATGAGATGTCTTTTTTTGTTTTCTATAGGCCAGCTCCTTCACTGGTGTAAATCAGAAAGGCGCTGCGGATTCAACGACCTCAGTTAAGGCTGTCTTGGCAGCAGCTTGATACAAAGTATCCTTGGTAAAAGGTTTGGCTTTCTGATTATATATAATTTTACATCAACATCCAGGAAATGTAAGCTTAAAAAAAACCAAAAAAACCAACGCCTTCCAAAAAGGCATCTGAGCACTTTGGAAAACGGAGAGACTGCATTTTAAAAAAAGTTTCAATGGACTAATTACTAGACTTACATTACAGCCCCACGTCGGTTTTACGGCTTTGAATTTCAGCCCTTGCTGTTTCTTGTTAATGAAGTTGTCCATAAAATACACAGAATGATCTGTTGGGCGTTTTTTTTTTTTTTTTTTACTGACCTGCCAGAAAGGAAAAAAAAAAAGAGGAAGATTTTCTTTGTTGGGAAGCAGCCTGCGGATAAGGGTTGAGTCAGCAGCTCTCGGAGGAATTAAATCAGAGAGGGCCGCTGCCACCAAAATCTGTGTGCAATGAAACTTTATGTCTGCCCCATGGTGGGAGGGACAATGCTAAGCCAAATACCTCCATGAGCCTTCCAGTGAGTGGGGCTGCCGGGTTCCCCCACCCGGGAGGTTCCCAACCTGCTGGTCCCTACGTTGCCGGTGCAATGACATCACCCGAAATTGACGTCATCGCGCTGGTGACATTGAACAACGGCCACTCTAGGAGTTTCCGGGAAAACCCTATTGTTTTCCCAGACGCTCTAGCCATTTGGGAGGGAAAACTCTATGGTACAATAGGTACAATCAGGGCTTTTTTGGAGCAGGAAAGCACAGGAACGCAGTTCCGATTGGCTTAATGTCAGGAGGTGTGGCCTAATATGCAGATGAGCTCCTTCTAGGCTTTTTCTATAAAAGGCTCTATGCCAAACAATGGTGATGTCAGGGAGTGTGGCCTAAAATGCAAATGAGTTCCTGCTGTGCTTTTTCTACTAAAAAAGCCCTGGGTACAATAAGTTTTTTCCCTCCCAAATGGCTAGAGCATCCAGGAAAACCATAGAGTTTTCCCAAAAATGCATAGAGCGGCTGCACGTGAAGTGGCTGGCATGATGACGTCACTTCTGGGTGATGTCATTGCGTCGCGCACGCACCTTGCATGCCATCAAAGTCCCCCACTCCAGAACGCAGGGGACTGGGCAACCCTACCAGCAAATCGTGGGATAGTTGTGGGCAGGGCTTTTTTTGTAGTAGGAACTCTTTTGCATATTAGGCCACACACCCCTGATGCAGCCAACCATCCTGGAGCTTACAGTAGGCCCTGTGCGAAGAGCCCTGGAAGCTCTTGGAGGATTGGCTACATCAGGATGCGTGTGGCCTAATAGTACGGGTGCCAAGTCCAATTCAAGAAATATCTGGGGACTTTGGGGGTGGAGCCAGGTGACATTGGGGGCGGAGCCAGGAACAAGGGTGTGACAAGCATAACTGAACTCCAAGGGAGTTCTGGCCATTACATTTAAAGGGACTGTACGCCTTTTTAAATGTCTTCCTTCCATAGGAAATAATGAAGGATAGGGGCACCTTCTTTTGGGGCACATAGAATTGGAACCCCTGGGGGTACTTTGGGGAGAGGCACTAGATACTATACTGAAACTTTGGTGCCTCTACCTCAAAAAACAGCTCCACCAGAGCTCCCAAAACCTCCAGATCAATTCCCCATTTTACCCTATGAGAATCGATCTCCACATAGGGAATAATGAAGTGCTCAGCAGATGTTTCCCTCCCCCCCCCCACCCCGTTTCTGGTGACTCTGAAGCAAGGGATTGGCCTCTCTACTCACAGGTTGCTGCCAACATCTTCAAAGTAACACAGACACACCATCCCAAGAGGAAGCCTTTCAATCGGAGACTGAAGCCTCCGGAGGTGGAAAGACACATGGTCCTGTGGGGGCGGGGCTTCCCCCCGCCGGCCAGCTGATTGGGGGCAGAAACGAGCCTGGGAAAGCGGAAGAACCCCCGCTGGGACCTGGGGACTGGCAAGCCTACCTAATAGGCAAAGGAGTTCCTGCTACAATAAAAAAAACAAAACCCCTGAGTTGTGGGTGGGTGGCGGAGCAGCAGTTTTGCAAGTTGGGTTGCCTGCCTTCAAGTGGTGACTGAAGATCTTCTGGAAGATCTCCAGGTTAAAGAGATCAGTTCCCATGGCACCAGCGGCTGCTTTGGAGGGTGGACTTTACGGCAGGGGTGTCAAACTCATTTGTTATAAGGGTCAAATCTGACATATATGAGACCTTGTTGGGCAGGCCATATTGGACCGGACCATGTGTGCAGCTGTTTAAGATTAGTAGGCTTCCCAATCCCCAGGTCCCAGCGTGGGATCCCCCGGTTTCACAGGCTTCCCCCCTCCCCAAACCAGCTGGCCGGCGGGGGAAGCCACGCCCCCACAGCCACCAGGCACCTTTTGTTCTCGGACAGGTTTAGAAACCTGCAAACAGGTCCCATTTCAAAATGTGTATATGTGCATGTGTGTGCCTTTAAATTTGAGCAGAAAGCAGGAAGTATTTTATGAGGAAGGGTCAACAGCACAGTCCCTCCATTTGTTTTGCTTTCGTTTCAAGGTAAGGAAGAGAGTGTGTGTGTGTGTGTGTGTGTGAGAGAGAGAGCAGCATAGCCCCTGTTCTTTTCAGATGTCATTGTAGAGGAAGAAGAGGATGAAGAAGAAGAAGAAGAAGAAGAAGAAGAAGAAGAAGAAGAAGAAGAAGAAGAAGAAGAAGAAGAAGAAGAAGAAGAAGAAGATATTGGATTTATATCCCGCCCTCCACTCCGGAGAGTCTCAGAACGGCTCACAATCTCCTTTACCTTTACCTTCCTCCCCCACAACAGACACCAGACCCAGTAAGTGTTTGTGTGTGTGTGTGAGAGAGAGAGAGAGAGAGAGAGAGAGAGTTGTCAGTCCCCATGTTTGGAGACCCTCCCCCTGCTTTAAGGTCATCAGAAAGCGGGGGGAGGGGAGGGAAATGTCTACTGGGCACTCTATTATTCCCTATAGAGAATGAGTCTCATAGGGAATACTGGGGAATTGATCCATGGGTATTGGAGGCTCTGGGGGGGCTGTTTTTTTTTAGATAGAAGCACCAAAGTTTCAGTCTATGGCATTATACCCCATCAGGGTCTCTTTCTCCAAAAGCCCACTCTTCCAAAGCTCATAGAATCACAGAGTTGGAAGGGACCTCCAGAGTCATCTAGTCCAACATGGCTTCTCTTATGTCCATATGAGTCAACGCAGCCAATACGTTTCATTGGCAATGCGGGCAGGCCTGTGCACAGCAGTGGTAAAGGCTTTTGTCAAGACTCAGGGGGGTATTACCAATTTCTGCCAACGCTCTGGGTCCTTGGGAAGGCCCAGAGTTCCCTCCCAAGCCTTTCAGAGAGCCAGTTTGGTGTAGTGGTTAAGTGTGTGGACTCTTATCTGGGAGAACTGGGTTTGATTCCCCACTCCTCCACTTGCACCTGCTGGAATGGCCTTGGGTCAGCCATAGCTCTGGCAGAGGTTGTCCTTGAAAGGGCAGCTGCTGTGTGAGTCCTCTCCAGCCCCACCCACCTCACAGGGTGCCTGTTGTGGGGGAGGAAGGTAAAGGAGATTGTGAGCTGCTCTGAGACTCTTCGGAGTGGAGGGCGGGATATAAATCCAGTATCTTCATCTACCGCACAGGGTGTCTGTTGCGGGGGAGGAAGGGAAAGGAGATTGTGAGCCGCTCTGAGACTCTTCGGAGTGGAGGGTGGGATATAAATCCAGTATCTTCATCTACCTCACAGGGTGTCTGTTGTGGGGGGAGGAAGGTAAAGGAGATTGTGAGCCGCTCTGAGACTCTTCGGAGTGGAGGGCGTGATATAAATCCAATATCTTCTTCTTCTTTAGCTTAGGCCAAATAATAGGCGTGAGGACCAGACAGAGTGAACAACAACAACAAAAAAAGGTTTATTTGAAAGATCAGTCAGTGCAATATAAACTAACGAGGTGCATGAAACAGCAAAAGGGGTGAAGGGAAAATAAACAGATGCCCTAACGCGTCTGGACTTACTGTCCCTAGACTACTGACCAGCACTCACCACTTCTGTTGGGTCAGGGACCTTTTCCTTGCTGCAAGCTCCCCAGGCTACAGCCTGCCTCCAGCTCAGCCTTTCAGGAAAAGAACACCCCCTGCCAGGCCTTGGCCCTTTTATGTTCTCCTCCCTGGCCCCACCCCTCTCTGGGCCAGTTTCCCTCCAAAAACCTTGCCACCCAATCAGAGGACAGGAGGGATCCTGGGAAATGTGGGTTTTCCAGTATAAATTCTGGCCTGTAGGCCTCACTAAGCCCAGGATCATGACAGCTTTCAAATCATTCTGTATGGTCCTTCTGGGGCGGGTGGGGGTCCTTTAATGAATTTCCAGCTGTACCTTCGCCCTCGGGGATGATTTCATAAAAAACACATAAAAATAGTACCTCCTAATATTTCCAAATCATGGCTCTTTGGGGTTTCTTTTTTAAGGGAAGCGTACTCCACAAGTTGGTCTGAAAGCATTGGAGGCGTTCGAGAGATGAAATTCATTAAGCTCCCCCTTCTTTGGAGGTATTTTTAGAAGGCAGCCATCTAATTAGTTCATTGTTTAATGAAGGATATCGAAAGTGATTTGCTCCATCTTCCATCTTGTCCCTTGCATCTGCCGACAGTTAAATAACAGCGGGATGCTTCCACTCTCTTGTCACCGCTCTCCCAGAGAACAAGAAGGGGAGGTTAATCAGCAAGTCCTCTCCCAACGTTTTTGGACCATCATGGGGTATTGATCATGCGGACATCTTGCACAAATAACAATTTTGAATCTGTAGGTGACCCTTTAAATGGTCCGGGAAGTAGCTTTGTGTAAATCTGTGCACCTCGATATCTTTTTCAAGGTAAAGACTGAAGACAAAAAGTTTCATGGGTGGGTAGCCATGTTGGTCTGAAATAGAAAGGGAAGATTGGAGTCTTGTAGCACCTTAATGCCCAGCAAGCAGAGTTGTTCAATAGAATTGCAATAGAAGAGGAAGACTGGAGTCTTGTAGTACCTTAATGCTCAAAAGCAGAGTGGTGCAATAGAACTGAAATAGAAGAGAAAGGATGGAGACTTGTAGTACCATAAATCCCAACAAACAGAGTGGTGCAACAGAAGAGGAAGGCTGGAGTCTTGTAGTACCTTAAAGCCAAACAAGCAGAATAGAACTGCATAGAAGAGGAAGGTTGGAGTATTATAGCATCTTAATGCCCAGCAAGCAGATGTCCGCTGATGGACCTCCTCAAGGCACCTGGGGGGTTTTGGCCACTGTGTGTACAGAGTGCTGGACTGGATGGGCCATTGGCCTGATCCAGCATGGCTTCTTTTATGTTCTTCTGTGACACAGAGTGTTGGACTGGATGGGGCACTGGCCTGATCCAACAGGGCTTCTCTAATGTTCTTCTGTGACACAAAGCGTTGGACGGGATGGGCCATTGGCCTGATCCAACATGGCTTCTCTTATGTTCTTCTGTGACACAGAGTATTGGACTGGAGGGGCCACTGGCCTGATCCAACAAGGCTTCTCTTCTGTTCTTATGTGACATAGAGTGTTGGACTGGAGGGGCCATTGGCCTGATCCAACATGGCTTCTCTTATGTTCTTCTGTGACACAGAGCATTGGACTAGATGGGCAATTGGCCTGATCCAACATGGCTTCTTTTATGTTCTTATGTGACACAGAGTATTGGACTGGAGGGGCCACTGGCCTGATCCAACATGGCTTCTCTTATGTTCTTATGTGACACAGAGTGTTGGACTGGAGGGGGCATTGGCCTGATCCAACATGGCTTCTCTTATGTTCTTATGTGACACAGAGTGTTGGACTGGATGGGCCATTGGCCTGATCCAACATGGCTTCTCTTATGTTCTTATGTGACACAGAGTGTTGGACTGGAGGGGGCATTGGCCTGATCCAACATGGCTTCTCTTATGTTCTTATGTGACACAGAGTGTTGGACTGGAGGGGCCATTGGCCTGATCCAATATGGTTCTCTTATGTTCTTATGTGACACAGAGTGTTGCACTGGATGGGCCACTGGCCTGATCCAACATGGCTTCTCTTATGTTCTTCTGTGTGGCACAGAGTGTTGGACTGGATGGGCCATTGGCCTGATCCAACATGGCTTCTCTTATGTTCTTCTGTGTGGCACAGAGTGTTGCACTGGATGGGCCACTGGCCTGATCCAACATGGCTTCTCTTATGTTCTTCTGTGACACAGAGTGTTGGACTGGATGGGCCATTGGCCTGATCCAACATGGCTTCTCTTATGTTCTTATGTGACACAGAGTGTTGGACTGGATGGGCCATTGGCCTGATCCAACCTGGCTTCTCTTATGTTCTTATGTGACACAGAGTGTTGGACTGGAGGGGCCATTGGCCTGATCCAATATGGTTCTCTTATGTTCTTATGTGACACAGAGTGTTGCACTGGATGGGCCATTGGCCTGATCCAACATGGCTTCTCTTAGGTTCTTATGAGTTGTGCAGTAGTTCTGCAATAGAAGAGGGAGACTGGCATTTTGTAGCACCTTAAAGCCCAACAACTCTAGAGTTGCCAATTCTGGCTGCGGAAATTCCTCATGATTTGAAGGTGGAGCTTGAGGTGAGGAGAAATATCAGCAGAGTGTACTGCCCACCCATGAAAGCAGCCATTTTCCCCAGGGGAACTGATCTTTGTATTCTGAAGATCCATTGTAATTCCAGGAGGTCTTCAAGCCTCACCTGGAGGTTGGCAACTGTGCCAACAAGATTTTCAGGAGATAAGCTTTTGAGAGTCCCAAGTTCCCCTCATATCACAAGGTCTTGTTGGTCTTTAAGGTGCTGCTTGACACGAATCTTCCCCTGGAGTTGCCAATCCCCAGGTGCGGGCAGGGGATCCCCTGGTTTGGAGGCCCTGCCCCTGTTTCATGGTTATCAGAAAGTGTGGGGGGAGATGTCTGCTGGGCGCTCCATTATTCCCTATATATATAGGGTATATTGGAAGCTGCCTGGAGGGGAGGGGGTTTGAGGGAGAGCCCCCAAATTTTTAGGGGACTCTCCCCTACAAACCCCTCCAAGTCCCAAAAAGGTTGGACCAGGGGTTCCCATTTCAGGGGCACCCAAAGAGGGTGCCCCTATCCCACCATGATACCCTATGGGCCATTGAAATCAATGGCAACATAGGGCATAATCAGAGGCTACTGGGGGGGCAGGGGGTTTGAGGGAGAGCCCCCAAAACTGCATGGAACCCTCAGACTCCAAAAATAGCTCTATAAAAACATGAAAGTGACCCACCCCACACACCAACCAGAGGTAATTAAAAAAAACCAAAATGTGACAGAAAGAAACTTAACTTTTAACGCCCTCCCCCCCCAAAAAAAACCCAGAACCAGGAAAAGGGACAACAGGACAGGATGCAAAACCAACAACAACAGATCCAAATAAATCCAATTGAGAAAAGGCCAACAAACTCAACTGTTAAAAAAACTGAACTTTTTAACAATAAAAATTAGGCCAAACAGCCCCCTCCCTCCCCCACAAGAACCAGAACCAGAAGAGAAAAGGAACAACAGCAGCACAACACAGCAGCAACAAATCAAGCACAGAATCCTTTTAAAACAGTAAAAAACTTGACTTTTAACAATACAGGAACTTAACCAACCCCTCCCCCCAAAAAAACCTTCACCCTAACCCCAAGAAATCCAAGCCACCCAAATCAGGAAAAGTAAAAGGACAGTGCACTTCTAAAAGTCCTTTCACTAAAGTTAGATATAGGCAAACTGGCAACCCCCCCACCCCGGGCCCCCACCCCAGCAGAACCCCTTAACCTTAACCCCAATAAGCTACCCACCCACCCAAATCTGGATAAGTAAAGCGACTCTGAGTCTTAAAAAGTCCTTTTACTTTTATCCTAACTAAAATAAAAACAAGAACCCCAAGGCTGTCTTACTTTCGATGTCTTTTCCAGGCAGGTCAGGCAAGGCTGAGAGAGAGCAGCAGCAGCTGAGGCCAAGTGCCAGCACAGCACACAATCTCTCCCTCACACCAATACCAACACAGCAGCGATGGGATGGAATCCAGCCAGGCAGACTCCTTTAAAAGTTTCTGTGGCCCTATACAGAGCAGTTTCAAAAAATACCACTGCTCTGTGATTGGCCAGAGAACAGTGTTTACTCGGATATCCAAGTAAACAAAAGAACAACAATGTTGCCGATGACTGGGGGATTAGCCCAGCCATCAGCTACACAACAGCCCTGCAAAGCATGCATTTGCAAAGCATTTTACAAATGCATGCTTTGGATTGGCTGCTGGAGCTCCTCTCCCCCCCCCTCCCCACCTAATCCCAGAGAGGCTATGGGAGAGGCAGGAAAAGGCTTCCAAAGGTGGGAAATGAGGCAAGCAGCTTCCCTGAGGCTGCAGAAGCTGCTTTCCCGCCTTTTACATTAAGTTCCGTATACTTCTGAATATTGATTTGGAAGTATACGTGGCACTGTATACATCTCCCGTGTAATGCCTTCTAATTGGATTCGGAAGTATACAACGCCGTATGCTTCCGAATCAGGGGGTATTCGGCAATCTATTCGGTTTGGCCTAACCGAATGCACACCCCTAGTCTCCACCTGTCGGTACTCCCAGGGATTGCCAGCCCTGTTTATTATTTGTTATTTGCCAGCCCTGTTGTAGTCGTTGTTGTTATCTGTTTAATTTTTAATTTAAATATAAGTTAAATAATAAACAGAAATCAGATTCTGAGCAAGATGCATTGAACTGCACACAATACGTACATTAAAAATAAAATGAGGGATCTGCAGGGAGTTTTACCATAGAGTTGCTGGCAAATCCTAGAAAGGCACAATACTACTCCCTGCTTTTCCTGGAGGTGGCATCATGCTACCACTGGCGCGTGCGCGTGCACACACACACACACACACACACATCTCCATTTTCCCCTTCATCTGCTACTGTTGTGAAATGCAAGAGGTCGAACCTACCATTGACCCTTTCTTTGACTAGGAAATGTAGAATACAATGTTTTACCAAGGGGTTTCTTATGTTACATAGGGGTGCCAATCCCCAGGTTCCAAACATTTGAAGTATTGTGATCAAGAAGAAGTGGATATCAAAACACGTGACCACCTAGGATACGTATTATCTTATATACTTCAACACAGTCCGTGAGTCCTGCCTCCCCTTCAACATTGTTGGCATTTTCTGGAGAACATTGGGACTTTGTTTCAGATGTAATTACCGCACTGCAACACTGTTGCTGAGGGAACTGTTGGTAGATTGACCTTAACAGATGAAAGAAGAGGTCTACATAGCAGACAAGAACTTTGCTATAGGCGTTTTGGCTTGGTGGGCTTTTTGGTGTTCTCTTTATGCTTGCAATATCTTTTGGCAGTCAAAAGACAATGCGGTACAATAGTTGGATTTAGGTGCTTTCGAGCATATTTTCTTCACTGTGCGAAAGTGCATGGGGAAATTTATAAAGTAAAATGATTAGAACAAGTATTACGCGTGCAAATAGTATATTTTGATACAAAGATTATTTTTTTTTTGAAAACTCCTTGTAAAATTGTTGGAGCACAGGTATCTCCTAATTACCAATCTTTTACTGTGTTCTTCCTGTGTTCATCAACTGAAGTCAAAATAACAGAATGGAAAGGGAAAGACCGAGGCAGCCCAGGGCCCAAAGAGACCGCTCATAGGGTTGCCAATCCCCAGGTGGGGGCAGGGGATCCCCTGGTTTGGAGGCCCTCCCCCCGCTTCAGGGTCATCAGAAACGGGGGCGGGGTGGGGAGGAGATGTCTCCTGGCCACTCCATTATTCCCTATGTTCATGGATTCCTACAGGATATAATGGAGAATTGATTAGAAGAAGATAAGAAGATATTGGATTTATATCTTGCCCTCCACTCCGAAGAGTCTCAGAGCAGCTCACAATCTCCTTTCCCTTCCTCCCCCACAACAGACACCCTGTGAGGTGGGTGGGGCTGAAGAGGGCTCTCACAACAGCTGCCCTTTCAAGAACAACCTCTGCCAGAGCTATGGCTGACCCAAGGCCATGCTAGCAGGTGCAAGTTGAGGAGTGGGGAATCAAACCCGGTTCTCCCAGATAAGAGTCCACACACTTAACCACTACACCAAACTGGCTCCAAATTGCAAACAGATTAGCGGGTATCTGGGGCTCTGGGAGGCTGTGTTTTGAGGTAGAGGCACCAAATTTTCAGCATAGCACCCAGTGCCTCCCCTCAAAATACTGTCCAAGTTGCAAAAAGATTGGACCAGGGGATCCAATTCTATGAGCCCTAAAAGAAGGTGTGCGGTCCCTTTAAATGTGATGACTAGAACTACCTTGGGAGTTCAATGACGCTTGTCACATCCTGGCTCCATCCCCAATGTCTCCTGGCTCCACCCCCAAAGTCTCCTGGCTCCACCCCTGGAGTCCCCAGATATTTCTTGAATTGGACTTGGCAACCATACATTTGTAAGAGGTTGTGGAGGCACATCTGGGGGAAATATGAATCCATGGGAAAGAAAAGTGGCTCAATGGCAGTTGTACTCCCCACATAACATCTGCTCTGAGCCTGGCGATGACTCGTCTTTAAGGCTCTGTCCTTTATAGCCTCGAAGAACTTTTCCTAAAGCCCTTTATGATCACATGACACCCTATAAAGCACTCTCTTTAATACCCTCTGAGAAGGTGCGATTGTCTTCTACCAATTGAACCATGAAGCCCGCGCCAAGTGACAGTAAATAAGGTCCACATTTCTTATAAGCCATTAAGCAAAGTCTTTTATTTAGTAGCCATCTCTCTCCTGAAGGCCTTTTCCATCATCCCGAGGACCGCTGTAAAACACAGATAATGTCAAATGAAAAGCAGGCGGGCTTATCTATTGCAACAATGAGATTTGCTGGTAATTTAGGATTGATCATATAGACTTCCCTGCATTGAGGTAGCTCCTTATTGTATGGGCGCGGGAACGCTAGGCGCGTTGCAGTTTATCCTGATGAATTGCCTATCTAGGATAACTATGTCAATGTGAAGTTGGGGAGGGACTGCGGTTCAGTGGAAGAGCCTCTGCTTTGCGTGCGGAAGGTCCCAGGTTCAATCCCTGACATCTCCAGTTAAAAAGTCCAGGAAGTTGGTGACGTGAAAGACCTCAGTGTGAGACCTTGGAGAGCAGCTGCCAGTCTGAGTAGACAATACTGACCTTGACAGACCAAAGGTCTCATTCAGTATATTCTAAAAAAAAGCCCAGGATGAACTTATTTGCAAATTAGGTCATAGAATCATAGAGTTGGAAGGGACCTCCAGGGTCATCTGCACAATGCAGGAAACTTACAAATGCCTCCCCCTAAATTCACAGGATCTTCATCGCTGTCAGATGGCCATCTAGCCTCTGTTGAAAAACCTCGAAGGAAGCAGAGCCCACCACCTCCCGAGGAAGTCTGTTCCACTGAGGAACCGCTCTGTCAGGAAGTTCTTCCTAATGTTGAGCCGGGTACTCTTTTGATTTAATTTCAACCCATTGGTTCTGGTTCTGCCTTCCGGGGCCACAGAAAACAATTCCACCCCGTCCCCTATAGGACAGCCCTTCAAGGACTTGAAGATGGTGATTATATCACCTCTCAGCCACCTCCTCTCCAGGCTAAATATGCCCAGCTCTTTCAACCTTATTTCCTAGGGCTTGATCTCCAGACCCCCTCACCATCTTTGTTGCCCTCCTCTGGACCCATTCCAGCATGTCTATATCCTTCTTAAAATGTGATGCCTTATTTTGCCTCAAGGTGAAGTGAGGAAGGAAGACTTCAACCTCTGCAGATCTTTTTTGTAGCAGGAACTCCTTTGCATATTAGGCCACTCCCCCGGATGTAGCCAATCCTCCTGGAGCTTACAGTAGGCCCTGTACTAAGAGCCCTGTAAGCTCTTGGAGGATTGGCTACATTAGGGGGAGTGGCCTAATATGCAAAGGAGTTCCTGCTACAAAAAAAAAGCCCTGCTGGAACCTCTATATGAAATATCCCCACCTGGACTGGCAGGGCCTCTGTTTTGCTGTTTTTCCGTGCATCTCTCTGTACATCTGTTCCCATGGAGCTCCATGCTCAATGAATCAGAAGCCTCTAGCCTGAAAGACGGCCGATCAAGTTTCACCCCCCCAACAGGTCCCGTTCTGTTTCTTCGTCTTCCCTTGTGTGAACAATAATCTCCTTCAAATCGCCTTTCCATGTTTTGTTCCCGGGCTGTGGAAAACAGATACCGATCTCTATACAGAACTTATCAGGCAGAAAGTGCTGCCCCAGTTTTTTTCCGAATTTCCAGCAATTAGCATAAGAATGTAAATCTTTGCAGGCCCATCGATGTCCCCTGCTTCGGCGAAAATGAAATAGTGTGCCGGATTTTACAGAAGAAATATTTCCACGGGGATCAAATTAAAGCAGCGTTTAATTTTAATATGTGCCCTTTTGTACCTGAGCTGTTTGCAGCGAAGGATTACAGGGGTAATTTTAAAAGTGCGAGCTTGTGCCACACGGAAGATTTTTGCTCTTTTGAAATAAGAGGAGACATTGGAGGGGAAGTGTATGGGTTTCCTCTGGCCACCTTTGAAAACAGGAAGGATTATGGGACCTTTTAAGGAAAACTGTTCCTCTGTGAAATTCCCCCCTCGCCCACAAAAACATACCTTTAAGTTCCTTTTTATCGAGCGATTTCCAGCTTCCTTTGGGCTAGTTATCCCCTAAAGTTTAAGATATGGAAGAAGAAGAAGAAGAAGAAGAAGAAGAAGAAGAAGAAGAAGAAGAAGAAGAAGAAGAAGAAGAAGAAGATGATGATGATGATACTGGATTTATGTCCCGCCCTCCACTCCGAATCTCAGAGTCTCGGCTCACAATCTCCTTTACCTTCCTCCCCCACGACAGACACCCTGTGAGGTGGGTGGGGCTGAGAGGGCTCTCACAGAAGCTGCCCTTTCAAGGACAACTCTCCAAGAGTTATGGCTGACACAAGGCCGTTCCAGCAGCTGTAAGTGGAGGAGTGGGGAATCACACCCGGTTCTCCCAGATAAGAGTCCGCACACTTAACCACTACACCAAATGAAGAAGACATTGGATTTATATCCCACTCTCCACTCTGAAGGGTCTCAGAGTGGCTCACGATCTCCTTTACCTTCCTCTCCCACAGCAGACACCCTGTGAGGAGAGAGGGGCTGAGAGAGCTCTCCCAGAAGTTGCCCTTTCAAGGATAACCTCTGCCAGAGCTATATCTGACCCAAGACCATTCCAGCAGCTGCAAGTGGAGGAGTGGGAAATCAAACCGAGTTCTCCCAGATAAAGAGTCCACACACTTAACCACTACACCAAACTGGCTCACTTAACCACTACACCAAACTGATTTGCCAACCTCCAGCTGAGGGCTGGAGATCTCCTGCTGTTACAACTGATCTCCACGCAACAGAGATCAGTTCACTTGGATAAAATTGCTGCTTTGGAACATGGGCTCTTTGACATTATACCTCATTAAAGTCCCGCCCCTCCCCAAACCCCACCTTCCTCAAGTTCCACCCCTCCAAAAAACTCCAGGTATTTCCCAACCTGGAGCTGGCAAATGTTTGAATAACTCTGGCCCAGCCTGGATTCCTAGTACAGTTGCCAACCTCCAGGTGGTACCCAGAGATCTCCCACTATTACAAACCTGGAGTATTGTGTTCAGTTTTGGGCACCACATTTTAAGAAGGATCTAGACAAGCTGGAACGGGTCCAGAGGAGGGCGACGAAGATGGTGAAGGGTCTGGAGACCAAGTCCTATGAGGAAAGGTTGAAGGAGCTGGGCATGTTTCACCTGGAGATGAGGCGGCTGAGAGGTGATAGGATCACCATCTTCAAGGACTTGAAGGGCTGTCCTCTAGAGGATAGTGTGGAATTGTTTTCTGTGGCCCAGAAGGTAGGACCAGAACCAATGGGTTGAAATTAAATCAAAAGAGTTTTGGGCTCAACATTAGGAAGAACTTCCTGACCATTAGAGCGGTTCCTCAGTGGAACAGGCTTCCTCAGGAGCTGATGGGCTCTCCTTCCTTGGAGGTTTTTAAACAAAGGCTAGATACATGGCCCTCTGCCTGCAATGCTGATCCTGTGAACTTAGAGGGAGGTATTTGTGAGTTCCCTGCATTGTGCAGGGGGTTGGACTAGATGACCCTGGAGGTCCCTTCCAACTCTATGATTCTATGATCTCCAGAAAACCAAGATTGATTTCCCTGAAGAAAATAGATGCTTTGGAGGGTGGATCTCTATGGCATTATACCCTTCTGAGGTCCCTCACCTTCCCAAGCCCTGCTGTTTCCAGTTTTCACTCCCAAAAATCTCCAGGAATTTCCCAACTTAGAGATGGCAACCCAGCCAACATCCGACCCTTGACTGGCTCCTTTTATCCTCACGTTGCCATGGAGGCCATCGCCCAGGAAACGGAGTGTTTTGGCCCTCATCGCCAAGGATACTACCAAGAGTGTCCAGAGAATTCAGAGGAAGAAGTAACAGACGCCCCCAGAGAACGCACAAGCCCTCCCTCTACGCACATCCTGTCGATGGTAATGAGATTAGCTTTTTGAGGAAAGAACGTTCCTCGAGTTTCAGCTCTCCCTTTCTGCACATGTCCTCTTCTCGCCTGACCTGCGTCTCTCCCCTTGATTGTTTACCTACCGTTTAATTGGTATTTTCATCTCCAAAATAAAAAAAAAAAAGATAAGTGCTTTTAAAGAAGACCTTGAATGGGCTTTTTTTTCCTCCTCCCTCCGAAGGCTCGTAAGTCTCTCCTCTCGCCTTCACCTGCTGCCCCAGGAAAGCAATCAAGAATCTTAATATAGAGAGTTAACCAGCAGCTGCTGGAATCCTTGACCTTGTTTGCAAAAAATTAAAAGAATGGCCCAAGACGACTCAAATGGAATGACCTGACGGCAGAGAGGTGGGGAAAAGCATTCTTTCCTCTTTTTTCTCCCCTCTTTGTTTTTTTCTTTGCAGTGTTTCACTTACCCCCCCCCCCAAAAAAAAACCCTAGCCCTGAACTAGCAGATTGCATTATGCATTCCATAAGCTCTTTTTTTTTTTCTTCCCAGGGCCCCTTTGAAAGCAAGAGAGAAATGTATTTCCTCCTAATGTTCATTCTTCCCATGATTCAGGGTAGAGGAGGACTCTTCAAGGGCTGCCGTGGCAACTGCTTTGCATTGAGGAGCTGCAAAAGGACCCATAATTGCTTCTTACACCTCTCTCCAGAAAGCCAAATTGTGGGGGAAGGAGAAAGACCTCGAGGGAAGACCCAAGCTACTTAGCAGCAGCTGGACGAAGAAAGGATGATGCTATGATGGTTCATTCACCGTGGCATTGGTTCTTATTTTGCTCCCAGAATAAGTAGCGATGGCCACTGGCACAGGTGGCTTTAAAGGGGAATCGGGCTGTGTGGAGAAACGCCATTTTATTCAATGTTGGTGCTTCATAGGGAGGGAGAACATCAAACTGCCAAGCAGGCTTCGGCCTAGCCTTCCCCTCACTCCCCCTCCCTTTGCATGTGAGTTAAGCAGGAAGAGTTTTTAGTTCTCAGCTGCAGCTCAAAGGAAGAGGTTGCCAGTGTGGGAGCTCCTGCCTGTGCATGCGGCCTATTCAAGAAAATGAGGCCTCCAGGCAGTAAGACCAAGTAAGTCATCCAAAAAGGCAGGGCATGTTTAGATCAGGGACAGCAGGACGCGTTTAAAACCACATTTTGTTTGTCATGCTGTTTGCTGCACAGGTGCTGTGCTGTGCTAATTTTTTAAATGCAACTGTTTTTGTTTTGTTTTTCTTTTCCTATCTTTTTCTCTTGTAAATAAATAGTTTTTCTGTTTTAAATGCTGGCAGTCAATCTCTGTACCACATAGATCCCCGACCGCTCAGACCACGCTGTGTTGAGAAGGGGGCCCTGGGGAAGGGGGAAGGCATGCAGTTGGATAAGGTGCCAATCCTCCAGGGGTGCCCCAAAGAAGTGCTGAGGTCTCTGTGAAACCCAAGTGCAGGGTGGCAGAGGACCTTGAGGCCTGGCCTCATAGCTGGGGAGGGGGATTGGGAGTCCTGTTCCTCTCAATCTGAACCCCTAGACTGAGCAGGTGGTGGCAGCGAGCCCAAGGGGCAGGAGGAGAAATAGCTCCCTCCAGGAGTTGGCGACTCAATACGGAGCTGACGGGACCGGGTCTGAAGGCAGAATCAGGCCGGTTCCGTCACAGGCTGATTCATGGAAGATTGGACTTTCTGAGGCTACCAGTCATGGTGATGGAGGGGAACCTGCACATTTAGAGGCACCAAGCCTCTGAATCCCAGATCCAGGAGGCAACATCAGGGGAATGCCTTGACTATTATTATTTTAACTTTAAATGATTACTTTAAACTATCGGTCTGATCCAGCAAGGTTGTTCTGTTGTTCTTATGAAGCTTTCAATCCCTCTGCCCTGTTGTTGACCAGAGGAACTGGTTGGCCACTGTGTGAGACAGGAGGCTGGACTAGATGGACTGTTATTATTTTAATTTTAAATTATTACTTTAAACTATTGGTCTAATCCAGCAAGGTTGTTCTGTTGTTCTTATGAAGCCCTCAATCCCTCTGCCCTGTTGTTGACAAGAGGAACTGGTTGACCACTGTGTGAGATAGGATACTGGACTAGATGGACTATTGGTCTGATCCAGCAGGGCTCTTCTGATGTTGTTATGAAGGCCTCAGTCTCTCCACCCTGTTGTTGGCCCTCCAGAAGAACTGGTTGGCCACTGTGTAAGACAGGATGCTGGACTAGATGGACCACTGGGCTGATCCAGCAGGGCTCTTCTGATGTTCTTACCAGGGGAAGGCCTTGGCTTCTAAATCCTGTGGTTAGACTTCCAGAGAAACTGGTTGGCCACTGTGTGAGACAGGTTGCTTCATTAGATGGACCACTATTCTGACCCAGTAGGGCTCTTCTGATATTCTTATTAGGAGAAGGTCTCAGCCTCTGTCCTATTGTTGGTTCCCCATAGGAACTGGTTGGCTACTGTGTGAGGCATATTGCTGGTCTAGCTGGACTATTGGTCCAGCAGAGCTCTTCTTAATTCTACAGTTTATTCTGCAATAGACCACTGGTTTGACCCACCAAGGCTCTTCTTATGTACTCAGACCAAAACAAAAACAAAACCTTCTTCTTTACTTCCATAAAACTTTGCTAAGTGCTAAAGGTGAACTTTGATGGTGCACTTTGGTATGACCCAAACACATCCTCTGATACAGGGCTGTACTTCCAGCTGTGTTTTGGGTCTTAGTTCCAAGGAAACAGACAAAGAAACCCTAGAGGTAGAATCTGTCTGTTTCTTTTTTGGTTTCTTTGGGGGAAGAAGGGATGAGCTATTAAAAAAAAAGTTATATCAACTTCTGTGATAAGCTGCACAACGCGCATTATTTATTTAAACAGTTGCTGGCAGAACATGGTGAGACAACAGCAGGGTGGGTTTAATGTATATAATGTATGACTGTATGAATATATGGAAGGCAACCTGAAAAACAAAGCATAAGCATAAGAAGAAACCTGCTGGATCAGACTAATGGTCCATCTACTCCAGCATTCTGTCTCATACAGTGACCAACCAGTTCCTCCAGAGGACTAACAGCAGGGGATAGAGATCAAGGCCTTCCCCTCATAAGAACATAAGAAGAGCACGGCTGGATCACACCAGTCAGGGTTCATTTAGTCCAGCCTCCTATCTCACACAGTGGCCAGTCAGTTCTTGAGGGCCAACAACAGGACACAGAGGCTGAAGCCTTCCCCTGAGAAGAAGATAAAAAGAGCCCAGTTGGATCAGGCCAGTGGCCCATCTAATCCAACATCCTATCTCACACAGTGACTGACCAAGTCCTCTAGAGTTCCAACAACAGGGCATAGTGGCTGTGGCCTTCATAAGAACATTCATTTCTTTGGTGGAGGGGACAGAGGTTGGTGTAACACATTGTGTGTGCCATGGTATCAACTTCAGGAAAACCCAGAAGTGTCTTAAGAACATGAGAGAAGCCATACTGAATCAGGCCAATGGCCCAGTCCAACACTATGTGTCACACAGTGACCAAAACTCAGATGCCATCAGGAGGTCCACCACCAGGGCCAGGACATTAGAGAATCAGAACATAACAGAAGTCATGTTGGATCAGGACAATAGCCCATCCAACACTCTGTCACAAGTGGCCAAATCCCAGGTGCCATCAGAAGGTCCACCAGTGGGGCCAGGCCACTAGAAGCCCTCCCACTGTGCCCCATCCCAAGCACCAAGAAGACAGAGCATCACTGCCCCAGAGAGAGAGTTCCATCTATACCTTGTTGCTAATAGCCACTCATGGACCTCTGCTCCACCAGGTAGCCATTCCTAGAGCCACCTGGTGTCACTTGTGGGTTGTCTCTGGAAATGATCTCAGAGCATTTCTGGGCAAAGCGAGCCAGCACAAGGAGGCCTTCTGCCATATTACCCAGTCTGAAAGAATCTTAGGCTAGACTACTGTAGTACATTTTATGCCAGCTGCCCTTAAAGATGACTTGTAGCACAGTCCAGTATAGCTTTTCCAAGTAAGGAAAGGATTTTGTGGCTTTGGTATAGCTGGCACACAGGGTCAATGAATTCCATAAATAATATTAGTCACTGGTTACAAGCCAAAGTCACACATTTTAATTAAGGGAACAGAAAGCGTTATACAATAACTTTCTCTTTCTGTTTGCCTTTCTCTCTCTCTCTCTCTGACATCAAAGGATTTACATAACCTAGAATGAAACACATTCATTATTTAAGCCCCACCTTACAGAGTAATCTGCCCTTATCCATACAACTGTTATTCACACGGGGAGTGGTAATTTGACCCTTCAGACCTTCAAATCTGAGTCAACAGAGAGGGGGAGGGGGAGAAGGGAAGGAAGGAAAGAAAGAAAGAAAGAAAGAAAGAAAGAAAGAAAGAAAGAAAGAAAGAAAGAAAGAAAGAAAGAAAGAAAGAAAGAAAGAAAGAAAGAAGGAAGGAGAGAAGGAAGGAAAGAAAGAGAAAGAAAAGGAGAGAAGGAAGGAAGGAAGGAAGGAAGGGAAGGAAAGAAAGAAGGAGAGAAGGAAGGAGTGAAGGAAGGAGAGAAGGAAGGAAAGAAAGAAAGAGAGAAAGAAAGAAAGAAGGAAGGAAAGAAGGAAGGAGAGAAGGAAGGAAAGAAAGAGAAAGAAAGAAAAGAAGGAGAGAAGGAAGGAAAGAAGGAAGGGAGGGAAGGAAGGGAAGGAAAGAAAGAAGGAGAGAAGGAAGGAGTGAAGGAAAGAAAGAAAGAAAGAAAGAAAGAAAGAAAGAAAGAAAGAAAGAAAGAAAGAAAGAAAGAAAGAAAGAAAAAGAAATTGCAGCTCCCTTAATTGCTATTTTTGCTTGTGAAATATTAACAAATTTATCAGGCTTTTTCCCCTCACTTAAAAAAAATTAAAGGGAGTTCATTATGCGCCATGAACCTGCTTAAATATTCATCATGTTGTTAATGAACCACATTCATTTTTAAAATGTGCAA